>NW_016806071.1:1154221-1155754 GCF_001698545.2 Rhinopithecus bieti
TCTCTCTCTCTCTTTCTCTCTCTCTCTGTCTTTCTCTCTCTCTTTCTTTGTTCTTTGTTTTTGAGGCGGTGTCTTGCTCTGTCACCAGGTTGGAGTGCAGTGGCATGATCTCGGCTCACTGCAACCTCTGCCTTCCAGGTTCAAGTGATTCTTCTGCCTCAGCCTCCTGAGTAGCTGGGATTACAGACACCTGCCACCATTCCCAGCTAATTTTTATATTTTTTAGTAGAGAAGGTGGTTTCAGCATGTTGGCCAGGTGGGTCTCAAACTCCTGACTGCAAGCGATCCACTTGTCTTGGGCTCCCAAAGTGCTGGAGTTACAGGTGTGAGCCACTGCACCCTGCCAAAGTCTAAGTTTCTAAGAGAGAATCACTAGATCCGATTTATCCTGATGGCAGGGGTCTAAATACACTGTTCTTTTTCTCCTGCAGTCTGCATCCAGTACTTATTTTTCTTAGGACCTGACTCTTCACCTTTTCTTTCAGTTCTTCCCAGTAAATTTCTCCTCACTCTCTCTCTTTTTTTTTTTTTTTTTGCCCCAGTAAATTTCTTAATTGTTTTAGGTAACCACAGTTGAAATCTGTTGGTTGAAGCCAATCCCCCCACTTTGTTTTTAAATTTAAATTTTGTTTCTAAGAAACAGGGTCTTGCTATATTGGCCAGGCTTGTCTTGAACTCCTGGATTCAAGTGATCCTCCAGCCTTGGCTTCCCAAAATGCTGGGTTTACAGGTGAGCCACGTTGCCCGACCACCAAAAACCTCAACAGATATAGTGAACGAGGAAGCACGAGTTTTATTCAAGATACACCAGGAACCTGTGTTTGGTTGAAGAGCAATGTTCTGGTACAAAAAAGATGGAGATGAGATGAGACATCAGGAACTTAAGTGCTTTGGGAGGTAATTAGTTACTAGAAAGGTTCTTGTCTTGATTGCATGACCACTTGGTAGGATGTTAAAAGGATGAAATGACCTCAAAGTTCGTTTCAACCTAAGATTCTAAAACTCTTGTCAAGGCATTTGTGGTCAGTGTCTGAGCCCAGTAAAGTATTCCTCGGCAACTGGAGACAATCACAGCTCAGAGTGGCGAAGAATACACAGAGTTGAGTTGTCACAGGATCGGCTGTAGTTCCTTTCCCAGGCACCTCAGCTGTTACAGAATCTCAACACTAAACGTGTAAACCAGCCCAGAGGATTTGGGCAAGTCTGCATTCTACTTGGAGAAAGATAATTTGTTTTTCCTGCAAGGGGCAATCATTTGTAAGCCATCTGAGTTATGCTTGACTCTTAAAGCAGCAGTTACTTTAATAAAAAATTCAACTTATGGGAAATTTCAACTACCTCTCTGCATAGTTCTTTCATTCCCAGTGGGATTTAGCTTGGCCCTTAAAAAAGGAGAAAATTTTCGTGGTGCTACTCATTTCAAACCACGCTGCTAGAGTATAGTTGTGAATGATGCTGGGGTGAGAAGCTGAAAAAAAAAAAGATGAATTTATGATTTATTTCAGTCCTCTAAATCCTCAAAGTGTTTTACAT
>NW_016806071.1:1159511-1175551 GCF_001698545.2 Rhinopithecus bieti
AAAAAAAAAAAAAAAAAAAAAAAAAGAGTTTGGGATTCCCTCTATTCATCACTCTACTCAGACAAAGTAAAACTGTGAAAGGCAATAAAGACAAACTAGGCTGGGCATGGTGGCTCATGCCTGCAATCCCAGCACTTTGGGAGGCTGAGGCAAGAGAATCGGTTGAGCCCAGGAATTCGAGATCAGCCTGGGCAATATAGTGAGACCTTGTCTCTACGAAAAATTTTAAAAATTAGCCAGGCATGTGGTTGGCACTTGTCCCAGCTACTCGTGAGGCTGAGGTGGGAAGATCACTTGAGCCCAGGAGGTGCAGATTGTCGTCAGCCGAGATGACACCACTGTGCTCCAGCCTGGGTGACAGAGTGAGACCCTGTCTCAAAACGAAACAAAACACAAAACACCAAAATCATTTACCTTGCAAGAGATATCCTATGCATTTATTTATTGAATAGCAACTTTAGGCCAGGTACATTTCATAGGATATTCCACTTAATCCTCTAGCAGTCTTACAGTCATCTACCATTACTAACATCTTACAGTTAAATTGAGACTTAGAAAAGTAAAGTAGCTTGTGGCCGGGCATGGTGGCTCAACCCTGTAATCCCAGAACTTTGGGAGGTCAAGGTAGGTGGATCACTTGAGGCCAGGAGTTCCAGACTAGCCTTGCCAACATAGTGAAACTCCGTCTCTACTAAAAATACAAAAATTAGGCCAGGTGCGGTGGCTCACATTTGTAATTCCAACACTTTGGAAGGCCAAGGAGGGTGGATCACTTGAGGTCAGGAGTTCAAGACCAGTCTGGCCAACGTGGTGAAACCCTGTCTCTACTAAAAATACAAAAATTAGCCGGTCATGGCGGCCTGTGCCTGTAGTCCAAGCTACTCTGGAGGTGAGGCAGGAGAATCACTTCAGCCTGGGAGGTGGAGGTTGCAGTGAGCCAAGATTCTGCTACTGTACTGTAGCCCGGACAATAGAGTGAGACTCTGTCTCAAAAAAATAAATAAACAAAATAAAGAAACAGTTAAAAAAAAATACAGTAAAGTGGCTTGCTTAAGGTATTACAGCTTGTAAGTTGCAGCCCAATATGAACAAGATTTTTCTGGCTACTTGTACTACCTGCCTTATGGTACAATGGCTGTCTGTGCCACAAACACTTCAGTTTGTCATGAAAGACATATGACGCAAACCTAATTTAGGAGCAAGTCAAGGTCCCACTGCTAGTGGACCTAATGAAGCCCACTGTCTCAGGAATGAAGTAAAGCCTTGGTGAATTTCCCAGAAAGTTTTTTTTTTTGGATGGGATCTTGCTTTGTATGTTGCCCAGGTTGGAGTGCAGTGGCGTGACCATAGCTCAATGTAGCCTTGACCTCCTGGGCTCAAGCGATCCTTCTGTCTCAGCCTCCAGAATAGCTGGGACTACAGGCACGTGCCATGACATCGAATAATTTTAAGACATTTTTTATAAAGTTGGGGTTTCACTTTGTTGCTCAGGCTGGTCTCAGACTCCTGGGTTCAAGTGATCCTCCTGCCTTGGCATCCCAAAGTACTAGGATTACAGGTGTGAGCCACCATGCCCAGCCAAAAAGAGGTCTTTATCCCTCTAGGAAAGAGTAAGGCTTTGCAGTGTCCACAACATCTTAAGCCCTGTCCCTGTCCCTCCAAAAGTTTACATGGTGGGAATTTAATGTTCAATGCAACAAAGTCTGAAAGTGGGACCAAATAAGCAAGCAGCGACTGCCCTGTGAGCACTCTGCCCTCGTGAACGGAGTAATGTCATCGCAGGAGCTGGTTAGTTATGGCTAGAGTGACTTGTAAAGCAAGTCCAGTCCCTGGTGCCTTTCTCTTTCATCCTCTTCTGCCCTTCTGCCGTGGTATGACGCAGCAAGAAGGACTTCACCAGATGCCAGCCCTTCATAATGGACTTCCTAGCCTCCAGAACCATAAGTTAAACCATAAATTTCTTATGAAGTTTATTTAACTTATGGTTCTGGAGGCTAAATTCATGTAAATTACAAGGTATGTGGTTTTCTGCTTTAGCAACAGAGAACAAAGTGAGGCAAATCCCAAGGAAGCTATATTCAGCCCTCCAGGAAATCTTTGTTGGAGAAACTTTTCTTTCCTTTTTTTTTTTTTGAGATGGAGTCGCACTCTGTCACCCAGGCTGGAGTCCTATGGTGTGATCTTGGCTCACTGCAACCTCCGCCTCCTGGGTTCAAGCGATTGTCCTGCCTCACCCTCCCAAGTAGCTGGGACTACAGGCATGTGCCGCCATGCCTGACTATTTTTTGTATTTTTAGTAGAGATGGGGTTTCACCATGTTGGCCAGGCTGGTCTCGAACTCCTGACCTCAAGTGATCCACCCACCTTGGCTTCCCAAAGTGCTGGGATTACAGGTGTGAGCTACTGTGCCCAGCCTTGGAGAAGCTTCTCCAGAAGAATTGGAAATGGCTCATAAACCGACCGTTAGAAATCTGCAAAGTTGGGCCAAGCACAGTAGCTTACAGCTGTAATCCCAGCACTCTGGGAGGCTGAGGCAGGAGGACCACTTGAGCCCAGGAGTTTGAGACCAGCCTGGGCAAGACGGGGAGATCTTTTGTCTAAAAAAAAAAAAGAAAAGAAAAATTTGTAAAATTAAGTTGTGTCAGGATGAGGCATACTCTTGAACTTAGAATACATTAGACTATGGTCTTCCCTGTTTTGGGAATGCTCCAAATGGATATTAAGGGAAGGATAAATTAAGCCCCTGCTGCAGAGGATTCTATTGATTTTGGGAAAGGTATGATGGTTCACTGGGAAGTGGAACCTGAAGTAGGTGGATGAAGTAGGTTATCTGTGGACCTGAGAGAAGACTCAGAAATTTTCTGACCTGGTAGAGACAAACAAATGATATAATAAAACCAGCCCCTATGGAGCGAATGAGCCTGAGTTGAATTTTCAGTTCAACCACTTTATACCAAGAGAGCTTGAAGAATTTATTTAAATTCATTGAGAATTAATTTCCCCAGCTATAAAATAAGACTAATAATACCTGCCTTTCATGGGGAATAAGTTAGGTGATGTACATGTGAGAAGCCAAGTATGATGTCTAATACATAGTGAATGCTCAGAACATGGTAGTACAGTCAAAGATTATCACACCTATAATCTCAGCACTTTGGGAGGCTGAAGCGGGCAGATCATGAGGTCAGGAGTTCGAGAACAGCCTGGCCAACATGATGAAACCCTGTCTCTACTAAAGATTCAAAAAGTTGGCCGGGCGCAGTGGCTCACGCCTGTAATCCCAGCACTTTGGGAGGCCGAGGCAGGTGGATTACGAGGTCAGGAGATCGAGACCATCCTGGCTAACCCAGTGAAATCCCATCTCTATTGAAAATACAAAAAAATAGCCAGGCGCGGTGGTGGGCGCTTGTAGTCCCAGCTACTCCAGAGGCTGAGGCAGGAGAATGGCATGAACCCGGGAGGCGGAGCTTGAAGTGAGCCGAGATCACGCCACTGCACTCCAGCCTGGGCTACAGAATGAGACTCGGTCTCAAAAAAAAAAAAAAGAAAAGAAAAGAAAAAAGATAAAAGGAAGCTTGGATCCAACTCAGACCTACTAAATTAGTATTTGCATTTTAACAAGAGACTCAGGTGATTCATGCACACATTATAGCTGGGAAGCACTGACGTGAGAGGCCTGGAAGCCTACGCACTCCTAAAAACTGACCTACTTCAGACCTTCACAGACTCTGCTGAAAGACTTACTGTCAAGTCTTTTGAAGTTGGTGAGAAGGCAGGCACTTTCACTTCCTGTGGGCTTGCACTGCTCTGTCAGAGGTCTTGCCACCACTGGGAACCTGGGTGGGCAGGTCTCTGCCATTCCTAAAGGACCAGTCAGTATCCATTTTCTGCCCCCTGAGACCCAGTCACATCCTGGAACCTTGGAACCAACACTTTCCTCCCCATCACTATTACTGTTCTTTTTCTTCTTCTTCTTTTTTTTTTTTTTTTTTTTGAGATGGAGTCTCGCTCTGTCGCCCAGGCTGGAGTACAGTGGCGCGATCTCGGCTCACTGCAAGCTCCGCCTCCCGGGTTCACGCCATTCTCCTGCCTCAGCCTCCCGAGCAGCTGGGATTACAGGCGTCCACCACCACGCCCGGCTAGTGTTTTGCATTTTTTAGTAGAGACGGGGTTTCACCTTGTTAGTAGTGCTGCCTTATCAGCCCTGACCTAGAAACCCGCCCGCCTCGGCCTCCCAAAGTGCTGGGATTACAGGCTTGAGCCACCGTACCTGGCCCACTATGACTGTTCTTAAGGAGGTAGGGAGGGAGGGCTAGGACAGGAGCTGCACAGGCTCATTCTACAGCAATCTAGATGCAAGACACACTTTGTTTTCTGTCCAGTTCTCTGAAATGGGTATCAGGTCTGTCTAGCCAGTGACTCCTCTCAAGTGGAAAGACACTAAGTTCCAGAAATGAAGCAGATGCAATGGCCGGCAGCTTCTTTACAACACGAGGAAATATGAGACGAAGGAAGTCCACATTCAAGTTCAGGCTGGACCAGAGAGACTAGGGGCTTGACTGTGTTTTCATCCTGTGAAATAATCCAGGCATGAGTGGGCCACTATGACTCTTTCTCCAGACCTGAGCAGTGACTGCATTTCCTACACTAACATCGAGACGTGCAAATCTAACATGAGGTTTCAGGGACACTTAGATTTCACCTCCCAACCCCATGCCCTGGAAGAAACACAACTAACAATTTCCAGAATATTTCAATTATTTATTATAAAATGGCAACAGAAAATTTAAAATTAGGCCAGGCATGGTGGCTAGTGCCTACAATCCCAGAACTTTGGGAGGCAGATGTGGGTGGATCACTTGAGCCCAGGAATTCAAGACCAGCCTGGGCAACATGGGCAAAACTTCACTGATACAAAAAAAAAAAAAAAAAAAATAGCCGGTTGTGGTGGCATATGCCTGTAGTTCCAGCTCCTCAGGAGGCTGAGATGGGAGGATCACCTGAGGCCAGGGAGGTTGAGGCTGCAATGAGCTGTGATCACGCCACTGCACTCCAGCCTAGGGTTTTTTTTTCTGTCTCAGAAAAAGAAAAAAAAAAAAAATTTAAATAATTACAATTAAGGCTGATTCAGGAAATTCAAAATCTGAGCCCATTTTATGGCAGGTAATTGATATTTTGGGAAAAATGATTTGATTAGAACCCCGATCCACTATAATTATCATAGAAAATAACAAAACAGATGCTGTCACTGTAGTGTTTAACTGACTAGACCTTTGAGGATTCATTTAACATTTTAATAGAAAATAAAAAATATCACTACAAAAAACTTACCGTGAAGTAAGTTTCATGATAAATATTCATTAGGTTCTAGGTTTTGTTTTTTGCAAGTAAATGGTGAGTTTTAAATATCAACTTGTGCCAAATCTCAGGTGAATTATGCCCGGATTGCCCTGGTCTAATCTCTACTGACCGTTTGTTCCTATAATCAGAATCACTACCCACATCACTGTAAGTTAAGGAGACCTAATATTTAGATAAATCTGTTTTAAAATTGCTATTAAATTGAGTGAAATTGAGTTCTCAGGTGAGCCCACAAGTCTTCAGACCCAAGGTGAAGGCTCTGTTTCTCATTTAAACATTGCCAAACTAAGAAGAATGATTTGATTGCTTGTGGATTTTGCATTTGTCAGTATAGCAGAAGCTTAGTCATGCAAATCTCTATTGCTTAGCATGGCCATAACCCAGAAACACAGAGCTGTTTCCATTTTTTTTCTGTTGTTGTTGGTTAAAAGATGCCTTTTTTTTGTGTTTTTTTTTTTTTTTTGACAGATTCTCGCTTTGTTGCCCAGGCTGGAACACAGTGGTGCGATCTTGGCCCACTGCAACCTCTGCTTCCTGGGTTCAAGTGATTCTCCTGCCTCAGCCTCCTTGGTAGCTGGGACTACAGGCCCATGCCACCACACCCGGCTGATTTTTGTGTTTTTTTAGATGGGGTTTCAGCATGTTGGCCAGGCTGGTTTTGAACTCCTGACCTCAAGTGATCCGCCCACCTCAGCCTCCCAAAGTGCAGGAATTACAGGGGTGAGCCACTGCTCCAGGCCTATTGTGCTTTTAAATAACAGATGTCAGGACAATGTTTAAAGCACATAACACGAGTATTGAAAAATGTTTTTCTGCTTTTAAAAGAAAAAATAAACCCCCACAATAATGAATTCAGCCTGCCAGTTTGTATTTTCAAGGAATATTCTAACTCTCGAGGGATTTCCAGCACCTACCTTTTAAATATCCCCCTCCTACTGTGAATGAAGGCCAAAGCCATTTTGGACTAACAGTTTCTTGTGTAGACGCACCAAGGCAGCAATATGTAAGTCAGTTTTTCAAGGATTGAGACTCCCTTAGAACTGCAGGGCTCTGTGTTAGTTTTCATTTACTGAGCAAACAACACACAAGGGAGGTAACAGATACATTTAGTATCTGTTTAGGCCTAAGTGTTAGCTCAGGCCTAGGCTCTTGGTTTCAGCTCCAAACATGAGCTTACTGCCTCCATAATGTTCCTCCCAAACCTGACCCCCATTCACTAACCAGATAAATAGGAAAGCAAAGGATGAACCTCACAGAAGAGGATGAACCAGAGGCAAGTTAGTGCTTTGGAAACAATCAGATGTAGGGGCATAGGGGGTTGGAGGAGAGATGAAGGTGGAGGACACAGCATCTCTCTGGGAGAAATGGCAGGTGAATAGGCAGGAACTGACGGAGTGATGGGAGGAGCAGATGGTCCAGGGTTAGGAACCAAGTGAGATTCTGGGAGGGTGGTGACCAAGGACACCCCACAAGAGACGTGGTGGAGGACTGCATGCGGCAGGAGTGGGGAGAGAAACCATGGGCGTATTTGCCCATATCTGGCAACCATCTGCAGCGCTGGTCTGAACCTAACTCATGGTAAGATTGGAACAGTGAGTCCCCAGCAAGTGGAGGTAGGTTCCTCCCCTTATTTCATAAGGCAGAGTTTATGGTGGGAATGAAGGTAACAGGCAAGGGAGCCACAGTGAAAAGAATGGAGCTGAAGTAGACTTTTGCAATTGACTAGAACAGTTCCCTCTTTGGGAAGTGAGGCACTAAAGCCTAGTTTGAAAGGTAGGTTATTTAATATCTCAGGGTCTCAGGTTCTCTCACCTGTAAATTAGAAGGGTTGCCTTAGAAGGTTCTGATACTTCTTCTTAAATCATGATTATAGAATGCCACTTATTTATTTCTTTATCTTAGCTGACAAGTAGAACTTGTGTATATTTATGGCATTTAACATGATGCTTCTTTTGTTGTTGTTTTGTTTTTGTTTGTTTTATCGATAGGATTGTTTAAAACATAGGGTCCATGGGAGGAGGGTCAAATTCAAAGGGGCTCTTAGGGATTCATTACATGAAATAACCAGAATTTGTTATGTGGGGTAGTTGAAGGCATTAGAGACAAAATCCTGGTTTTCTAATTTGAGAAATTAAAAAATAAATATAGCTTGCAGACCACTACCTTTGTCACCTCCTGGGAATCAGGAAGCCCAGGTGAGGATCCATTGTATTAGGAGAGTGTCACATGATGCTTTGAGATGTGTTTACCTAGTGGAATGGATACTTTAGGCTATTTAATATATGTAAATTGTCATGTGTCTAATGCAGCTTCAGGATCTGGAGTCACACCCAGCGCTCTCCACTATCTACCCCGCACTCCACCATGCCCAGATTTTATCACTCCTAGAACTGCTTTGCAAATTAGCACTCATCCATGATAGAGGCCTGGAAGACAGACAAGACATCTGATGATGCTGTGAAGAAGTAAAGTGGGCTGAGCGTGGTGGCTCACGTCTGTAATCTCAGCATTTTGGGAGGCCGAGGCAGGAGGATCACTTGAGCCTAGGAATTTCAGACCAGCTTGGGCAATACAGGGAGACCCCATCTTTATAAAAAAACTTAAACAGGCCAGGCGCGGTGGCTCAAGCCTGTAATCCCAGCACTTTGGGAGGCCGAGACGGGTGGATCACGAGGTCAGGAGATCGAGACCATCCTGGCTAACACGGTGAAATCCCGTCTCTACTAAAAAATACGAAAACTAGCCGGGCGTGGTGGTGGGCGCCTGTAGTCCCAGCTGCTCAGGAGGCTGAGGCAGGAGAATGGCATAAACCCGGGAGGGGGAGCTTGCAGTGAGCTGAGGTCTGGCCACTGCACTCCAGCCTGGGCGACAGAGCAAGACTCCGTCTCACAAAAAAAAAAAAAAAACTTAAAACAAAACAAAACAAAAAACCAAAAAAATTTTAGCTGGGTGTGGTGGAACATCCGTGGGAGGCTGAGGCGGGGGCATTGCTTGAGCCCTGGAGGTCAAGGGTGCAGTGAGTGGAGATCACACCAGTGCACTCCAGCCTGGGCAATGGAGTGAGATCCTGTCTCAAAACCCCCACCAAACCAAAAAGCACACGAGCAACATGATGCTATGATGAAACAAGAGGTTAATAATTAAACAAACAAACAAACATACACAGCACTTTGCTTTCCTATTTATCTGGTTAGTGAATGGGGGTCAAGTTTGGGAGGAACATTATGGAGGGAGTAAGCTCACCTTTGGAGCCGAAATCAAGAGCTTAGGCGTAAGCTCTTATTTTTTGACAAGCAACACTGTGGGATGCCCATGAGAATATGATTATGGCATCCTCTCCATAAAAACAAAGTGGCAAGATCTTCAGGCGCTTCTCACCCTTATTCATGAATAGCCCCTTTTTCTTTCTGTTGACATGGAGTCAAGCAAGTGATTTCAGGGACATCTCAATGAATCACTGACCGGATAGAGACTTGTTTCAGGTTCAGGCTTCCTAGGGGCAGGATGTGTGCAGGGCGGGTAGGAAAGGAATGGGCCATGAGAACTGCATCTGATCAGTGGCACAACCATCCTTGTCTTCTGTTGCTTCTCTTTAGAGTGTTTGCTCACTCAGCAAGAAAGTAGAGAACAACTGCTACATCTTCAGTGCTTCCTGGCTATGCTGCAAAGTGACTGGGGTCATTCAAAATGGGTCCCTGCCCTTAAGAAACTTATGCTCTACACCGAATCCCAGACATGTTTCAAGGACTTGAGAAATAATTACAAGGTAACTCACAATGTCTCTTCCTTTGATGAAAAGATCAAAAGGGCTGTAGTACAATGAATCATCATGTTGGTGCCTGTTTGGATTGCCTAAGTGCTCCAGGGAGGCATTTGGACTGGAGGTGAACAGGAGCCAGGACTGGATTTGAGAGGCTCTTGACTTTCCCACTCCCTGCCCTGGATCTGATTCCTCCCCAGGAGCCTGGGAATTACAGTGTTGGTTCTCTGACTCACCAGGATGTCATAAAGATGGTGAGACATTGTCTGTCCTGCTCCTTCCGCCCTTTGACAGAAAGGCACCTCTAGAGCTGAACACAGGGTGTTCATGCTGATGATAGCAGTTTCGATTTGCATTTCCATACACTAGACGACCTAATCCACTCTGTCTAAACATGGAAATCCCATAACTCTGCCCAACTCATCACTCCATTAATCCACTTAACCCCAGGCCAATACATAATCTAAATATTTAATCGTGTCTATTTGTTATCTGTGTTTATTCCATGTTCATTCATGGTCTGAGTCTCCTCTCTGTTTATCCATCTCAGTAGAATCTAGTCTAAACCAGGAGAATCCCAAGGAAAGGAGGGAGAGTGGCTTATCCATTTTATTCTTTTCTGGCACATAGTACTGAACTTGGCACATAGTAGGTGTTTGATGTTAACCGGTAACAATCTCTCAGAGTAATTATTTTTTTTTTTTTGCATCTTCAGAGAGATATTTTATTATCACTATCGGAGAATCTTACTGTTTCCAATGCCTACCACAATGCCTGGCACATACTGTTTAATGAGAAGTTGGATAATTAATCTTGAGTCATACAATGGGAGCAGGAGAATGTGAAAAAGCAGAACTGGTCTGGAAGGGAGAAGACTTAGAATCTGTTTTTGGTTCTGCAATAAGCTAGCATATGAGGTTGGTCAAGTCTTTTGAAGCCTCTGGGCCCTGGCTTTCTTGTTTGTCGTGTGGATAGACAGGATTAGAACTCCAATCTGCTTTGGTTCCGATATTTTGCCTAGATCTGAGGGCTATGGTATAGAAAAAGGCACAAGGAGGCGGGGGGTCATCAAATGTCAGAATAGCATTTCTTCCCACCATTACCACTGCCACTCAAGGACCAGGAAAATGGGCTGGAAACCAGGGCATCTGTTTCCTTCTACGCCTCCTCTTCACCCTCACTGGCTGTCCCTCACAGCCTGGGGTGGGGGGACTGCAGACATCTGCTCATTCCATCTGCATCAGCTAATATTTATGCAGTGCCCCTGGATGCACGGGCCTGGAGTCACCTGGGGGAGGGCGTGCATGTGTGCAGAGGGCGGGAGGTGGGTCCTGATCTCGCCAAAGCCTCCATATGGACTGTATTTTTCCCCATGCAAAACCCAAGTATGTGGGAGGTAGAAGGAGAGTGAAGGAGATCCTAATTTATTGCTCAGTCATGTTTATTTTCACTCTTGGCTGGTTTAGGGCATTTTTCTTAATGTATTAGGGTCACAATTTTATTGACTTCAAGGATGCCTGAAAGCTCCGTGTGTGTGTGTGTGTGTGTGTGTGTGTGTGTGTGTGTGTGTGAGAGAGAGAGAGACAGAGAGAGAGAGAGAGAGAGACAGAGACAGAGACTGTGTTAAGATGACTTACGTTTCTCTTTTTTTGAAAAATTTTCCACTAAACACTGAATTTGAACCTAAAGCATTAGCCATCCCTTCAAAAATATGATTTCCTTCTCACAGACTACTCACTATATCTATCACCATCCTGTCATGATCACTTCTTTTTTTTTTGAGACGGAGTCTCGCTCTGTCACCCGGGCTGGAGTGCAGTGGCCGGATCTCAGCTCACTGCAAGCTCCGCCTCCCGGGTTCACGCCATTCTCCTGCCTCAGCCTCCCGGGTAGCTGGAACTACAGGCGCCGCCACCTCGCCCGGCTAGTTTTTTGTATTTTTTAGTAGAGATGGGGTTTCACCGTGTTCGCCAGGATGGTCTCGATCTCCTGACCTCGTGATCCGCCCGTCTCGGCCTCCCAAAGTGCTGGGATTACAGGCTTGAGCCACCGCGCCCGGCCCCATGATCACTTTAATTGGCTTAGATAAAAAAATCAAGATCGGACTCAGCTATTCTTTTTTTTTTTTTTTTAAGAGATGATGATCTCACTATGTTGCCCTGGCTGTTCTTAAACTCCTGGGCTCAAGTGATCCTCCTACCTCAGCCTCCCAAAGTGCCGGGATTAGAGACGTGAGCTGTGAGCCATCACACCCAGCCATTTTTTTTTTTTTTTTTTTTTTTTTTTTTAAGATGGAGTCTTGCTCTGTCGCCCAGGCTGGAGTGCAGTGGCGTGATCTCAGCTCACTGTAACCTTCGCCTCCTGGGTTCAAGCAATCGTCCTGCCTCAGCCTCCCGAGTAGCCGGGACTACAGGCACACACCAGTACGCTCGCCTAATTTTTGTATTTTTAGTAGAGATAGAGTTCCGCCATGTTGACCAGACTGGTCTTGAACTCCTGACCTCAGGTGATCTGCCTGCCTCGGCCTCCTAAAGTGCTGGGATTACAGGCATTAGCCACTGCACCTGGCCTCCAGCCATTGTTTTTTACTGATGTTTAACAGATGTACATATTTGTGAGGTACATGTGATGTTTTGATACAGTTATATAATGTGTAATAATCAAATTAGAGTAATTGAAATACCTATCACCTCATACCTTTATCTTTTGTTTATACTGGGCACATGTGAAATATTCCCTGCTAGCTATTTAAAAATATACAATAGATTTATTGTACTCACGCTACTAATTTACCAAACACCAGATCTTATTTCTTCTATCTACTGACTTAGCTATTTTTTTTTTTCTTTTTTTTTTTTTCTGAGACGGAGTCTTGCTCTGCCACCCTGGCTGGAGTGCAGTGGCCGGATCTCAGCTCACTGCAAGCTCCGCCTCCCGAGTTTACGCCATTCTCCTGCCTCAGCCTCCCGAGTAGCTGGGACTACAGGCGCCCGCCTCAACGCCCGGCTAGTTTTTTGTATTTTTTAGTAGAGACGGGGTTTCACCGTGTTAGCCAGGATGGTCTTGATCTCCTGACCTCGTGATCCGCCCGTCTTGGCCTCCCAAAGTTCTGGGATTACAGGCTTGAGCCACTGCGCCCGGCCACTTGCACTTTCTTAATCAAACATTTACAGAACACCTTTCAAAGTGAAGTAGAAACAACCAATGGCTATTTATTATGTACTAGCTATTGCATATGCATTATCTCATTTNAGGCTGGAGTGTAGTGGTACCATTTCAGCTCACTGCAACCTCTGCCTCCTGGGTTCAAGAGATTCTCCTGCCACAGCCTCTTGAGTAGCTGGAATTACAAGCATTCATTACCACACCTGGCTACTTTTTGTATTTTTAGTAGAGATAGGGTTTTATCATGTTGGCCAGGGTGGTCTCAAACTCCTGACCTCAAGTGATCTGCCTGCCTCAGCCTCCCAAAGTGCTGGGATTACAGGCATGAGCCACCATGCTTGACCTGATTTAGCTATTTCTAAAAGAGGCTTCTTCGACTTCTCTTTTCCTTCATCCATCTGTATTGCTGGGATTCCTTTGTGGTCTTTAATTATAATAGTACTAGCTGCTACTTATTAAGTACTGTTAGGCCCTATGTCAAGTAGTTTACATAACTTGATGTTGGAAAGAAATATTACCCTCATTTTACAGATGAGGAAATTACAGTTCAGAGGGGTTAACTGAAATTGAAACACAAGTGTGACTTATCTGTTCCTTCCCTGCAAATGAAGTTCTGAGAAAACAGGATTTTGTTTTGGTGAGCAAACGTCACAGTGCAGGCGGGCCTCAGTGGACTCTGGGCCCAACAAGGGGCCCAGGCAAAACTAGGGCTCTGCATTCTTAGAGGAAAAGCAGCAAAAACGAGGACGTAGTGTTGAATGCAAAGAAAGGATTCTAATGTTCCAGTGTTTTTCCCAGGGCTAATCCTTACTGATCAACAGAGGCAAGTTCAGGTCTTGGGAAACAGCTGTGATGGCTATTGTTGTCCTGATAGATCTTTTAGCATTGGGGAAGCTCATCTTCCAGCAGGTGAAACTTTTGATGGTACTTTAATTCATTCATCCAGTGTTAGGCCCTGTGTTAGGCACAGTGGTTGCAAGGATGGGTAAGATCTTGCTGTAGGGGCAAGCAGGGAACACTTCTTTGTCCTCTGAAGGTTTGCTGAAAACTCAACTCACAAAAGGCCAATTTATAGGAGAAAAGGCACACTAATTTATTTAATCATAGTTCTTCTTGACACAGGAGCCTTCAGAATGAAGAACCAAATACAGGGGAAAGTGCCCTTTTTTTTTTTTTTTTTTAGACGGAGTCTCGCAATTGCCTCGACTGGAGTGCAGTGGCATGATCTCGGCTCACTGCAACTTTTGCTTCCCAAGTTCAAGTGATTCTCCTACCTCAGCCCCCTGAGTACCTGGGATTACAGGCACCCACCATCATGCCCGGCTAATTCACCATGTTGGCCAGGCTGATCTTGAACTCCTGACCTCAGGTGATCCACCCACCTCGACCTCTCAAACTGCTAGGATTACAGACATGAATCACTGCGCCCCGCCGAAACTGTCTATTTTTATGCTTGGGCTCAACAAGGTATGCACAGCCATGTCGAAATAATGATTGGCCAGAAATCAGTATAATTCATCTGCTGCTAATAGACTGAGTGGGGAAGCCCAGCAGGGCCTGTCTGTTTAGATTCTTCTTGGGTTCTCTGTGCAGCGTTCCTTCCTTGTGGGAATGGGGCCTGGCTGTCTCTGGAATGGGGGTCTTATGACCTACAGTCAAACAAGATAGGTCAGATAATTTCTTTTGTTTTCTGTCTTTCTTTCTTTCTTTTTTTTTTTCTGAGACAGAGTTTTGCTCTTGTTGCCCAGGCTGGAGTGCAATGGCACAATCTCAGCTCACTGCAACCTCCGCCTCCAGGGTTCAAGGGATTCTCCTGCCTCAGCCTCCCAAGTAGCTGGGATTACAGGCACGCACCACCACACCCCGCTAATTTTTTGTATTTTTAGTAGAGACAGGGTTTCACCATGTTGGCCAGGCTGATCTCAAACTCCTGACCTCATGTGATCTGCCTGCCTTGGCCTCCCAAAGTGCTAGGATCACAGGCATGAACCACTGCGCCCAGCCCAGATAATTTCTTTATGACCAGTTTTTACACAGAAAGGCAGGGGAAAATTAGAGTAATATTTGTAGGTTTTATGGCTGGTTTGGGGAAAAAGGGGTTCTGGTGTATATGACTCACTTTGAGGAAGAGAGATTCTAGTTTCTATGGCTAGCTCAGGGGGATAATGAGGGGCTAGAGACAGGAAGGCAGGAGAAGCTAAGAGAAACTCTTTTGAGGCCTTCATTTGGGGTATTGCTTTCTGAGCCCCAATATTGCCCTCAAGGGGCTCATAGTTTAACTCAGGATTCCTCAGCACCCAGCTGGATTGGGAACATGGTATCTACTCAGGGGCTGTATGGTCCCCACAGTCCTAAGACAACCTCAGTTTGCACAAAGCTATGACCCTAGTTCTCTTTCCAAGCACAGAGTTTTGCCATGGCAGCTAGCCTGTGATTTCAAATATACACAAATGTGAGCCCCCTCCATGGCCCTGTTCAGTGGCCACTCAGTGGTAACTTGTTCTGACACCCTATGACAAAGTTTTTCTTTCTTTCTTCTTTTGTTTTTTTTTTTTTTTTTTATGTTTTTTTAAAATTTTTTTGCTTATATTTATTTTTTGAGACAGGGTCTTACTCTATTGCTCAGGCTGGAGTGTAGTGACATGATCTTGCCTCAGTGCAGACTCAACCTCCCCTGGCTCAAGTGATCTTACCACCTCAGCCTCCCAAGCAGTTGGGACTACAGGCACATGCCACCATGCCCGGCTAATTTTTTTTTTGTATCCTTTTTTTATTTTTTGAGATGGAATTTTTGCCCTTGTTGCCCAGGCTGGAGTACAATGGCGTGATCTCGGTTCACCGCAACCTCTGCCTTCCAGGTTCAAGCGATTCTCCTGCCTCAGCCTCCGGAGTAGCTGGGATTACAGGCATGTGCCACCATGCCCAGCTAATTTTGTATTTTTAGTAGAGACAGGGTTTTTTCACGTTGGTCAGGCTGGTCTCGAACTCCCAACCTCAGGTCATCTGCCCGCCTCGGCCTCCCAAAGTGCTGGGATTATAGGCATGAGCCACTACACCTGGCCTTTTTGTATTCTTTGTTAGAGATGGGGTTTTGCCATGTAGCCCAGGCTGGTCTCGAACTCCTGGGCTCAAGGGATCCTCCCAAAGCACCTCAGCCTACCAAAGTGCTGGGATTATAGACATGAGCCACCGTGCGCGGTCTGACAATGTTTTCTGTATTAAATGTATGCTCTTATGGGAAGGATAATATCTTCCAAATGATCAAGGTATTGCCAGGGTGGTACTTTTTTTTTTTTTTTTTTTTTTTGAGACAGGGTCTCTGTGTTGTCCAGGCTGGAGTGCAGTGGCATGATCTTGGTTCACTGCAACCTCCATCTTACGTGTTCAGGCAATTCTCATGCCTCAGCCTCCTGAGTAGCTTGGATTAAAGGTGCCCGCCACCATTTCTGGCTAATTTTTGTATTTTTAGTAGAAACAGGGTCTCACTATGTTGCCCAGGCTAGTCTCAAACTCCTGAGCTCAAGTGCTCAGCCTGCCTCGGCCTCCCAAAGTACTGGGATTACAGGCGTGAGTCACTGTGCCCAGCCCTGATACTTTTTTTTTTTTTGAGACAGAGTCTCACTCTGTGGCCCAGGCTGGAGTGCAGTGGCCGGATCTCAGCTCACTGCAAGCTCCGTCTCCCGGGTTTACGCCATTCTCCTGCCTCAGCCTCCTGAGTAGCCGGGACTACAGGCTCCCGCCAGCTCGCCCGGCT
>NW_016806071.1:1176839-1188475 GCF_001698545.2 Rhinopithecus bieti
AAAAAAAAAAAAAAAAAAAAAAAAAAAAAAAATCCAAAAAAGGTTAAATACACATATGCATATGATTGTATTGTTGTTAAAGAATGCATATTCTTGGCCGGGTGCGGTGGCTCACGCCTGTTATCCCAGCACTTTGGGAGGCCGAAGCGGGCGGATCATAAGGTCAGGAGATCGATACCATCCTGGCTAACACGGTGAAACCCCGTCTCTACTAAAATACAAAAAATTAGCCGGGCGTTGTGGCGGGCACCTGTAGTCCCAGCTACTTGGGAGGCTGAGGCAGGAGAATGGCATGAACCCGGGAGGCGGAGCTTGCAGCGAGCCAAGATCGCGTCACTGCACTCCAGCCTGGGCGACAAAGCGAGACTCCGTCTCAAAAAAAAAAAAAAAAGAAAGAAAGAATGCATATTCTTGCATAGGAAGAAAAAGACTG
Source organism: Rhinopithecus bieti (assembly GCF_001698545.2). Classification (NCBI taxonomy): domain Eukaryota; kingdom Metazoa; phylum Chordata; class Mammalia; order Primates; family Cercopithecidae; genus Rhinopithecus; species Rhinopithecus bieti. Next base: position 1,177,273 of record NW_016806071.1, read on the forward strand.
TAAGTATCTGTGGCAAAATACTAATGGCTATCTTTGGTTGGTGAGGTTATGAACAAAATTGTCTTGTTTTTGAATGCTTATAATGATTACATCTTTCTTTCTGAGGCTGAGGTGGGAGGATCACTGGAGCCCAAGAGTTAGAGGTTACAGTGAACTGTGATAGCACCAGTGCACTCCAATGTGGGCAACAGAGTGAGACTCTGTCTCTTAAATAATGAATACAAAACCAAAAAACAAACCAAAAAAACCACAAAACATTGCATAGAAAATCATCATATGAGAAGCTTCTTTTGGTTGAAAGCTGGATCTATAGCAACCTCCAGTAACCCAACTTGCTTTTAACTTGAATGGTAATAACATATGTTGAGGGAAGATGTTTGACCTCAGGACCTCTATATGTTCTAAAATTCAGAGTTTTGTGTTAATATTTTAAAAATATATTACTTAGATACAGTTTTTTTGTGTGTGTTTGTTTGTTTGTTTGCTTCTGTATAACTCTGAAAAGCACCCAGGGATGAACTCTATTACAATGAGGCAGGCAAAGGGTTATGTCCGTGACCTTGGTGGGCATAGCAAGTGCAAGCAGGGTGTAGGTAATAAGACAAATGGTAATGATGAGGGATACGAGGATGCTTTCGTTAGAACGAATGTGCTATTTTATTTCTTTTGTTTGCAAGATACGCGATGGCAATCCTGGTAAGAACTAAGCAGTGAGTTTTTTGAGTCTATCATACGATTCTGATGGTGGGTTTTTATGAAAAAATATTTGAGCACATGTTAACTGCTAAGCCAGCATTAAGGGATTTATGGTGAAGACCTATCTTTTGTACAAGCTCTTTTGTGGGGAGCGACTTTTTGTCTCTCTCAATGGGGCACCCTGATGGTAAGAGGGGTACAGAGGCTGACAGACATTTCCAGTAGGATTGGGGGTGTATCCCCTGCTGCCCACACCTCACCCTAGTTAAGGTTAGTTCTAGTTCTTGACTAGCTGGCTAGACTGTAATCCCAAAGTGCTGGGATTACAGGTGTGAGCCACCATGCTCACACATGGGCCAGCCCAGGCTTTCTTTTAAAATTTTCATAGTACAAGGTCTCACTATGTTGCCCAGGCTGCCCTTGAACTCCTGGCCTCAAGCAATCCTCCTGCCTCAGCCTTCTAATATTCTCTCTAATAGAGAATATTTCCACAGCATCTTTGCTTCTGCTTGCATTATTACATTCAATCCTCTTTGCAGGCTTGTGATTATTATTATTTAGAAATGAGGAAAACAAGTTAACCCAATATGGAGGTCTGTGAGTGACACAGCTGAGGTTTGAACCCACATCTCTGACATCAGATCTTATTCTTTTCTATAATTTTCTGCTGGTTGATGTCTCAGGGACAAAATACTATGTGCTGTTTGGCCAGTAATTTTCTAGCTTGACATGATTAGCTTTTATAGGTCGAAAAATAATAAAATATATCTTTTATATGGTATATTTTAAATAAATATTTTAGTTCTTTTTCAAATGTTTATTTTACATCGTCTACAAAATTTTACATTGTGATATAACATAAACCTGATAATATAAACATACTTTGTGTTTATAGCATCCCTAAAAAATTGCAAACATTCTCAATGGAGTGAATTTTTAATCCATTTTTGCATCTTGAGAATCTGATACTTGGCCGGGCGCGGTGGCTCAAGCCTGTAATCCCAGCACTTTGGGAGGCCGAGATGGGTGGATCACGAGGTCAGGAGATCGAGACCATCCTGGCTAACACGGTGAAACCCCATCTCTACTAAAAATACAAAAGAATTAGCCGGGCCTGGTGGCAGGCGCCTGTAGTCTCAGCTCCTCGGGAGGCTGAGGCAGGAGAATGGCTTGAACCTGGGAGGCGGAGCTTGCAGGCAGCCGAGATCGTGCCACTGCACTCCAGTCTGGGCGACAGAGCGAGACTCCACCTCAAAAAAAAAAAAAAAAAGAGAATCTGAGACTGAACAAGAAGATAAAATTCTGATGACAGACATGGAAATAGAAGACATAAATCTTGGCCAGGCGCAGTGGCTCACGCCTGTAATCCCAGCACTTTCGGAGGTCGAGGCAGGCGGATCACGTGAGGTCAGCAGTTCGAGACCAGCCTGGTCAACATGGGAAAACTCCATCTCTACTAAAAATACAAAAATTAGCTGGGTGTGGTGGCAAGGAGCTGTATCCCAGCTACTCACGGTAGGCTGAGGCAGGGATCGCTTGACCCTGGGAGGTGGGAGGTTGTGGCGGAGCGAGATCGCCATTGCACTCGCTGGGCAACGCAACAAGAGGCAACTTGGCCTCAAAAACAAAAAAAAAAAAAAAAAAGAAAGACACATCAATCTTGAGAACCTAATTCCATGTGAGACTTTCCATTTAGTTGACTTGCATGCTTTTCTGTGATTAGAAAATCAGTTTGGATACATATTTAGCAAGTGATGTGTTAATTGGAGTGGTGGGCTGTAATTGGAGCTCTTGAGAAAACTCAACATCATTAAGGTAACATTCTTTTTTTTTTTTTTTTTTTTTTTTGAGACGGAGTCTCGCTCTGTCGCCGGGGCTGGAGTGCAGTGGCCGGATCTCAGCTCACTGCAACCCCCGCCTCCCGGGTTCCCGCCATTCTCCTGTCTCAGCCTCCAGAGTAGCTGGGACTACAGGCGCCCGCCACCTCGCCCGGCTAGTTTTTTTGTATTTTTTTAGTAGAGACGGGGTTTCACCGTGTTAGCCAGGATGGTCTTGATCTCCTGACCTCGTGATCTGCCCGCCTCGGCCTCCCAAAGTGCTGGGATTACGAGCGCGAGCCACCGCGCCCGGCCTGTAACATTCTTTTTTGAAAGGAATGTCTCTAGGGAATGGGCACATATTATCCCACTACTCCTAAAATGACCTTTGTGGGCTGGCTATTCCTTGTGTACCCCTTACTGCCATCATTGGGACTGATGATGGTGTTAAGGGGACACTGAGGCCTTGCATTGAGAAGTGAGGTGGACTGGGTCCAGTGCCTGTAATCCCAGCACTTTGGGAGGCTGAGATGGGAGGATGGCTTGAGCCCAGAAGTTTGAGACTAACCTGGGCAATATAGTGAGACCCCTGTCTCTATTTTTTGTAAAAAAAAAAAAAATTAAATTAAAAACAAAAGAGAAGCGAGGTGTCTGAGGCACCCTGGAGAGTGAAGGCTCCTGACCACATACTCTGAGTGAAGATGTATAGGACCTAGATGGGAGATAACTTAAGCACTCAAGCCTTAAGAGTCAAAGACAGACTAGAGTAATGGCCTCAAACTTTACGAGGGTGAGGACCCCTTGTTAATATCAAAGAGTTTAATGAGCCTCGTGATAGTTGTTATACTTTTAATTATCTTATTGCTATAGAAACTACTGAGTATGGATTTGCAACCTCATTGCAATTAACCCGTAGGGATCTGTGTCCTACAGGGTAGGAACCAATGGCAAGGAGCAAGGGGCCCTGGATTTTTGGTACCCAGCCTGAATACTAACATCCCCAATTCCTTTACTTTCAACTGCCTCTTCTTGGTTTTCCTATCCTATTTGCTTTGAGCATCTAAAATCAGGATTATGTGAGTGAGCTCTCTGGGGGAACCTTCCATTTTGTACATGTGGATATAACCTCCAGGAAAACTCCAGTGGAGTCCATCGCACTAGACACAGTTGCTCTTAGTAAGTTCATAGGGAGATAGTTTGGGCTGATTAATTTTTGTTCTTTGTATGAATGAACTTTTTAGTAATCATCAAAAAGCTGGATCTTGTTAGCTTATCTTTTGAAATAAAATTATGTAGAAATATATATTGGTTTCCTTACCTGGAAACATATTCGCCTCCATCTGTGTTTAGTATTATTATTATTTGGAGAAAGGGTCTCTCTGTTGCCCAGGCTGGGGTGTGATGGCACCATTATAGCTCACTGTTACCTTGAATTCCTGGGCTCAAGTATCCTGTTGTCTCAGCCTCCCGAGCAGCTAGGACTACAGCAGGTGCATGCCACAATGCCTGGCTAATTTTTTAAAAAATTTATTTATTTATTTATTTATTTGAGACAGGGTTTGGCTCTGTCACCCAGGCTGGAGTGCAGTGGTGTGATCTCAGTTCAGTGCAACTTCTGCCTCCCAAGCTCAACCCAACCTCCCACCTCAGCCTCCCTAGTAGCTGGGGCTACAGGTACACACCACATACCTAGGTAATTCTTATATTTTTTCTAGGGACGGGGTCTTACTATGTTGCTCAGGCTGGTCTCAAACTCCTGAGCTCAAATGATCTGCCCGCTTTGACCTCCCAAAGTGCTGGGATGACAGGCATGAGCTACCATGTTCGGCCCTGGCTAACTTTAAAATTTTTTTCTAGTACGAGTTCACACTATGTTGCACACGCTGTTCTTGAACTCCTGGCCTCAAGCAATCCTCCTGCCTCAGCCTTCAGAAGTGTTGGGATTATAGGCATGCACCACTGTGTCTGCCTCCCATCTGGGTTTTCTAAATTTTCCATCATCGTGTGTAGTTATTTGAGTAATGCAATGAATTTAAAAGCATACCAGCTTTAATTTCTGTACTTGGGACTCTGTGGATTCGTTCTCCCCTGCCATTCTTCTTATTCTCTACTGACACTAATGGAAGCAAGCATACTACTAATCATGATGTCGGTCTAAGACCACAGTGGCCTGGTAAAGGACTGTGCACCCTCGGGGTATGCTTGGATCTCAGGGGGTAGGGCTAGAGACCATGTTCGTGGGTGGGTGGATGTTTTGGAAACTGTCTACTGAATGATCTGTATTGTGTATAAAAACAATAATTTTCCAGGCAGGGCTTTTTGTTGTTGTTATTGGTATTGTCTGTCAAGCTCAGTAGTGGCTCAGCGTGAGCTTGGCGATGACAGGAGCAGTTGACAATTGGGACGGAATAGGGAACCGCTCACCTCTGAAACGCCGGCTCGATGGGAGGCTGGGCGTTTGTGTAGCAGTGACATGATAATCAGAAGTGCAATTTCGCCCCAGCAATATAGATACTGTACCCAGGCCTGGCTGGGTCTTCTCTCTTTGAAGGATAAATTAAGCTGTTTACTCCTGTGCTGTTTATTAACTGCCTGACCTGATTTCCATTACCCGGCATCTGGAAACTTGGTGTCTTAAGTTCTCCGGCTGAGGCGTCACCATGTCCTGAAATAAACATGATTTCACACAAGTCTTTATTCTATAGGGAAATAACATGACACAGGGAGCTCCTTCTTATTATTATTTTTTAATTCGTGGCACTTCAGAACAGAGCACAGAGGGAGACAGAAATGCCAGTGAACTTACTTTTTAGGCCAAATTCCATCTATCCTGGTCTTTTCCAGACGAGTCTTGGATTTCATTGTCCAGGTGTTCAGTTTTCTAGGAGAAAAACTTTTAGTATCAAGAGAGGCAAGCACAGGCCAGGGGCGGTAGCTCACGCCTGTAATCCCAGCACTTTGGGAGGCTGAAGCAGGCAGATCACCTGAGGTCGGGAGTTTGAGACCAGCCTGGCCAATGTGGTGAAACCCCGTCTTTACTAAAAATACAAAAGTTAGCCAGATATGGTGGTGTGCGCTTGTAATCCCAGCTACTCGGGAGGCTGAGGCAGGAGAATCACTTGAACCCGGGAGGTGGAGGTTGCAGTGAGCAGAGATCGCACCACTGCACTCCAGCCTGGGCAACAACAGTGAAGCTCCATCTAAAAAAAAAAAGAGAGAGACTAGCACCAAGTTTTCAACACTACGATCTAGCCTAAGCTGCAATTGGTATCCGTTCACCTGACTAAACTGAGCATCTGTGACTCTCGCTGGCTGGTGGTAACAACAGTAAATTCTGCCAGTGCAGTCACTCTGCCTTGCCTCACGGCCATTCCTCTTGGATATTCTCTGTCCTTCTTTTCCTTGGTGAGTCCCTTGCCTGTAACCCCTGCTGGCACCTGTTCCTTGCCATCAGCATCTCTAGTGATGCTGCCTTGTTTGCTTATTATCTTGCTTGCTGCTATTGCTTGGACCGTGCTAGGGCCTGCGATGTGTTCCTGCCACGTTGGGCTGGTCTTCTAGGGCCACCAGCATTTCCTTGGTGGGCTGCCCTCAGGTGTCATTATGGCACACCATTGCCCCGACCCCTTGACGCACTGTGTGTGCTGCTCCTGGTGCTGTTGTGTTGACGGATTCTCTCTCTCCTCATGCACCTCTGCTCCTTCTAAATGTTGACACTGTACCTGCCATGGGCCAGGAAGCGGTACTGTAATTGTAGTAGGTTTGTTACCCAAAGCACACAGCAAGTCAACATGCTGAGACACCCAGCTGCAGCAGAGAAAGAAGGTTAATGGTAGGGCTGCCAAGTGGAAATAGAGGAAACCATCTACCCAAGGAGTCTGGGGCAAGGGTTTTGGAGTGGGCCAAAGTGTGGAGATGGTTGATTGATGGGAATGTGCAGTGTAAAATCAAGGAATAGGGAGAGGAAGAAGCTGTATTCTCATGCTGATCCCATTCCTCTGTGGGGGTCTTCGAACTGGTTGCTGGAATTCTGGGTCTGAAAAACATCTTAAGTCATCCTTAAACAAAAGCCATATGACCCTAATATCAGAGATCCTGTCTCTAGGAGGAAGGGGGATACAAATGGTCACTACCTAGTGCTACGTGAGTTTTAGCAGCAAGGAAGTGGGCCACAGTGCAGCCTGATTAATGCTTCATAATAACTCTACTTCTTTTTTTTTTTTTTTGAGACAGAGTCTTGCTGCGACACCCAGGCTGGAATGCAGTGGTGCAACCTCGGCTCACTGCAACCTCTGCCTCCTGGGTTGAAGCGATTCTCCTGTCTCAGCCTCCCAAGTAGCTGGGACTACAGGCATGAACCACCATGCCCAGCTAATTTTTGTATTTTTATTAGAGACGGGGTTTCATCACATTGGCCATTCTGGTCTCAAACTCCTGACCTCAAGTGATCTGCCTGCATCGGTCTCCCAAAGGTCTAGGATTACAGGCGTGAGCCACCGTGCCCGGCCTATAACTCTATTATAGGTCTGTCCAGACCTGGCATGCAATTCTTCCCAACTCTATGGGGACAGTTTCAGCACCCTGATGTTCCTTTGGGCCATCACCATCCCTCTTCCTCCTCAGCCTCGGGAGTATGTCTGGAGAATGTGGCACACTCAGGGCAAGACAATAGCAGGGTGGTTAGTGGCCAGGGCTCTGGAGCTACTGCCTGCCTGGGTTTTAATCTCAGCTCTGTCATATTTTATTTTATTTTATTTTGAGATGGAGTTTCGCTTTGTCACCCAGGCTGGAGTGCAGGGGTGCGACCTCAGCTCACTGCAACCTCTGCCTCCTGGAACCTCTGCCCCCTGGGACCAAGCAATTCTCCTGCCTCAGCCTCCTGGGTAGCTGGGATTACAGGTGCCACCACCACGCCTGGCTAATTTTTTGTATTTTTAGTAGAGATGGGATTTCATCACGTTGGCCAGGCTGGTCTAGAACTCCTGACCTCAAGTGATCCGCCCACCTCGCCTCCCAAAATGCTGGGATTACAGGCGTGAGTCACTGTGAGACCCCAGCTCTGCCATCTACCATCTGTGTGTCTTTGTGCAGTTTACTCCCTCTCTCTGTGCTTGTCTCCTCATCTGTAAAATGAGGCTAGCACCAGCGAATCTCCTCCACAGGGCTGTGAGAAAGAATAGTACTTGGTACATGGTCAATTTTTTTTTTTCTTTTCTGAGATAAGGTGTGGCTGGCTCTACCGCCCAGGCTCGAGTGCAGTGGCACAATCTTGGCTTACTGCAACCTCCACTTCCTGGGCTCAAGTGATCCTCCCACCTCAGCCTTCCTAGTAGCTGGGACTACAGGCGTGCGCCACCATGCCCAGCTAATTATTGTATTTTTTGAAGAGATGGGGATTTTACCATGTTGCCCAGGCTGGTCTTCAACTCCTGAGCTCAAGAGATCTGCTTGCCTCGGCCTCCCAAGGTGCTGGGATTATAGGTGAGGCACTGTGCCCAACCATGGTAAATTTTTAAAACACAATTAACTATTGTTATTATCCTGCTCTTCACTTTATCGAACACTTTTTCCTGCAGTTCTAGGTTTCCAGTGATTCTTTTGGTTTCACAAATAGAGACATGACCTTCCCTTTCCCTTTGTTGTATTTTTTGAAAGGGCTCCCCCAGCAGACAGACCAGGGCTCCAATGATGCTGCAGTTTTCATTTTTTCTCCACAGATCATTTTTTCCTCTAGAGTAGCACTGTCCAGTTCAGTAGCCACATGTGACTGATGGCTACTGAGCCCTTGCAATGTAGCTAGTCATATTTGAGATGTGCTGTTAGTGTAAAATGCACACTGGAATTCGAAGACACAGTATGAGAAAAAGAATGTGTATATGTGTGTATATGTGGAGATATATATATGTATATATTTGATACAGGGTCTTGCTGTGTTGCCCCGGCTGGAGTGCAGTGGCACAATCATAGCTCACTACAGTCTCAGCCTCCTGGGCTCAAGCGATTCTCCCACCTTAGCCTCACAAGTAGCTGGGACCACAGGCGCGCACGACCATGCTTGGCTAATTTTTGTATTTTTTGTAGATATGGGGTTTTGCAGTGTTGTCTAGGCTGGTCTTGAACTCCTGGGCTGAAGTGATCCACCTGCCTTGAACTCCCAAAGTGCTGGGATTATAGGTGTGATTCACTGCACCTGACCAAAATATATGTATTTAAAAATTTTTTATTTTAATAGAGACAGGATCTGGCTATGTTGCCCAGTCTAGAGTGCAGTTGCTACTCCCACTACTAATCAGCATAGGAGTTTTGGCCTGCTCCACTTCTGACCTGGGCTGGTTCACCCCTCCTTAGGCAACCTGGAGGCTACCACAGTAATGCTGAACTTAGTGCAGACGCCCCATTGGCATCGTGTGTGACAGATCAGAACTCATAGGCTCAAGTGGTTCTCCCGCCTCAGCCTCCCAGGTAACTGGGACTACAGGCATGTGATTATCAATAATAATATCAATGATAGTATTGATTGCATGTTCAAATGATGTTTTGAATATGTTGGGCCAAGGGAGATATATTATTAACATGAATTACCCCCATTTGTAATAGTTTTTTTTTTCTTTTGAGACAGAGTCTTGCTCTGTCGCTTAGGCTGGAATGCAGTGGTACAGTCTTGGCTCACTGCAGCCTCCACCTCCAGAGTTCAAGTGATTCTCCTACCTCAGCCTCTGAGTAGCTGAGATTACAGGTGTGCGCCATCATGCCCAGCTAATTTTTTTTTTCTTTGTATTTTTAGTAGAGACGGGGTTTCACCATGTTGGTCAGGCTGGTCTCAAACTCCTGACCTCAAATGATCTGCCTACCTCGGCCTGCCAAAGTGCTGGGATTATAAATGTGAGCCACCACGCCCAGCCCGTTTGTAATTATTCCTAATGTGGCCACTAAAACAATTTTTAAAATTATGGTAAAATATATATAATATAAAGTTTGCCATTTTAGTCCGTGTGGGGTGGCTCACACCTATAATCCCAGTACTTTGGGAGGCTGAGGCAGGGCGGATCACCTGAGGTCAGGAGTTCAAGACCAGCCTGGCCAATACGGTGAGACCCCCCGCCTCTACTAACAATACAAAAAAATTAGTTGGGCATGGTGGCACACGTCTGTAATCCCAGCTACTGAGGAGGCTGAGACATGCGTATCACTTGAACCTGGAGACAGTATTACTTTGGGCTAAGGTTCTTTGATTTCTGGAAATGTTTCATAGCCCACTTTGGTCACAATTAAATGTGGTCAGAACTACATGGGGAGCCCAATATTAGTTCTAATTGTTGTGTGAATGAGGGCTGAAATCATGGCCCAGACTGACAAATCCTCTTTGGTTTCAGGGACTTTAACAAATCTTTATAGATAAATGTGTGTGGCTCTCTCTCTCTCTCTTTTTCTTTTCTTTTTTTTTTTTTTGGAGAGATGAAGATCTAGCAATGTGCCCAGGCTGGTCTCGAACTCCTGGCCTCAGGCGATCTGCCTGCCTCAGCCTCCCAAAGTGCTGAGATTATAGATATAAGCCACTATGCCTGGCCCTGGCTCAATAACATTTGTTCTTCCTTCCTTCCTTTCTCTCTCTCTCTTTCTGTCTGTGTGTCTTTCTTTCCTTTTTGAGACAGGGGCCTAGCTCTGTCACCAGGCTGGAGTACAGTGGTGTGATCATATCTCACTGTAGCCTCAACCTCATGGGCTGAAGCAATCCTCCTACCTCAGCCTCTTGAGTAGCTGGGACTTACAGGTGTGCACTCTGCACTCAGCTAATTTTTGTATTTTTAGTAGACACGGGGTTTCATCATGTTGCTCAGGCTGGTCTCAAACTACTGACCTCAGGTGATCTACCTGCCTCGGCTGTCCAAAGTGCTGGGATTATAGACATGAACCACTGAGCCCAAAAACATTTCTAATATGAAGAAGTAGAGTCTAACCTAAACACACCTGTCTTTCACTATGAAAATATTTCTCATTTCGCCGGGCGCGGTGGCTCAAGCCTGTAATCCCAGCACTTTGGGAGGCCGAGACGGGGGGATCACGAGGTCAGGAGTTTGAGACCATCCTGGCTAACACAGTGAAACCCCGTCTCTACTAAAAAATACAAAAAAGCTAGCTGGGTGAGGTGGCTAGCGCCTGTAGTCCCAGCTACTCGGGAGGCTGAGGCAGGAGAATGGCGTAAACCCGGGAGGCGGAGCTTGCAGTGAGCTGAGATCCGGCCACTGCACTCCAGCCTGGGTGACAGCGAGACTCCGTCTCAAAAAAAAAAAAAAAGAAAAGAAAATATTTCTCATTTCTTTCTTTCCTTTTTTTTTTAACTCTTCAAATGTTTTTGCTTGCCCAGTTGAGAATTCTCAGTGTTTGTATACTTACTAGTTTTACTCTCAAATTGTATAACACATTACTAAAATTAATGTAATTTTTTTTTTACAGAATAAAATAGAATACAGTAAATAAAATAGAGGTCTAACTATGCCCTTTGTGGGTCTCCATGGGTCATCTTGCTCAGTCTGGGGTTTAGGAATCCTAATTTGGAGACTACTGCATCATGCTTCTTCCATTGGAAAGATGCAAATTCCCCAGAATGGAATTTGTTCTTCTCTTATTAGTGGTAGGATAGAATTATTATTACAGTCAAAACTGTCCATCTCCTTTTTTTTTTTTTTTTT
>NW_016806071.1:1188590-1191896 GCF_001698545.2 Rhinopithecus bieti
AAAAAAAAAAAAAAAGAAAAGAAAATATTTCTCATTTCTTTCTTTCCTTTTTTTTTTAACTCTTCAAATGTTTTTGCTTGCCCAGTTGAGAATTCTCAGTGTTTGTATACTTACTAGTTTTACTCTCAAATTGTATAACACATTACTAAAATTAATGTAATTTTTTTTTTACAGAATAAAATAGAATACAGTAAATAAAATAGAGGTCTAACTATGCCCTTTGTGGGTCTCCATGGGTCATCTTGCTCAGTCTGGGGTTTAGGAATCCTAATTTGGAGACTACTGCATCATGCTTCTTCCATTGGAAAGATGCAAATTCCCCAGAATGGAATTTGTTCTTCTCTTATTAGTGGTAGGATAGAATTATTATTACAGTCAAAACTGTCCATCTCCTTTTTTTTTTTTTTTTTTTTCCTTGAGACGGAGTCTCGCTTTGTCTCCTAGGCTGGAGCGCAGTGGCGCGATCTCTGCTCACTGCAAGCTCCACCTCCCGGGTTCACGCCATTCTCCTGCCTCAGCCTCCTGAGCAGCTGGGACCACAGGCGCCCGCCACTACGCCTGGCTAATTTTTTTTTTAATTTTTTTTTATTTTTTATTTTTTATTTTTAGTAGAGACGGGGTTTCACCGTAGCCAGGATGGTCTCGATCTCCTGACCTCGTGATCCGCCCACCTCGGCCTCCCAAAGTGCTGGGATTACAGGCGTGAGCCGTCGCGCCCGGCCAAAACTGTCCATCTCCTTACGCCAAAACCTACAATAAAGTTTTGGCAATACTGTAATATTGTATGAGAATGATCTACAGCTGGGGCTTTTCATCCCAGATGAGAAGGACACTGGCACAGGGACAAGATGTTGACGACATAGAGTGTTTTCATTGTGTTTTTCTGTATAAACTTATTTACTATCATTAGTAATTATCACTGTATGAGAACTTCCAGGCTGGCAATGTTACAGACAGTAAGGCACGGAAGACTTTCTCTCAGGCTCTGTTTGATGGAAAACACACAAACCCTGGGCCAAAATGGCAGGATCTGCTGGGCGCAGTGGCTCACGACTGTAATCCCAGCACTTTGGAAGGTTGGGTTGGGCAGATCGCTTGAGTTTAGGAGTTTGAGACCATCCTGGCTAACATGGTGAAACCCCGTCTCTACTAAAAATACAAAAATTAGCCAGGCATGGTGGCAGGTGCCTGTAATCCCAGCTACTCAGGAAGCTGAGGCATGAGAATCACTTGAACCCAGGAGGTGGAGGTTGCAGTGAGCCAAGATCACGCCATTGCACTCTGGCCCAGACAGCAGAGCAACACTCCATCTCAAAAAAACAAAACAAAAAAATCCGGGCTCGGTGGCTCACGCATGTAATGCCAGCTGTTTGGGAGGCCGAGGCGGGTGGATCATGAGGTCAGGAAGTCGAGACCATCCTGTCTAACATGGTGAAACCCTGTCTCTACTAAAAATACAAAAAAAAAAAAAAAAAAAAAATTAGCTGAGCGTGGTGGCAGGAGCCTGTAGTCCCAGCTACTCGGGAGGCTGAGGCAGGAGAATGGCGTGAATCCAGGAGGCGGAGCTTACAGTGAGCCGAGACTGCGCCACTGCACTCCAGCCTGGGCGAGAGAGCGAGACTCCTTCTCAACACAAAATGAAAAAAAAAACAAAATGGCAGGATCGAGGTATATGTGGTTACTAGCAAGACACTGAATACATAATCCCCACACAGAAGAATATATTGAAACCTCTGTGTATTATGCCTGACATTAATTACTTGTGCTTTAAAAATATGTGTGTGTATGTGTACATTATATATATATGTGTGTATGTGTGTATATATGTGTGTGTATATGACTCACCTAGGAATGTCAGATTTTGGAAGTTTCTAGATGCAACCTTCAGCAGGGAGACCTCCCCAGACCAGGACAGGATGTGCTTAGATGGCGAGTTACACAACTGGAGGTGGCCTCTCTCTGCTGCTCCCTGTGTGTTGCAAGGATTAGTGTAATTAGAGCCTGTGCTTGTGCAGCATTTGACATTCTCAGACAAAAAGTGCTAGATGAGCGCAAAATTTTATAACTGTAATGGAATCCAAGCAAATAGCATTGTAATAAATGGGTCTTGCTGCTGATACTGCATTTAAGAGTCCCCTCTTTATTACTGCATGTTTACTCTATGTGATGAACCGAGGTGATTAATAACACTGATAATAATTACTCCTACAGCATTTTATGCTTTCAAAGGGCTTTACAACTTGTTTATTATGTAATCTTTAATCTTCCCAGTTGCTGCTCTGCTAAGTCAGTGTTGTTTTTGTTTTTAAAATTTTCATAGAAATGGAGAAATCAGAGGACTAGAGAGCAGGGCTGAGGTTTTCAAGTTCCCACAGCAAGTCAGTGCGAGGAGCTGCTGGATTTTGATTTGGAAAAGAGAGATGTTGAATGAGCTGGAAGAGAGGCTGAGACGGGTTGGGGAGAAGACAGGTGGAGCTCACAGTGGTAACCTTGCAGCGTTCGGTGGCAGATTGCTATGATCTGGGTGTGAGGAACCAAAGCTAGGGTGCTTGGCGAGTCTAAAGCAAAGGCAACTTAATGCAGAATGCATAGGTGGAGGTTCCTCAACACCCGCTCTGTTTAGGCCGGGATGCTCCAGTGGCATTTGTGCTATCGCCTGTGTTCATTCAGCTGGTACTTAACACCTGGTCAAGGTTGATCAAGGGGAGTAGGGCTTTGTGTCGCAGCTAATTGGGTGCTATAAGGAAAAGACCCCCAAACTGTAGTGTCAGCAACTGTGCATTGCATAATCAGCTGCTTCGAATACCCACTGGGGGATTAGACTAGGATAAGCAAGTGCTGTAGGGATCTGCGAGACAAGCAGTGTGTCAATTACAGTGTGGATGGCCAGATTTATGTGCTTTTTGGCAGTGCTGCTGAACTATTAATCATGTCTCATGAACAGGCCCCATGTAAACCGATAGCAAATGGTATATCTTAAGGAGCATCCCAGCAAAAAATGTCCCATTTCCCCTATATCTTCTGCTGATGTCTAAGGTGCTGAAAATGAGAATGGATACACAGAGCCATCAAGCAATAATCAAGAGCCAAGCTACCCCTTCCCCGTTTCCTTTCCTTCCTTCCTTTCCTTCCTTCCTTCCCTCCTTCCTTCCTTCCCTCCTTCCTTCCCTCCTTCCTTCCTTCCCTCCTTCCTTCCTTCCTTCCTTCCTTCCTTCCTTCCTTCCTTCCTTCCCTCCTTCCTTCCCTCCTTCCTTCCTTCCTTCCTTCCTTCCTTCCTTCCTTCCTTCCCTCCTTCCTTCCTTCCTT
>NW_016806071.1:1194947-1206513 GCF_001698545.2 Rhinopithecus bieti
CCCTCCCTCCCTTCCTTCCTTCCCTCCTTCCCTCCTTCCTTCCTCGCTTCCTTTCTTTTAAACATAAAACCTAATCATGTTTTCTGAGCCAGCAAGACCAGATTTCCAATCAGCATATGGAAATGGCATATTTCACATAAAAACGCACCCGTTAAACATTTTCTTTTAATGACAAAGTGAGGATTTCATGACTTTCCTCTATTTTTATTTCACGGTGTTTTAAATGGGCCATCTATATAGATTTCTTATTCCTTGCTGAGTTACATATCTCCTGAAGTGCGATACATCTAATGTCATAATTAAATGTCGTCAAGCTAATGTGTATGAGTGTTTTGAGCGTTATCACTAATTGCTGTGTTAGCATGAATTAGACAGTAAAGTAATTAGAGGCCCAAATGCAGCTGTGTCCTATGTGGTGCAGTGGGTTGGGCTGTGTGTTTGTGTCCATGTGAGTGAGGGTGCACTTGTGTGAACCAGCTCTATACTCTTCCCCTTATACCTGGATTGTCTCAAGGTGCTTGCTAATCTCTCTTGTTTGTGTGCAAGTCTCTAAAATGATGTCCGGAATGGAAGGCATTGTCTGCAAGAGAGATCCCAGGTTTCTTTAAATAAGCAATTTTCTGTAATCAGTCAGCAGGGAAAGCTTCAGTCTCCAAACCAGCATTAATGGAAGACAGGTTTTAGAGTTTAAAGAAAGCATGTTTATCTTCAAGACAGATTAGTTGGGGTGGGGGTGTGTAAGTGTGTGGGGCGAGAGGGGCTGGGAATTTTGTAAAGAAAATGGGAAGACATTTGTTTTTAGCCCGAGATCTTTTCTAATCTTCCCACATTTGTCAAACCCGTAAGGACTCGTTCTGCTGATTGTGTGATGACTGCACTGGACTCTTCCTCCACCTCCTTCCCCGGTTCTCCGCCCCAGCTCCTCCTCGCTTTAGTACTAAACAGGAGTCAGAAGAGAGGCCAGCAAAACTCATGTTGTGGCTTCTGGCTGTCACAGCCCTCCCCAGGAAGCTAAAGGCACATGACCAAGTCTTCATCACGGTGGCCTTGGGTCCAAGGGAGCCCCCATGACCCTCCCCTGGCCTCTCCCCACCCCAGGATTCTCTGGGCATTCCCCTAGTCATCCACACCTCTTCTTTTTAGGGTGTAACTGTATCCACGATGCAGCTGATATTAATTTCTACGGGTTTCTGCATTACGGAGCTGAGGAAAACAGCGTAACTGCCTCAGAAAAAAGTCTGTCCTCGGATAACTTATCTGACAGAGAGGCGATTACCACCTGCTTGATTTCTCAGGCAATTTTAATTCACTGCTGGTTGGTGATAGGGTTTTGAAAGAGAGAGAGAGAGAGGGAGAGTGAGAATCCTTCACTCTATTGAGTTAGACTATAAGCTGTTCCCACAGCTCCAAGATACACTGTGTGCCCGGCCTGTGTCTGTTTTATTCATCCAGATTTAAAAAATAGATGTGATGGATTTATGTGTGTGCCCTGCTAATGTCTGAGCAGCTTTCACGGTAGTTTTAGCTCTTGTCCTTGAAGGACTGGCATGGCCCCTGGAGTTGCTCCTCTCCTGTGGTAGAAACAGGAAAATGAGAAAGACTCTGCTTCTGTCTGGCGATTTTGACAAGCCTGGTCAAATTCCCATTCCCGGAGGTGCGTAGTGCCCATTAGGAAGCTGATTGCTTACGGGAGAGTCTCTTGGATTCCAACAGAGACAAGATCAAGGCCTAATGTACCACATGCACGTGGGTCTCCCTTTCCTTGACCAACAGATTTTGACAGAATGGCTTGTCAACAAATAGACCTGGGGTAAGAAGATAAAGAGTTGTCATTTAGAAATAAACACCATCATTTTTCTTCACAATTCGTAACTGCTTTTTCAACTTTTTTCCTTCCATCCTCCCTCCTCCTCCTGAATCACTACATTTTGCACACCAGCAAAATGCTTGCACAGCCTCATCTGGAAGCCTCATGCACTGGTTCCCGCTCTCGGCGGGAGCCTCTGGCTTTTTACCTTCCAAAACATCTCCCTCGTGCTTTTAAAAAAATCTGGTTGGGTGTGGTGGCTCACGCCTGTAATCTCAGCACTTTGGGAGGCTGAGACGGGAGGATCACTTGAAGTCAGAAGTTCAAGACCAGTCTGGCCAATATGGTGAAACCCTGTCTCTACTAAAAATACAAAAATTAGCTGGGTGTGGTGGCAGGTGCCTGAGTCCCAGCCACTTGGGAGGCTGAGGCAGGAGAATCACTTGAATCTGGGAGGCGGAGGTGCAATAAACCCAGATTGGGCCACTGCACTCCAGCCTGGGTGACAGAGCAAGACTCCATCTCAAAAAAAAAAAAATTCCTAAGCATGTCAGAGGCAAATCAAATGATGCGTATCTCTAGAATGGGTGAGAGTTACCTTTAATTCCTCCCTGTTTTTGCTTGACTGATTATGTTCACCATTCCTTGTATGTTTGGTAATTTTCCATTTAAATCAGTTATATTTAACACAATTTTATGAAGTCTTCACTTGGCTCTTCATCTTTCAGGTCTCAGTGTTGTTCCTATATGCTCTTATATTATTCTGTACTCCTCCAATTTGAGTACTTACTACTTTGTGCTGTTATTGACTGTTTTCTTATCTATATCCTTCATACTATTACAAGTTTCACAAGGGCAGGGATGTGCCTATCTTGTTCATCATTGCATGCCATTCTCTAGCATCAGCCTTGGTGCAAAAAAGATGTGCAATAAATATTTGTTGAATGAATGCATGAAGGAATGTATAGTTTGCTATGCATGTGATACTAGGCCAAGTTACTGCAAGACTGACTCTGGGCCAGGCGTAGTGGCTCACACCTGTAATCTCAGCACTTTGGGAGGCCGAGGCAGGTGGATCACGAGGTCAGGAGTTTGAGACCAACCTGGCCACCATGGTGAAACCCCATCTCTACTAAAGACACAACAAAAAAAGAAAAAAATTTAGCAGGGCATGGTGGTGCATACCTGTAATCCCAGCTACTTGGGAGGCTGAGGCAGCAGAATCACTTGAATGTGGGAGACGGAGGTTGCAGTGAGCTGAGATCGCGTCATTGCACTCTAGCCTGGGCGACAGGACGAGACTCTGTCTCAAAAAAAAAAAAAAAAAAAAAAAAAAAACTGACTCTGATCTTTAAAAAGTTATTATGTGGTAGGGTCAATGAGACCCACAGTCACAAATCCTGAAAGTAAATCGCAGAGTGTACTGATTAATATCAGGTGTGTTATATTCATATTGGATTGAGGGATGCCTAGATGGCTGGTAAAGTGACATTCCTGGATGTGTCTGTGAGGGTGTTGCCAGAGGAGACTGATACTTAAGTCGGGGGACTGGGAGAGGAAGACCCACCCTCAATGTTGCAGACAGGGCACCATCTGATGGGCTGCCAGCACAGCTAGAACAAAGTAGGCAGAAGAAGGGGGATTAGCTTGCTTGTTGATTCTTCTAGCTCTTTCTCTCTTCCAGTGCCGGACACTTGCTTCTGCTCCTACTACCTGTGGACATCAGATTCCAGGCTTCTTGGTACTGGACTCAGACTCTGAGAGCCTCCTGAGGGCTCTCAGGCTTTCAGGCTCAGACTGAGAGCTACACTGGTGACTTTTCTAGTTTTGAGACTTTTGGACTTGGACTGAGCCACATTACCAGCTTCTCTCTTCCCCCAGCTTGCAGATGTCCTATTGTGGTGACTTTGCCTTGTAATCATGCGAGCCAATTCTCCCTAATATAAGCTCCCTTATATATACCTCCTATTGGTTCTGTCTCTCTGGAGAACCCTGACTAATACACAGAGTGAGAGAATTGCCATATGAGATAATACAACAAATTACTCTGGTGGTGGTGGTGAAGAGGAAGGAGGGGATTTGGACAAATTCTTTGGAAGAGGCCTGAGTTTAGATTTGGCCTTGAGAGGATGGGCGGGGTCTTGATAGATCAAGATGGAGCAGAGTGGAGGCTTGGGAGAGAAAGAAAATGTGGTGGGCATTTATTACTTTGGGACATCCAGATCTATTCACCCCGCTTTTAGTAAGAGCTCTCGATTTCTTTTGGAAGCCCACCCCAATGCTCACCTTGGGTCCAAAGGACCTGAAATGAAGACTTGGAGGTGGCCAGGGACCAGGGCTTGCCTATGGGACTCAGGACTAAATATTAAAGAAGAGTTGGACAGGCATTTCACAAAAGAAGGCGTAACAATGGGAAATAAGTACATAAAAATACGCTGGATTGATTACAGACTGGAAGCCAGGGCCTTAGCTCTCTCTCACATCTTGCAAGAAAAAGATGAGAAGCCCGATACTAAGGAGATGAAACCTGAAGGCAAGAAGGTTGATGCAGGTGGCAAGGTGAAAAAGGGTAACCTGACTCTAAGGCTGAAAAACCCAACCAGAGGAAGCCCCACCGCAGACGAAATCCTGTCCTCATCAGAGGAATTGGCAGATATTCCCAATCTGCTGTGTATTCCAGAAAGACCATGTACAAGAGGAGGTACTCAACTGCTAAATCCAGGGTTGAAAAGCAAGAGGATTGTTCTTGTCACTGTTAATAAACCAGTTGCTGGTGACAAGAATGATGGTACCTGGGTGGTTAAGATTTGCAAAATGCCTAGGTACTGTCCTCTTGATGATAAGCCTGGGGAGCTGTTGAACCAGGGCACAAGCCCCTCCAGCCAGCACGTGAGAAAACGGGGCCAGCATCTCTCCCCGGACCACTCTGCTCATCCTCACTGGGCACCGCAGAGGCAAGACAGTGGTTTTCCGGAAGCGACTGGGCACTGGCTTGTTACTTGTAACTGAACCTCTCATTCTCAGTTGAGTTCCTCTGGGAAGAGCACACCAGAAATTTGTTGTTGCCACCTCCTCAAGAATTGATATCAGCAATGTGAAAATCCCAAAACAGCTCACTGATGCTTACTTCAAAAAGAAGCAGCTGTGGAAGCCCAGACACCAGGAAGGTGCGATCTTCAACACAGAAAACGAGAAATGTGAGATTACAGAGCAGAGCAAGCCCTGGTACCTGGCCACTTCCAAGAAAGCTGTGGACTCAAAAATTTTGGCCAGTCATGGTGGCTCACGCCTGTAATTCCAGCACTTTAGGAGGCCAAGGGTAGGAGTTCAAGACCAGTCTGGCCAACATACAGAAACATTGTCTCTACTTAAAAAAAAAAAAAATTCAGCCAGGCGTGGTGGCAGGTGTCTGTAGTCCCAGTTCCTTGGGAGGCTGAGGCGCAAGAATCTCTTGAACCTGGGAGGTGGAGGGTGCAGTGAGCCAAGATCATGCCACTGCACTCCCGCTGGGGTGACAGAAGGAAACGTCTGACCTCAAATAATCCACCTGCCTCGGCCTCCCAAAGTGTTGCAGTGAGCTGAGATTGCACCATTGTACTCCAGCCCATGTGATAGAGAGAGATCTTGTCTCAAAAAAAAAAAAAAAAAAAAAGAGCGAGGTGCTATCACACCCCCATTAGAACAGCAAAAATTTCAAAGGCAACAATACCAAATGCTGGAGAGTATGTGGAACAGCTGGAAGTCTCATAGTCATACTTTGCTGATTGTGGTACAAAATGGTACAACCAGTTTGGAAAATTTTTGGCAGTTTCATTCATATATATATGTAAAATAATCTAGGATTTCCCCTCTTATTTACTCAAAAGAAATATATAATATATATATGTATATCTCTCTACAAGAATGTTCATTGCAGCTTTATTCCCATGGCAAAACATTGGAAGCAACCCAAATGAAATGATGGTTTTGATAAACAAAATGTGTGGTGTCCATACAATGCAATAATACTCAATAATAAAAAGAAATTCAACAACTTGGATGAATCATAAAAACATTCTGAGTGAAAGAAGCCACACACAAAAGATTACACACTTGAGTCCATTTATATAAAGTTCAAGAACAGACAAAACTAATGTAAGGAGATAGAAATAAGAATAATGGTTGCCTGTGTGCTCAGAAGTGGATCAATAAGAAAGGGGCCTTAGAGAGTTTGATTTGGGATATTGTTGTACATATTTGTTAAAATTCATTGTACACTTAAGATCTGTGCACTTTTCTGTATATAAATAATACCTCAATTTTAAAAACCAGAAAATTTAGAAAAGTTAAAAGGCGTGATGGCGAACACCTGTAATTCCAGTACTTTGGGAGGCCGAGGCAGGCAGATTACCTGAGGTCAGGAGTTTGAGACCAGCCTGACCAACATGGTGAAACGCCATCTCTACTAAAAATACAAAAATTAGCCAGACACGGTGGCAGATGCCTGTAATCCCAGCTACTCTGGAGGCTGAGACAGGAGAATCACTTGAACCTGGGAGGCGGAGGTTGCAGTGAGCTGAGATCGTGCCACTGCACTCCAGCCTGGGTGACAGAGCAAGACTTCACCTCAAAAAAAAAAAGAAAGAAAGGAAAGAAAGAAAGGAAAGAAAGAGAAAGAAAGAAAGAAAGAAAGAAAGAAAGAAAGAAAGAAAGAAAGAAAGAAAGAAAGAAAGAAAGAAAGAAAGAAAGAAAGAAAGAGAGAAAAAGAAAGGAAGGAAGGAAGGAAAAGAAAGAAGAAAAAGTTAAAAGAAGAAAAGCTCTCCCACTGAAAGAAAATCACTCTTGATGTTTTGGCATAGTTCCCTGTTGTATTTTATTTTATGTTTGCTGATTTTAAAAGTAGAGATGTAATCATCCTTATATTTAATGTTTTGTCCCTTTTCAGTTAATATTATATTATAGGCATTTCCCATGCTATAATGTGGATTACAGAAAACATTGTTTTTAATGGCTGTGTATTCATCTGAGTGGCTGTACCATGGCTCACTTTGTCACCATCTGCTCTTGCCTGTGGCAGTGTCCTGACAATAATGTCCAGGTTTCTAGCTTAAGCCACTGAATTATTGCCTTGGGAAAAATCTCCAGATATACAACGAATGGGGCTGGGCGCGGTGGCTTATGCTGTAATCCCAGCACTTTGGGAGGCTGAGGAGGGTTGATCATGAGGTCAGGGGTTTGAGACCATTCTGGCCAAGGTGGTGAAACCCTGTCTCTGCTAAAAACACAATAAAAATTAGCCAGGCGTGATGTCATATGCCTGTAACCCCAGCTACTTGGGAGGCTGAGGCAGGAGAATTGCTTGAACCCGGGAGGTGGAGGTTGCAGTGAGCTGAGATCACATCATTGCACTCCAGCCTGGGTGACAGAGTGAGACTCTGTCTTAAAAAAAAAAAAAAAAAGAATGAATGGGTCAAATAAAATGAGCACCTTTATGTTTCTTGATACATATGCAGTATAAACAGTATAAACATTGGTTTTAGTGACTTAGAAAGAGGCAAGCACATATGTATGAAGTGGTAACAGCAAATGCCAGCTCATTCTGTAGTTATAAAAGTACGTACTGTATATTACCCATAAGCCCAAATTCACTTCTGGGGTCCCCGAGCTCTAATTTGCTGTGTTTTCTACTGGAGTCAAAGGGACATATACCTCCAATGGAGCAAATTATTCATTGACACCTGTGGGGACAACACGAATGTTCTCACAAATGGTGTCAATCTCCTTTTAATTTTTTTTCTTTTGAGAAAGGGTATTGCTTTGTTGTCCAGACTGGAGTACAGTGGTGTGATCATGGCTCACTGCAGACTCAAACTTCTGGGCTCAAGTGATCCTCCTATCTCAGCCTCCTGGGTAGCTGGGATTACAGGCATATGCCACCACACCTGGTTAATTTTTTACTTTTTGTAAAGATGGGTCTTGCTATGTTGCCCAGGCTGGTCTTGACCTCCTGAGCTAAGCCATCCTCCCACCTCAGCCTCCCAAAGCACTGGGATTACAGGCATGAGCCACCACACCTAGCCCTACTTTTAATTTGTGGAATTTAAAAAAAATTTTATATGTCAAAATTGTTAGATTTACATTCACAAGTCCACATTTGTCTAAGAGCTGCAGGCTTAGTAGCTTATTGTTTAGCTCAATTCTGCTCTTCCTGGAGTGTTTTACCTCCAGTTACCGACTCATTCCAGGAAAAGACTGTGACCTTGAAACGGACTCTTTCTTGTCTAGGATTCTTTTTAATGTTCTTTTTTTAATTAAATTAATTTTGTCTAAATTTTTTAAAAAAAATTAATTATTTTTTTTTTTTTTTTTTTTTTTTTTTTTTGAGACAGAGTCTTCCTCTGTTGCCCAGGCTGGAATGCAGTGGTGGCATCTCGGCTCACTGCAACCTCCACCTCCTGGGTCAAGCAATTCTCCTGCCTCTGCCTCCCAAGTAGCTGGGATTACAGGCACAGGCCACCATACCAGCTAAGTTTTGTATTTTTAGTAGAGATGGGGTTTCACCATGTTGGACAGGCTAGTCTCGAATTCCTGACCTCAAGAGATCCACCCATCTTGGCCTCCCAAAGTGCTGGGATTGCAGGCATGAGCCATCTAGACCTTGTCTAGGATTCTTTGCCTGCTTGTCCTCTCAGCACAGGTTTTTCCACCTCTTGGGACTCCTCACTCGGTATCATCTATGGAGAAGGCTATGAACAAGGCCAGGAAGGGAAGGAGGTGACTGGCCTGTGTCAAACACTTTACATATATTTTCTCATTTAATTACCACAACTGTCCTCTGACGTGGATATTGTTATTCCTATCTCTTTTTTTTTGGAGATGAAGTATTGGAGATGGAGATGGAGATGGAGTATTGCTCTGTCGCCCAGGCTGAAGTGCAATGGTTCGATCTCGGCTCACTGCAACCTCCGCCTTCTGGGTTCAAGCGATTCTCCTGCCTCAGCCTCCCGAGTACTTGGGGTTACAGGCACATGCCGCCACACCTGGCTAATTTTTGTATTTTTAGTAGAGATGGAGTTTCACCATGTTGGCCAGGCTGGTCTTGAACTCCTGACCTCAGGTAATCCACCCACCTTGGCTTCCCAAAGGGCTGGGATTACAGGAGTGAGCCACTGGACCTGGCTGTTATTCCTGTCTTACAGAAGAGGAAACTGAGGCTTAGAGAGTTAGGGTAACCTGGTTATCATAGAAATGGTTGCTTAAATAATAGGTGTTTGTGGTCTGAAGACAAAATAGCAAGTTAGTTCTTGTGCTTACTCCCCAGAAGAGCAGCCTCTCCCTGGAAAGTCCCTGGGGCTCCATGCAGATGGAGATAAGGATGCCACAGCTTCCAGGAAGGGGCTGAGGCATACTTGCATGCATCAGCAACAGCAATGTCAAATGCCGGTTGTCTAGTAGGTCAGTGCTGAAGAATAAAATATTGGTAGGGCGGCTGAGAATTAGGTCATGTCTACACGAGTCACTCCAGTGCACACATCGTTTTACCCTTCAGCCAAACTGTGGTTCCATCAGAATGGTTGGAGTCGAACTAAATGAAAATTCACTTTAAACGAAAAAATAGAATGACTGACTCTCATACTGCAAATGCTGCCATATTTCTTCCTTTGAGCTGCACCTTCATTTCTAAGTGATAGATGTGTTTTTTTCTAACCAGGAAGTTAGAATGGTAGAGGGCTTTAGAGAGTCGAGGCCTACTCTAGGAGGGGAAGGAACATACAGGGAGTTTAGTGACAGTTCCAGGTCTAGATTTTTGGACTTTTTTTTTTTTTTGAGATGGAGTCCCGCGCTGTTGCCCAGGCTGGAGTGCAATGGCATGATCTTGGCTCATTGCATCCTCTGCCTCCTGGGTTCAAGAGATTCCCCTGCTTCAGCCTCCTGAGTAGCTGGGATTACAGCACACAACACCAGGCCCGGCTAATTTTTGTGTTTTTAATAGAGATGGGGTTTCACCATATTGGCCTGGCTGGTCTTGAACTCCTGACCTCATGATTCGCCTGCCTCGGCCTCCCAAAGTGTGCCACCGTGCCCAGCCTGGACTCTTTTTTTTTTTTTTTTTTTTAATTTTTCATTTGAGACATAGTCTCGCTCTGTTGCCCAGGCTGGAGTGCTATGGCACGATCTTGGCTCACTGCAACCTCCGCCTCCAAGGTTCAAGCGATTCTTGTACCTCAGCCTCCCAAGTAGCTGGGATTACAGGTGTGTCCTACCACACCTGGCTAATTTTTTGTGTCCTGACCTCAAGTGATCTGCCCGCCTCGGCCTCCCAAAGTGCTGGGATTGCAGGTGTGGGCCACCGTGCCCCGCCAATTTTTGGACTCTTCTATGCCATATTTCTCCTGGAGGAGAAACGTATTTGAACACCTTGGGTCTTCTGGGGAGGGTTTCAAGGGATACCTCTGCCACATGGCTTTTCTGCCTAGCGTTTGCCTCCCAACTGGAGACAGAGCTTCCTAATTGTTCTCCCAGGAAGGTCCATATAGGGGTGATAATATTGGTAAGGGCTGCTGTTGGCTGGAGGTGACAGACCAGGAACTGAGGTCACCCCAGCTCTGGCTGCCCTGATGTCTGAAGGGATCAGTGTCCTCACCAGGACCCATGATCTTGGCACACTGGTTTGGAAACTCTGGCTAAAGTACCAGCAGAGACATGAAAGTACTACTTTAGCCTTAGAGTAAATGTTTTCAGTACAAATCTCAAGGGTAAACTCTTGAGGTTAAGGAATATGTCTTTGTAATTTCTCTCCCTCTTTCTCTTGGCCTCTCTCTTTACCTAGTACATTAAATAGAAAAAAAAAATCTTGGGTTTACAATCTCATCTTTACATTGATGAGGATACTATGAAGTCGTGGCGGGGCTCACGGGGAAGGGATGGAGAAAGACAGAAACAGAAAGAGGAAGACAGATGGAGAGAGAAATTGCATTTCACTAGTAATATTCAGAATCACTCATCCATGGATCGTAAACCATTGAAAAATTTACCTGAAACTGTCCAGCCTTAAATAATGTTCTGGGTACTCTTAATACAATTCCAGTATCTAAATTCATTATGAAATTAGGTAACAACATGAAACAATATATAAAGCAGGGTTTTTGGAGTCAATGAGATGTGGATAAGAATCCCAGCTGTGCCAACTGTTGGTTCTGTGACCTTGGGGGTTGTCGAAGCTTTCTGTACAATGGGAATAAAAATATCAACCTTATGATGCCATCCTATTAATTGAGTGAGATAAGGCTTGTGAAAGTATGAAGTGCACACATTTAATTGGCTGCTCGACCCATTTTAATTCTCTGCACGGTAGCTTTGTTCCAATATTGTCTCATGCTGTGGCACCAACTCACAGTGAATTTATCTGAGCACTTTGGTAATTGCCATAGTCCTTAAAATGGTGTCCAGAACAGATCCATCTCACCATGAATTTTATGGTTTAACAATCAGTGTTTAATAAAGTTCAATTTGACAGTGTAAGAGGCTAGGAGGTAAAGGTGTTATATTGTAAACGTGGGCAAAACATGCATCTGTTCATTTAGTGTGTTCATACAGTAAGCCCTGAAAGGGCTCTCCAGGAGTTATTGACTCTCACGATAGTCCTGTGAAGTGGGTACCCTTAGTTCCATGTTACAGAAAGAGAAACTGAGGCTGGGAGATTAAAGTGTCCAAAGTGACTCTGCTAGTAAGCTAGGATTACAGATCAGTTTTTTTTTTTTTTTTTTTTTTTTTTTTTTT
>NW_016806071.1:1206711-1240214 GCF_001698545.2 Rhinopithecus bieti
TTTTTTTTTTTTTTTTGAGATGTAGTTTCACTCTTGTTGTCCAGGCTAGAGTGCAATGGCGTGATCTCGGCTCACTGCAACCTCCACCTCCTGGGTTCAAGCGATTCTCCTGCCTCAGCCTCCCAAGTAATTGGGATTACAGGTGCCTGCCACCACGCCCGGCTAATTTTTTTTGTATCTTTAGTAGAGATGGGGTTTCATTATGTTGGCTGGGTTG
Organism: Rhinopithecus bieti; assembly: GCF_001698545.2. Classification (NCBI taxonomy): domain Eukaryota; kingdom Metazoa; phylum Chordata; class Mammalia; order Primates; family Cercopithecidae; genus Rhinopithecus; species Rhinopithecus bieti. The sequence goes on from NW_016806071.1 coordinate 1,206,929, forward strand.
GCCTTGAACTCCTGACCTCAGGTGTTCCCCCTTCTTGGCCTCTCAAAGTGTTGAGATTACAGGTGTGAGCCACTGTGCCCAGCCACAAATCAATTCTTTCTGACTCCACCCCTCCCCATCCCCATTTCTCAGGTTTATGGACACACAGTTTGAATACAACAAAATAATGAGATGATCCTTGCATTTTATTGTAAATGTGAATGATAGTATCTGGGAGTCAGGCTATGTCTTACCCCACGCAGGCTCTTTGGATATGATCCATACTTAGCCTGAAAGTTGGGCATCCAACGCAATGTTTTGGTGTGAGTTAAAATGGAGCTCTAGTGCAATAAGGAAGGAGAATAAGGTTAACATCAGTCAGCGATCACCACGATTCATGTTTTGGTTCATACAGGTTTTTTTTTTTTTTTTTTTAAAGAATTAGGGGAGTTCTTACTATGTTGCTTAGGCTTGGCCCTCGAACTCCTGCGTTCAAACGATCCTCCCACTCCAGTCTCCTGCATACACATTTTCATTTTTCAAAAATTTGTTTCCAGGCTGGGCACGGTGGCTCATGCCCATAATCCCAGCACTTTGGGTGGCTGAGGCAGGCAGATTGCCTGAGCTCAGGAGTTTGAGACCAGCCTGGGCAACATGGCAAAACTCCATCTCTACAAAAAATACACAAAATTAGTTGTGCATGGTGGCTCACGCCTGTAGTCCCAGCTACCTGAGGGGCTGAGGCAGGAGGATAGCCTGAGCTGGGGAGGTCAAGGCTGCAGTGCAGTGAGTTGAGATTGTGCCACTGCACAGAGTGAGACCCCATCTCAAAAAAAAAAAAAAAGCCATTGTTTCATAGAGAGTAGAAATGATAGACACTAGAGGTGGGGAAGGGTATAAAGGGGATGGGGAATATGAGAGAGTTTGGTTGGTTAATGAGTACATACGGTTAGAAGGAATAAGATCTAATGTTTGATAGCAGAATGGTGCAACTATCAATAACAACAACATATTTGATATTTCAAAATAGCTAGAAGAGAGGACTCACAACGTTCTCAACATGTAGAAATGATAAATATACAAGGTAATGGATATCTTAAATACTATGACTTGATCATTATACATCCTATGCATGTAAGAAAATATTACACGTACCTCATAATATGTACAAATATTATACGTCAGTAAAATAATTAATAATTTGCTTTGTTTTGTTTGAGAGGTAATTTTACTGTTCATTACTGTAGGGGTTGAAAATATACTTTTCTCACTTATTACTAGGTTCATGGCTGAGATCCTTATAATAAAAGACAGATTAAGAAAATAAAAGCATACAAATTTATTTCTATTTTTTATTTTTTAGATGGAGTTTCACTCTTTGTTGCCCAGGCTGGAGTGCAATGGCACAATCTCGACTCACTGCAACCTCCGCCTCCCAGATTCAAGCGATTCTCCTGTCTCTGCCTCCCCAGTAGCTGGGATTACAGGTGCCCGCCATCATGTCCGGCTAATTGCTGTATTTTTAGCAGAGATGGGGTTTCACCATGTTGGCCAGGCTGGTCTTGAACTCCTGACCTCAGGTGATCCATCCACCTCGGCCTCCCAAAGTGCTAGGATTCCAGGCGTGAGCCACCGCACCTGGCCACAAATTCATTCATTCATTCATTCATTCATTCATTCATTCTGGAGACAGGGTCATTGGGTGTGGTGGCTCACACCTGTAATCCCAGCACTTTGGGAGGCCGAGGCAGGCAGATCACCTGAGGTCAGGAGTTCGAGACCAGCCTGGCCAATATGGTGAAACCCTGTCTCTACTAAAAATATACAAATTAGCCAGGCATAGTGGTGCATGCCTGTAGTTCCAGCTACTCAGGAGGCTGAGGCAGGAGAATCGCTTGAACCCGGGAGGTAGAGGTTGCAGTGAACCAAGATTGTGCCACTGCACTCCAGCCTAGGTGACAGAGTGAGACTCCATCTCAGAAAAAAAAAAAAAAGAGAGAGAGAGGGTCTCATTTTTTCACCTGGCTGGAGTGCAGTGGTGAGGTCATAGCTCACTGGAGTCCTGAATGTCTGTGCTCAAGCAGTTCTCTCACCTCAGCCTCCCAAATAGCTAGGACCACAGGCATGCACCACCATGCCTGGCTAATTTTTTATTTTTTTTTTTTTTTTTTTTTTTTTGTAGCAATGGGGGTCTTGCCATGTTGCCTAGGTTGGTCTTGAACTCCTGGCCTCAAGTGATTCTCCTGCCTTGGCCTCCTGGCATGCTGGGATTACGGGCATGGGTCATTGTGCCTGGCCCCACAAGCTTATTTAATGTAAGTTTTATGAAACACAATAGCTTTCAGAAATGAAAACCCAAAGAAACAGAGAAACCTGTGTATTTGTGTGCTTAGGTTTGATGAAGAGTGGATGGTTGTGGAGAAACGTGATTGAACGATGTGGGTAGAATCTAATGGTGACAAACTGGGGGTGTCTAGCAGATCCTGTTTGTTCAGATTCTTCTCTGTGCTCCTACGTTGATAAGGAAGCTCCTTTCCTCCAGGTGTAGGGAGAGCACCTCTGGAGTGAAGGTCTTATGATCTGCTTCAGCAGGGAGGGCAAGGGGAAAGAAAGAGTGATGTTTCTGCCTCTGCTGTGCCAAGGTGCCATCTTTTGTGATAGCGTGTCCTGAACCCCGTCATTACCAAGGAGAAGTGGGACAATATGTATGCCAGAATCTTACGAGGTTCTTCCTTCTTGAACCATGGCTGGTTTTCAATCTATAGTGATTGAAAATCTTCCTAATGCTCTCTTTTACTTCACCAAACCTCCAACCTCCAACTCCTCTGACTTCTTCTTCTGTCTGGCTGCCCCTGACACATGCTCCTCTTCCCCACATAGGCAGCAATTTGTGGGCTTCGTTCACAACAGATTCTCCTTCCCTGGCATCCCTGAGGACCTAAAGGCTGGAATTCCAACCTGCCCAGGGATCATTTCCTCTGGACATTTCCTAGGAATTTTGTCTTTTGTAAGCCGGAAGCATACAATATATTTTAGGAAAATTCCATTTTGGCAGGGCGTGATGGCTCACGCCTATAATCCCAGCACTTTGGGACACCGAGGTGGGCAGATCACCTGAGGTCGGGCGTTCGAGACCAGCCTGACCAACATGGAGAAACCCCGTCTCTACTAAAAGTAGAAAACTAGATGGGCGTGGTGGCGCACTCCTGTAATCCCAGCTACTCGGGAGGCCGAGGCAAGAAAATCACTTGAAGCTGGGAAGTGGAGGTTGCAGTGAGCCGAGATCGTGCCATTGCACTCCAACCTGGGCAACAAGAGCGAAACTCTGTCTAAAAAAAAAAAAAAAAAGATCCATTTCAAATGAATTAGAAATTTTAAAAGAACACTTCTCTAGGCTGGGCACAATGGCTCATGACAGTAATCCCAGCACTTTGGGAGGCCAAGGTGGGCAGATCACCTGAGTTCAGAAGTTCAAGACCAGCCTGACCAACATGGCGAAACTCCCATCTCTACTAAAAATACAAAAATTAGCTGGGCATGGTGGTGTGCACCTGTAATCCCAGCTACTCAGAAGACTGAGGCAGGAGAATCGCTTGAACCCGGGATGCAGAAGTTGCAGTGAGCCGAGATCGTGCCACTACACTCTAGCTTGGGAGACACAGCAAAACTCAGTCTAAAAAAAAAAAAAACACTTCTCTATCATAGGCTGGGACATATTAGGCATGTCCCTTAACTTGTCTATTCCTCTAGTTTTAAAGTGAGACAACAATATGGATCTCATAGGGTTATTGAAGGATTAAATGAGGTGGTTACCATAGAGCTCTTCTTGTAGCATCAGGCCCCAGAAACTGTTCAAAAACCAGTATTTTACTATGTATTTATTTTTGAGATAGGGTCTCCCTCTTTCACCCATGCTGGAGTGCAGTGGCATGACCACAGGTCACTGTAGCCTCTGACTTCTTGGACTCAAGTGATCCTCCTGCCTCAACCTTCCAAGTAGCTGGGATGACAGGTGTGCACCACCATGCCCGGTTAATGTTTTCTATTTTTTGTAGAGACAGGGTCTTACTGTGTTGCCCAGGCTGATCTCAAATTCCTGGGCTCAGGTGATCCTCCCACCTCAGCCTTCTGAAGTGCTAGGATTACATGTGTGAGCCACTGTGCCTGGCCAGAACACAGTATTTGTTATTAGCCAAGTAATACTTAATTATAGCTGGGCTTGGTGGCAGGTGCCTCTAATCCCAGCTACTTGGGAGGCTGAGGCAGGAGAATTGCTTGAACCTGGGAGTTGGAGGTTGCAGTGAGCCGAGATCGTGCCACTGCACTCCAGCCTGGGCAACAAGAGTGACATTCCATCTCAAAAACAAAAACAACAACGAAACAAACAAACAAAAAAATCTTAATCAGAGAAAGTAATTCAGAAGAGGACACTGGACGTTTTCTCTTGCTACAAAATACTTGGATCTAAGTATCTGAAATGATAATTATTCATTATGTAGCTCTCCCTGGAGTCTAGCTGTAAGTGTCTTAAATTTGTGCTGAAGAAAGGACATGGAAGAGTTAAACAGAGATACAATTTTTACCCTGTTTTGGAGGTTTTCCTCTTTGTTTAACATCAAAGTAGTCTGCAGTCCCTTTTGCCAGTTTATACATATTGTTGTACTCAAAGAAGGGCTGGAGGAGCTGAGTGGGCTGCTTGATTAGCTGTGACTCCCTTCCAGCCTGGCTTAAGAGACCAAATGGATTCTACCCCTTTAAGGTTTTAATGATAAGGAGGGGAATAAGAGGCTCCCTCTCTTTTGAAAGCAACTTTTCGAGGCCCCGATAATAAATCATTTGTTCCCTCTAAATGCACTCTGGCATTCACACAGGCACACACTCAAATGGTTCCCACTAGAAATTGCTCATCAAGTGCAAATAGCTCCCAGCCTGGATGGCTGAGCTGCTCTCCAGCCTCCTCTCTCTGGAGTAAGAAGGTTTCAGCTTGTGACCAGCCCTGGGGACTTGTGGGTGTACAAAGCCTGTGCCCCGGGAAACAAAGTCAGCGGCTCACTCCGTCCCTACCCCCACCCTATGCTGTCTCCCTCCTACTAAATGCTGAATCTCAGGAGAGAAGAAAACCAGCCACATAAAGGATTTGAAAGCTCAACTTGCTTTCCCACTCTGTCATCCCTGGAATTGGCTTGGATTCACCCTGAAGCCTTCCACCTCCCAGGGAAAGTTGCTTCACGTTGCAGCTCAGCAGGTTTGTCCAGCTACATAGGCTCCAGAAAACAAGAGGCAAGACTGGAAAGCTGGGGATGATTGCACGCCCTCGCGTGAATCTTACGCGGTCCTCCTTCCACCTGGCCGGTGCAGAGCCATGGGTGCCACGTGGCCACTTCTGGGTTGGGTTCCCCTTGGCCTGCCGCCCTGTCCCTTCTGCTTTCCCACTTTGCCAGCCAGAGTCAATTTGAGCTCGCCAAGTTCTCCTCTCCATACAGGTGTGCAGCTGGGATAACCAATGATTAATGCGTATGTCTGGCAGGGCCTTCAGGGTAATTTGATTTGTTTGATATCTAGAGTGATCACCCCTCATTCCATTCTCCTCCCTTTCTTTTCCTGAGTTCGTGGCAGTGTTTACCTTAGTTGGCGGTTTAAGTTGATGAATGACACTTGTTTCTAGTGTTCGTTTCTGTCTAAGTTTTAATTAAATTTTGCAAGAGGTTTCTGCAATTATGGCTCTAGATCTCTTTCTCCCTCATCTTACCTCTGAAAAGTTATTGAGCATTCAGAACTTTTCCCACTTTTCCTTTCTCTCCTCCTCACCATCAAACTCCAGTGCTGATGGGCGGGCAGGAGGCCCGCATCACTGCAGCCATTACTCCTGGATTTTATGGCCCATGATGGCAAAAGCCACATCCTGCCCCTGACAGAATCCATTAGGCTGAGGAGGGAACAGACTCCCAGAAAGCGGAGCTTTTGTGCTGGAGGAGAGCTGTATTATGCCCTTGCTAATGGGACATTTGCAAAATAACCTTTCTACGTAGATCCTGCAGGCACTCTCAAGGGACTCGGTTTCTATAAGGGAAGAGATGGAAGCTGTTTGCTTGCTTTTCTCTTTCTTGCTTTTCTCTTTCTTGCTTTTTCTCAGTTTCTTGCTTTCTTGCTTTTTCTCTCATTCTTGCTTTGTTGCTTTTGAGCTTTTGGAGGAGAAAGCAGCCTCTGTATGTTCCAACTGAAAGAATGCCCACGCGGCTGAGACAGCAAGAGCGATGGATTAATGGACTAGGAAATAGATGAACTAAACCAACCCTGGGTTACAATCTGCCTGCAAAGTTGAGATAACATTAGAGCAAGTGTATCTGGTTCAATTTATGGTGGGACCACACTTAGGTCCAAGAAATAAATGGAGCATGCTTCTGAGGTTGCAAAAACTGAATTGGCTAAGTTTCTTCAAGTATATTACCCACCTCCTTTTGTTTTGGTTTGCTTAACGTACTTCTAGAAGAATCATAAGAAGGCCGGGCGCGGTGGCTCAAGCCTGTAATCCCAGCACTTTGGGAGGCCGAGACGGGCGGATCACGAGGTCAGGAGATCGAGACCATCCTGGCTAACATGGTGAAACCCCGTCTCTACTAAAAATACAGAAAACTAGCTGGGCGAGGTGGCGGGCGCCTGTAGTCCCCACTACTCGGGAGGCTGAGGCAGGAGAATGGCGTGAATCCGGGAGACGGAGCTTGCAGTGAGCTGGAGATCCGGGCACTGCACTCCAGCCTGGGTGACAGAGCGAGACTCCGTCTCAAAAAAAAAAAAAAAAAAAAAAAGAAAAGAAAAAAAGAAAAAGAAAAGTGTCGGTTCCTAGTGTCCTAGTGGGTAAAGGAATGAACTAGAAACATTTTTATGGTTTCAACATAGATTTACTAAGACATTGCTGGATGTTGTCAGGATACAAGTGACTTGAGACATAGTCCTTGCCTGCCCTGATATAGCTCCAAAACTCTGCCAGGGACAAGACTAACACATTTAAAATAGCTGAATAGAGGCAACCTGGTGTTAAGGAAAGAGAATAGAGTAGAAATGGGTTTGTGGCTTCTGTTCCTTCCTCTGCCATTAATGAGTGCTGGGACCTTGGGTCAGTAATCGCTCAGGCCTGGTTTCCTCGCTTCAAATTAAGGGTGTTGAACAAAATAATCTCTTAAAGTTCCTTAGAGCTTTAATCTTCGGAATCTAATTAACAACATAGGCAGATCTGTTGTGTAACCAAGCAATAAAGGGACTGGTGCAGAGGATGAATGCTGTGAGACAGGGTTCAGAAAGGACATGCATCCCTGTGAATGGGAATGGCTTCACGGAGGAGCACGGAGGAGTGGGGGCTCAGGTTGGACTTTGAAAGATGAGCAAGAGATCTAATAAAGAGTAATTGCGAGGTATCTTTGGAGAACGGGAAATTGGCTAAACGGTTGGAGTAGTTGGTAGAGGGGCTAGAGAGAGGGAAATCAGAAAGTTAGACTGAGGCCTAATTGGAGGGGTCTTGAATTCTATCCTGAGGAGTTAGAACTTGAGCTTGTTTATTGTCTCTAGGAATTGGCTAATCCTGGGAGGAGCAGTCCCTTCAGAGTCAGCAAGACCCCAGATCTCAAAGCATCAAAATACAGAAAGTAAAACACATGGTTAGTACGGTAATATCTCTGGTCCCACGTTGCCAGAACCTTGCTACTCCCTCATCAAGAGTTCAGCCAGGTGCAGTGGCTCACATCTGCAGTCCCAGCACTTTGGGAGGCTGAGGCAGTTGGATCGCCTGAGGTCAGGAGTTCGAGACCAGCCTGGATGACATGGTGAAACCCCGTCTCTACTAAAAAATCACAAAAATTAGCCAGGCGTGAGGACGGGTGCCTATAATCCCAGCTACTCAGGAGTCTGAGGCAGGAGAATGGTTTGAACCAGGAATTGGAGGTTGCAGTGAGCCGAGATCATGCCACTGTACTCTAGCTTGGGCAACAGAGTGAGACGCTGTCTGAAAAAAAAAAAAAGAGAGAGAGTTGGAGTTTATTTCTTCTTACTGTGAACTTGGGAGGACCTTTGTGACTTCCTTGATGAATAGATAGTAGAGGAAGTAACACCAGGTGGTTTCTGAGGCCAGGTCATAAAAGGTGATATGGCTTGTACTTGGCTCTTTTTCTGTTCAGACATTTGCCGTTAGAGCTCAGCCATGATGTCATGAGACAGCCCAGGATACACGAAGAGGCTGTGTGTCTGTCTTCTGGCCAGAAGCCCCAGCTAAGGTCTCAACTGATAGCCTGCATCAGGCACCGGCATGTGAGTGAATATGGCTTTAGATCCATCTCCCAGCCTTTGAGCCACTTGGGCTGATACGATCTAGAGCAAAGAAAAGTCATTCTCACAGAGCCTGCCCAAACTGTTGATTCTTGAGCAAAATAAATGGTATTGTTGTTTTAAGCCACTACTCTTGGGGTGGTCTGTTACATAGCAGTAGATAACCAGGACACAGTATGATACGATGATGCTGGCAGCAAGATGGAGGTGTGGGGGTGGGTGGAGGAGTAGCCCAGGATGTTTTGGGTACATGTGGGAACGTGGGGGATAGTGATATGTTTGGAGACAGGTCAGAAACGCCATCCCAGATATAATAAAAGCCCAATTTTAAGAGCTTACTTTGTGCCCAGGTAGTGTTGTAAGCACTTTATGTGTATTCACTCACTGAATTCTCACAACCATCCTACAATGTGCATACTATTCCTACTCAAGATGAGGAAACGAAGCTCAGAGGTGCTCAGAAACACAGAGAGTATAGAACTGGGATTGAAGTCAGGCAGCCTGACTTCTGAGCTCATGCTTTTAACTGCTAAATGGGGCTGGTTTATTTATTTATTTATTTATTTAGAGATGGAGTTTCGCTCTTGTTGCTCAGCCTGGAGTGCAATGGTGTGATCTTGGCTTTCTGCAACCTCTGCCTCCCAGGTTCAAGCCATTCTCCTGTCTCAACCTCCCAAGTAGCTGGGATTACAGGCACCCGCCACCACACCTTGCTAATTTTTGTATTTTTAGTAGAGACGGGGTTTCATCATATTGGTCAGGCTGGTCTTGAACTCCTGACCTCAGGTGATCTGCCCACCTTGGCCTCCCAAAGTGCTGGGATTACAGGCATGAGCCACTGCGCCCAGCTATTTATTTTTATTTTATTATTTTATTTTATTTTTGAGACAGAGTCTTGCTCTGTCACCAGGTTGGAGTGCAGTGACGCGATCTCGGCTCACTGAAACCTCCAACTCCCTGGTTCAAGCAATTCTCCTGCCTCAGTCTCCTGAGTATCTGGGATTACAGGCACATGCCACCATGCCCATCTAATTTTTTATTTTTAGTAGAGACGGGGTTTCACCATGTTGGCTGGGATAGTCTTGATCTCTTGACCCCGTGGTCCACCTGTCTCAGCCTCCCAAAGTGCTGGGATTACAGGCATGAGCCACTGTGCCCAGCCTTTGCTGCTTTATTAATTCTTTATCCCATAAATAACAGGGACCAATCATTTGCCCATTCATCCAACATTTATTTTTTATTTATTTTATTATTTATTATTTTATTTAATTGAGTGCCTATTTGGTGTTGAGCCATGATGAGCAAGCTGATTTTGAAGAATGAGGAAGGTCTAGAAGGTATATATGAGAATGATAATGTTCTCAGAAAAGAGAGAAAGACAAGAGACCTGGCACATTTTAATAATAATAATAATAATTATTTTTTTTGAGACGAGGTCTTTCTCTCACCAGGCTGGAGTGCAGTGGCATGATCCCAGCTCACTGCAGCCTCGACTTCAACCTGTAATTCACAAGTAGCTGGGACTACAGGCACGTACCACCACACGTGACTAATTTTTGTATTTTCTGTAGAGACAGAGCTTTGCCATGTTGCCCAGACTGATTTTGAACTTCTGGGCTCGGGTGATCTGCCCACCTCAGCCTCCCAAAGTGCTGGGATTGCAGACTTGGGCCACCACAACCAGCCAATCATTTTATTTTGAAATAATGGTAGAGTCATAGGAAGTTGTAAAAAATATATGTACAGGGAGGTGCCGGGCACCCATCAGCTCTCCTCTCCCAATGTGGCATCTTGCATAACTATGTTGCAACATCAATACCATGAAACAGACATTGGTAACTACCACTGCAGTCAGGGTGCAGAACCGTTGGTCACCACATGCGTGGCACATCGAGTGTGACTGCAACATGGAGTTGGTGGAGTAATGATGAACTGGCGGGAGAAGCAAACTGGAGTGCTTCTTTCTTTCTTTTTTCTTTTTTTTAAGAGACGGAGTCTCGCTCTGTCTGTCACCCAGGCTGGAGTGCAGTGGCACAATCTCGGTCACTGCAATCTCCGCCTCCCGGGTTCAAGCAATTATCCTGCCTCAGCCTCCTGAGGAGTTGGAACTACAGTCGCACGTCCAGCTAATTTTTTTTTTTGTATTTTAGTAGAGACGGTGCTTCACTGTGTTGTTCAGGCTGCTCTCAAACTCCAGAGCTCAGGCAGTCTGTCCGGCTCGGTCTCCAGAGTGCTAGGATTACAGGCATGAGCCACTGTGCCCGGCTGGGAGCGCTTTCTTACATTAGGGGGCTTGAATTTTTTTTTTTTTAAGATACGGTCTTGCTTTGTTCCCCAGGTCAGTGGCATGATCACAACTCACTGCAGCCTTGAACTCCTAGGCTCAAGCAATCCTCCTGCCTTGGCCTCCCAATGTGCTGTTGGTATTGCAGATATGAGCCACCGTGCTTGGCCAGAGGGCTTGAATTTTGAATTTTGTACTAAAGGTTTTAAACAAGGCTTGTCCAATCCACAGCCCGCAGGCCGCATGTGGCCCAGGATGGCTTCGAACGCGGCCCAACACAAATTCATAAATTTTCTTAAAACATTATGAGATTTTGTTGCAATTTATTTTTAAGCTCATCAGCTATCGTTAGTGTATTTTATGTGTGGCCCAAGACAATTCTTCTTCCAGTGTAGCCCAGGGAAGTCAAAAGATTGGACACATCTGTATTTAAACAGTGATAATGGTTAAAATGGAGATACCTCTAGAGAGAGGCAGTGGAGTGTCTTACACCCATTTTGAGGCTTAACTGACTTCTGTCAGAATCTTTCCTAAGAGTTGGATGGGCGTGGTGGCTCACATCTATAATCCCAGCACTTTGGGAGGCTGACGTGGGTGGATAACTTTAGTTCAGGAGTTCAAGACCAGCCTGGCCAACATGGCAAAACCCCGTCTCTACGAAAAATATACAAATTAGCTGGGCGTGGTGGTGCATGCCTGTAATCCCAGCTACTCAGGAGGCTGAGGCAGGAGAATTGCTTGAAACCAGGAGGCAGAGTTTGCAGGGAGCCGAGATAGCGCCACTGCACTCCAGCCTGGGGGATAGAGTGAGACTCTGTCTCTAAATAAAGAAATAAATAAAAGTAGAATCTTTTGGCCTGCACAGTGGCTCATGCCTGTAACCCCAGCGCTTTGGGAGGCTGAGACGGGCAGGTCACCTGAGGCTGGGAGTTCGAGACCAGCCTGACCAACATGGAGAAACCCCATCTCTACTAAAAATACAAAATTAGCCAGGTATGGTGGCGCATGCCTGTAATCCCAGCTACTTGGGAGGCTCAGGCAGAATCACTTGAACCTGGGAGGTGGAGGTTGCAGTGAGCCGAGATTTTGCCATTACACTCTAGCCTGGGCAACAAGAGCGAAACTCCATCTCAAAAGGAAAATAAATAAAAATAAAAAATAAAAATAGAACCTTTCCTAAGAGGAGGAGCTGAGAGGGAAGAGAGTGGACAGTGGGTGTCTGTGTATGGACACAGGTGGTGTGAGGGTAGGGTGATGGCCACCCTGACCTATGACTGGCCCTTTGTCCAGCTCCCCCTGCCCCTTGTGCTTGGTAACTCTCTCTGGAGCCGTCCTCTGGTCACCAGCTTGCTGGCTTTGCCAATTCCTTCACTCTATAACCCTCTGGCCCATCTGACATCAGGAACAACTGCAAAGCATTATTGTGTTTTGGGTTTTTACATAAATATGGAATGAAATATGGAGACCTTTACAGTTTGTCTAATTTCCTTCCTGTCGCCAAAGCAAAGTGTTATGAACAGTAAGTCATTTTGCAGTTGCTGCAGCTGCTACTGAATATAGATTGGAAAAATGATTTGCTTGAGCAAAGTGGTGATCAGATAAATCCCATAAATTCATCTCTTAAAAAACTGTGTTTGTGGCCAGGCGTGGTGGCTCCTGCCTGTAATTGCAGCACTCATGAAGCTGAGGGTAGAGAATCACTTGAGACCAGGAGTTCAAGACCAGCCTGGGCAACATGATGAGACCCCCATTGGTAAAAAAAAATTAAAAATTAAAAAATTAAAACTAAAAATTAGCCAGGCATGGTGGTGCATGCCTGTGGTCTTCACTATTTGGGAGGGTGAGGTGGGAGAATTGCTTGAGCACAGACATTCAAGGCTGCAGTGAGCTATGATCACACCACTGCACTTGAGGCCAGACTTTCAAGACAAGCCTAAGCGGCATGGCAAGACCATGTCTCTACCTAAACAAATAAATAAATAAGTTAGAGAAAGAGAGGGCTGCTGCCTTGTTCTTTGAGGTCATGAAGTCAGGAGACTACGGCTTCATTTGGAAGGAGCTTGTCAGTTTCTAATCACCAACTGAAGAGAACCGTTGGAATAATAAGAATTTTGAAGGTGTTCAGTTCTTTAGCATCTGATAAAACCCCTCCCCTTTCCATGATCTCACTTAATCCTCGCACACAGCACTGTGGGGTGCGTAGGGGTTATGTATCTTCAGTAGGGGTTATGTTATCTTCAGTTAATAAATAAAGAGAACAGGAGATAACCTACAACTCTACAGCTGATAAGATGAGGGCATATCTTGCAATTTCTAAATCTACACAGAAGCCTGTGCTTTTTGGATGAGTATATGTGGTCCAGCTGAATTTTAGGTGAGAGTCACTACTTTGAACAAAAGCAAGAGAGGCTGGGCTTGGTGGCTAACACCTGTAATCCTAGTACTTTGGGAGACCAAGACGGGAGAATTGCTTGAGCCCAGGAGTTTGAGATCAGCTTGGGCAACAAAGTGAGACTTCATCTCTACAAAAAAATGCAAAAATTGACTGCTTGTGGTGGTGCATGCTTGTGGTCCTAGATACTTGGAAGGCTGAGATGGGGAGGAGCTTGGGAGGTGAAGCCTCAGGTGATCTGCCGGTCTCAGGCTCCCAAAGTGCTGGGATTACAGACATGAGCCACCGGGCCCACCGAAACATTCTATTTTTATTTATTTCTTTATTTAGAGACAGTCTCACTCTGTCCCCCAGGCTGGAATGCAATGGCGCGATCTCAGCTCGCTGCAACCTCTGCCTCCTGGTTTCAAGCGATTCTCCTGCCTCAGCCTCCTGAGTTGCTGGGAGCTCAGGAGGTGAAGGCGGCAGTGAGCCATGTTTGCACCACTGCACTTCAGCCTGGGTGACAAACCTGGGGACCAAGCAAGACCTGTCTTACAAAAAGAGAGAAGAAAGAGGGAAAAAAGGCGAGGAGAAGACAGTTGCCATTTATTTTGTGTTCATTTTGTGTCAGAACAGGGTGGGGTGGCTTACATTTGTTATCTCATTTAAACAAGACTTAAGAACACCAGAACCCAAAACAAACAAGAAAAGCATTCTCCAGAGCTGGCTTTTAACAAAACACTAAACGAGCACAGTTGGTTCTGGTGGCCTGGGGTTCCCTTTGACTAAATCTTCCTCCTCTCTCTGGGCTGTCTCCTGCTTGCTCCCGGGAGGTAAATGCTCCATTCTTTCATTTTTTTTTTTTTTGAGATGGAGTCTCACTCTGTTGCCCAGGCTGGAGTGCTGTGGCATGATCTAGGTTCACTTCAACCTCGACCCCCTGGGTTCAAGCAATTCTTCTGCCTCCCCAGTAGCTGGGATTACAGGCATGCACTACCACGCCCAGCTAATTTTTGTATTTTGAGTGGAGACAGGGATTTCACCATGTTGGCCAGGCTGGTCTTGAACTCCTGACCTCAAGTGATCCACTTGCCTCGGCCTCCCAAAGCGCTGAGATTACAGGCGTGAGCTACTGTGCTCGGTCAGATGCTCCATTCTTGCTGCAGTTATTGAGTCAGGGCTGGGGCAAGGATCTAAGTCAGTCATTGCACATGCCCTGCAGACTGTGTCTGTCTCCCAGGCTTCTGTAGCCCGGCGGACTACACTGTCGGGCTGTTACTGCAGCCACTCAAATGTCATGGGCCATTGTCCTTGCAGGTTCACCGGGACCACTGGTCCCCTGAGCAATCTCCACTAGGTATTTCTTTTCCTTTTTTTTTTTTTATTTTTTATTTTTTAGATGGTTTTGCTCTTGTTGACAGGCTGGAGTGCAGTGGTGTGATCTCGGTTCACTGCAACCTCCGCCTTCTGGGTTTAAGCGATTCTCCTGCCTCAGCCTCCCGAGTAGCTGGGATTACAAGCATGTGCCACCACACCAGGCTAATTTTGTATTTTTAGTAGAGATGGGGTTTCTCCATGTTGGTCAGGCTCATCTCGAACTCCCAACCTCAGGTGATCCACCTGCCTCGGCCTCCCAAAGTGCTGGGATTACAGGCGTGAGCCACCACACCCGGTCCTCCTTTAGGTATTTCTAAGAAGGCTCATTCTTGTCCTCCAGGCACCACCCACAAGCCTGTCTTTACTCAGTGACAGCTCTGCCTTGTCGCCAGTGAGGTGCCAAGGCCCCCGGGTGTCCACGCTTTGCCGCTGTCTGTGGAGAAGGTGGAGGTAGGTACCTGGCCTCCTTCACACTCTATCCTGTTGTAGGGTGCCCAATCTGGGCAGCTAGTGCCCCTGTGTTTCTTAGAATTTCAGCAAAATACCTTTCTCGGCTTCTTACAGAACTCCTGGTCTCCTTAGGGCACGCTTACAAGTGCTGAGTTCTTGCGAGGATGAACTCGAGATACAAAATACGCTTCGCACACGCACTCCTGAGTGGCCACAGGCACATGCAGGAGTCAAACCCACCCGCCTCTCTGACAGTCATGGGCCAAGCTCAAAGTCCTGGCTGCTTCTCTGCTCAAGGTGCGTTCTTTCACTATAACAGCCCATGAAAGGAGTGCCTGTTATTTATCACCCCACTTCCCCCCACTTCTATACTAAAATGTGAGTGACTGATAAAAAGAAGTCAGCAATTGTTGATTATCAACATTATGTCAGCCACTGTGCTGGAAGCTCAATGTATGTTATCTCCTTTTAAGCCCAGGACAACTCTGACACAGCACAATTTAAGTCCGTGGGGTCGGAGGTCAGTAGGAAACAGAGTGCATATTGCCCAGTGTAAGTGACTTTACCTTTCTGTGCCTGAGTCCCTCATTTATAAAATGAGGCAGTTAGATCGGATGTTTTAACGATTCCTTTCTGACTCTAAAATTCATTTCTGTTGCCTTTCTTATAAATATTTGCATCCTAACAAAATTCAAAATGTCAAGCCCCAAAAAGATGGAGCACTGATTATAGAAATACATACAGATTTATATCTCTAGCTCAGCAGGTTAGTATTCTGAGGCAGAAGTTGTTTAAAACGATCAGTGAAGGTTGCTTTTATTTTTTATTTTTATTTTTGGAGACAGAGTCTTGCTCTATCCCCCAGGCTGGAGTGCAGCGGTACTATCTGGGCTCACTGCAACCTCCGCCTCCCAGGTTCAAGCGATTGTCCTTCCTCAGCCTCCCGAGTAGCTGGGATTACAGGCACCTGCCACCATGCCCGGCTTTTTTTGTTTGTTTGTTTTTTGTTTTGTTTTTTTGAGACACAGTCTCGCTCTGTCACTCAGGCTGGAGTGCAGTGATGCGATCTCGGCTCACTGCAACCTCTGCCTCCTGGGGTCAAGCAATTCTCCTGCCTCAGCCTCCTGAGTAGCTGGGATTACAGGCATCTAGCACCATGCCTGGCTAATTTTTGTATTTTCAGTAGAGACAGGGTTTCACCATGTTGGCCAGGCTGGTCTTGAACTCCTGACCTCTGGTGATCCGCCTGCCTCAGCCTCCCGAAGTGCTGACATTACAGGCATGAGCCACCACGCCTGGCAGGTTGTTTTTTAAATTTCAAGTAGGCTCACGCCTGTAACCCCAGCACTTTGGGAGGCTGAAGTGGGAAGATCACTTGAGCCCAGGAGTTCTAGAGCAGCCTGGGCAACATGGTGAAACCTTGTCTCTACAAAAAATTCAAAAATTATCCAGGTATGATGGCACGCACCTGTTGTCCCAGCTACCCAGGAGGCTGAAACAGGAGGATCACTTGGGCCTGGGAGGTCGAGGGTACTAGTGAGCAGAGATACTACCATGCACTCCAGCCTGAGTGACAGAGCAAGACTCTGTCTCAAAATAAATAAAATAAAATAAAAAATTAAATTTCAAGTAACAGAATCTCACTTCAGTCTGGCTTAGAGAATTAAGGGTCATTACTGGTTCCTTTCTGACAGGTCCACAGCTGACTGTGGGCTTCAGGCAGGGCTCTGTGTGTCTACAGTTTGCAGATTGCCCCCACCCCCCTTCACCGCCTGTGATTCACCTTTGTTTTCAGCAGGCTTCCTTCCTCTGTGAGATTGTCGCCTGCAGCAACCGGGTCTTACCCTGAAAGGGGAGAAAGCGCTGCTCTCCATAATCATCCAACAGTTTGTGCTTTGACACTGATTGGCTCATCCCTGAACTACTCTAAGCAAATACTATGAGTTAATTGGTTTGGGTCTAGATTATTATCCATACATCAACCAATTACTGCGGCAGAGGAGGAGGTAACTTTAAATTGATTGATATATGCCAATTAGGGTCTATCCCTCAGAGCTAGGATAGATTTATTCCTACTCAAGGCTTAATGAGGGGTCAGGCGCGGTGGCTCATGCATGTAATACAGCACTTTGGGAGGCCCGAGGTGGGTGGGTCATTTGAGGTCAGGAGTTCGAGACCAGTCTGGCCAACATGACAAAACCCCGTCTCTACTAAAAATACAAAAATTAGCTGGGCGTAGTGGCATGCCCCTGTAGTCCCAGCTACTTGAGAGGCTGAGGCAGGAAAATCGCTTGAACCGAGGAGGCGGAGGTTGCAATAAGCTGAGATCATGCCACTGCACCCTAGCCTGGGTGACAGGGTCTCAACAAACAAAAAGAGACTGAATGAAGAAATTCTGGGTAGTGTATCCATCAGGACAGAATAGGTTATGCTGCAGTAATAAACAAATGCAGCATCTCAGTAGTTTAAAACCGTATAGACACTTTTAGCTCATCTTTGATGCAGGTCAACAGGAAAGCTCAGTTCATGGTGTCACTCCGAGCACCAGGCAGCCAGAGGTTCCATCTCAATATAAGCTTTCACTATTACTGCACAGCAGGGGAAGAAAGCTGGAGAGGCCAGCAGTCAAATGTTTCTACCTGGAAATGACACACGTGAGTTCTGCCCACATTTCATTGGTGCAAGCAAGTGAGATGCCATGCCCAACTTTAAGCAGAGCAGAAAATCAGACCTCCTGCATGCCTGGAAGGAGAGGGGAGCTGTATCAGTGACCAGCAATGATGTCTGACACAGCAAGAATGGCTGCCAATCAGCAAATACTCATGGCTATGCTTCTGAAATCATTACAAGAGAATGGAGTGGCTCTGGTGAACTGGAAAGACCACTGTCTCTGAGTCAGAACATCTAGGGTGGAGTGTGATTGAAATTTACTAGCTATGAATCTCTAGGCAAGGAATCTTTTAAAAAACAAGATTTTTTTTTTTTTTTTTTTTTTTTTTTGCGATGGTGTTATGTTGCCCAGGTTGGATTCCAACTCCTGTGCTCAAGTGATCTTCCCCTACCTCCAGGGTAAGTGCTGGGTCCTCTGCCCTCCCGGACAACCTGAGGATGCCTCTGTCTCTTAGCAGCTCTGACCCTGTGTGCCGTTTTCCCTTATGGTTTTGCTGGAGAAGGGCTTTTGCTAAGCCTCACTGGGATGTGATGAGGGCTAATTAGATAATGCCTGGGAAGCCCTTGGAGCTCCTTCGAGATGGGCTCTCTCTCTATGTATTATTAATAGTGGTAGAGCACAGTGTTTCCAAACCGAGGACTGTGTGGGGAAAGAAGGGCAGAATAGGGCTGCAGAGGAGACGTGGCCAAAGGAGTCCATTTTTGGAGAAGGCTGTCAGCCTTCAGTCTCATCCTGTGATCTAGGAGGCTGGGGTAAAGGACAGGGACTGCCATTAAGAAGTGGAAACGTGGGTGTCCCCTGCACAGACAGTACGTGCATGAGCAACATGAGTGGGCAAAGGACAGTTCCTGCTAAACCTGTCTGTGGCACTGATGTGGGAGCCGAGAAGAGACATCAGGCTGAGTCCCAGCTGGGCTGTGCCCTCCCAGGCTTTTTCCAATCAGGGGAACTGTGCTGGCTTTTAGGACTACTTCCTGGTTACCCCCAAGAGAACTCTCTGCTAACTAGCCAGCTTTTGTTTTCTAAGGGAGGAGGGCAAATGACCACCCTGACTAACCCTCTCCACCTGTGTGAAGGTTGTTTGAGAAGTGCCTTATGCAGATTTCAGTATCAAATGGCCAAGTCATTAGAGGACTCATTTGGGGATGTCTAATCCTGTGGGAACAGTTGGGTCTCTCCTCCCATTGTCTCCTGTCACTGGAGGATGTAGCTGGTAGATCTGGCACCTCTGTCCCTGTTGACTGCCCTGTATCTCCTTGGGTGGGTAGGTGGCTGTCCCCCAAAAGATATGTTGAAGTCTGTTATGAACCAAATGTTTGCATCCCTCCAAAATTCCTATATTGAAGCCTTAACCCCCAAGGTGATGTTATTTGGAGGTGGGGCCTTTGGGAGATAATTAGGCTTAGATGAGGTCATAAGGGTGGGGCCCTCATGCTGGGAGCAGTGCCCTTGCTTTTTGTTGTGTTTTTTTTGTTTTTTGAGACGGAGTCTCGCTCTGTCGCCCAGGCTGGAGTGCAGTGGCCGGATCTCAGCTCACTGCAAGCTCTGCCTCCCAGGTTTATGCCATTCTCCTGCCTCAGGCTCCTGAGTAGCTGGGACTACAGGCGCCCGCCACCTCGCCCGGCTAGGTTTTTGTATTTTTTAGTAGAGACGGGGTTTCACCATGTTAGCCAGGATGGTCTTGATCTCCTGACCTCGTGATCCGCCCGTCTCGGCCTCCCAAAGTGCTNAAAGATATGTTGAAGTCTGTTATGAACCAAATGTTTGCATCCCTCCAAAATTCCTATATTGAAGCCTTAACCCCCAAGGTGATGTTATTTGGAGGTGGGGCCTTTGGGAGATAATTAGGCTTAGATGAGGTCATAAGGGTGGGGCCCTCATGCTGGGAGCAGTGCCCTTGCTTTTGTTGTGTTTTTTTTGTTTTTTGAGACGGAGTCTCGCTCTGTCGCCCAGGCTGGAGTGCAGTGGCCGGATCTCAGCTCACTGCAAGCTCTGCCTCCCAGGTTTATGCCATTCTCCTGCCTCAGGCTCCTGAGTAGCTGGGACTACAGGCGCCCGCCACCTCGCCCGGCTAGGTTTTGTATTTTTTAGTAGAGACGGGGTTTCACCATGTTAGCCAGGATGGTCTTGATCTCCTGACCTCGTGATCCGCCCGTCTCGGCCTCCCAAAGTGCTGGGATTACAGGCTTGAGCCACCGTGCCCGGCCACTTTTTGTTGTGTTTTGAGATGGAGTCTTACTCTGTCACCCAGGCTGGAATGCAGTGGTAAGATCTCAGCTCATTATAAACTCCTCCTCCCGGGTCCAAGTGATTCTCCTGCCTCAGCCTCCTGAGTAGCTGGGATTACAGGTGACTGCCACCACGCCCGGCTAATTTTTACATTTTTAGTAGAGATGGGATTTCACCATGTTGGCCAGGCTGGTCTTGAACTCCTGACCTCAGGTAATCCTTCCACCTCGGCCTCCCAAGGTACTGGGATTACAGGTGTGAGCCACTGTGCCCAGCCAGAGCAGTGCCCTTATAAGAAGAGATGTTTGAGTACTCTCTCTCATGCTTTCTTGCTCTCTCTGAAATTGACCCTGCTGACACCTTGATCTTGGGCTTCCCAGCCTCCAGAACCGTGAGAAAACAAACTTCTGTTGTTTAAACCACCTAGCCTATGGTATTTTGTTATGGCAGCTTGAGCAAACTAAGACATAGTCTTGACCCCCAGTAACTCAGAATGTGACCTTGTTTGGAACATTCTGTAGGGTTGTTGCAGATGTAATTAGGTAAGATGAAGTCATACTAATGTGAATGGGTCCCCTAGTCCAATGCAACTGGTGTCCTTATAAGAAGAGACATGGGAAGGGATGGGCACAGAGGGAAGACAATGTGAAGACACACAGGGAGAAGGCCATGTGACAACAGGGACAGAGCTGGGAGCCACGTGTCAAAAGTGAGGCACAGTGAAGGACGACCAGCAATACCAGGAGGCAAGGGAAAGGCATGGAGCAGCCACTACCCTACAGCAGGGGTCCCCAAGCCCTGGTCCATGGCCTATTAGGAACCGGGCCACACAGCAGGAGGTGAGTGGCGGGCAGTGGAGCGAAGCTTCATCTGTATTTACAGCCGCTCCCCATGGCCCATGTTACCACCTGAGCTCTGCCTCCTGTCAGATCAGCGGCAGCATTGGATACTCTATGAGTGTGAACCCTATTGTGAATGGTGCATGCGAGGGGTGTCTGTTGCACGTTCCTTGTGAGAATCTAATGTCTGATGACCTGTCACTCTCTCATCACCCCTAGATGGGACCATCTAGTTGCAGGAAAACAAGCTCAGGGCTCCCACTGATTCTACATTATGGTGAGTCATATAATTATTTCATTATATATTATATTACAATGTAATAATAATAGAAATAACGTGCACAATAAATGTAATGTGCTTGAATCATCCTGAAACCACCCCCACCTTCCATCCGTGGAAAAATTGTCTTCCACAAAACTGGTCGCTGGTACCAAAAAGGTTGGGGACCGCTGGCTCAGAGCCTTCAGAATGCGAGGAGCCCTGCTGACACCTTGATTTTTGACTTCTTGTCTTCAGAACTGTAATAGAATGATTTCCTATGGCTTTAAAGCACCCAGTTTTGGTACTTTGTTACAGCAGCCCTAGGAAGCTGGCACTCCGGGGTCTGAGGCTTTTTCATTGCCCTTTCGATTAGCCCGCAAACACCTCCGTTGATGTAGAAAGCCAGCCAAGCCGTGTAGGCCTTGGCTCTCTTTGTTTCCCTGTTTCGGGAAGTCTGTGCACTTGGGCTTCCAGGTTCTCCCATTGAAGCCAGGCCTTCTGCTGCCAAGTTCTCAGACAAAAATGTTCAAAGACACAAAAGAGCTTAGAAACCCGGCGGCTCCAGAGCCGCAGGAAGGCACAGCCATCTTCCTGTTTCGGGAAAGGATAAGTGTTTCTGAATATCAAAAATCACAAGTTGTTATTTTCCCTCGTATATCATCAGGTGACATTTTATTATGGGACACCCAAACTCATCACAGGTTAGTCCCATAAATCAGCATGGGGACACGGGCAGGTTTGGTATGAGTTAGTAGTGAAAATCTCAACACACTGGATGACCTGGCAGGCTCTGGCATGAAAACATCTTTGCTGTGCCTGTCAGCCACCCTCAGGCCTTGAAAAGATGGACATTAGAAAGTCACTAGTGTCCCCCTGCCCCTGTCCCCCAATTATTCCAAATCACAGGGCCTAAAGTAGGTATATTTTAGGCACATAAACCTCAGCTTCTCTTTGTCATGTGTATGAACAAACCCAATAAAATATATCATGTTACCAAAGCCAGTGTACCATGTTATTTAAACTAGTAATTAAGAGTCTTAAAGCTGGCTTTTCTGCAGTTACTGAACCATCAGCGTCCCCTGGCCGGTTCCAGGCAGAGAAAGCACAGTGAGGAAATGTGGACCACAGACACCTGGCGCTTATCTTAGGTTAGTTAGATCATCTTTCAGAATAAGCAGAAACTTTCAGTGACCTCAAGTCCAGACTCAGCCTCTAGAAGGCCTGCTCAAAATAGTGCCTGAGGCTTTGCCTGTGGGGAATGCCCTCCCCTATGGGAAGGCATCTTCTATGCCTATAAGAATGGCATCTTCCCATTGCTGGGAGGGGCTGGTACCATTAACCCAGGAAATAAAGCTTTCTTTGTCAGCGAGCTGCCCAGTTGACTCAGACCAACCAAGGGTTTCTGCTTCCCTGTGTACTTACATTGAAAAGATGTATAGAGATTGGGTGCGGTAGCTCATGCCTGTAATCCTAGCACTTTGGGAGGCTGAGGTGGGCAGATCACCTGAGGTCAAGAGTTCGAGACCAGCCTGGCCAATATGGTGAAACCTCGCCTCCACTAAAAACACAAAAATCAGCCAGGCATGGTGGTGCGTGCCTGTAATCATAGCTACTCTGGAGGCTGAGGCAGGAGAATTGCTGGAACCTGGGAGGCAGAGGCTGCAGTGAGCTGAGATCATGCCACTGCACTCTAGCCTAGGCAACAGAGTGAGACTCCATCTCAAAAAAAAAAAAAAAAAAGGAAAAAGAAAAGAGATAAAAACTTGTGTGTGAGTAACTACTGTTTCAATTTGGGTTACTTCTGAAGGCAAATGGTGCTAAAGATATGGCTTCTGGCTATTAAAAATGTTCTCAGGGGCTGGGCACGGTGGCTTATGCCTGTAATCCTCCTAGCACTCTGGGAGGCCAACCCAAACCAGGAGAATTACCCAGTTGGCCGGGGGATGAAATTACGAACTTGACTTTGGGTAGCCTGCTTTGGGACATTGTGTTTTTTTTTTTTTCATGAATTATCTCAGTTAAGGCTCACAAGAATCCTAGACTCCAGGATTATTTCTTACGGTTCATATGAAACAGCTTATGTGTGACCTTTCTAGGGAGACTTCCTGTCACCAGTGTGCCACCAAGGTCTGGGAATAAGTCTTACTCGTAGAAATTAAGACACTGTGTATGTCAGGAAACTTGCATGATTCCCATCACAATCTTGTACTGTGGTTGGTGACTGGGTCTGGTTGTATTTTTTCCCCCAGAGACACTCAGTGCCAAGGTACACAATTTGTTCTCGCTACTTTCCTTCTGATTTACCATTTGCAGCTCTGTGGGATTGAACACATTAGGTTCTTTCCAGACAGCAGGGCGTGAAAAGCTGAGAGGAAAATTGGGGGAGGCCAGGAAATACCAAGTAGGGTGGTGTGTTGGTGGGAGCGGACAGGTGGGAAAATGTCCCATCAGTCAAGGAAAAGGGCCCAGGATAGGGATACAAGACCACCTTCCCTCCAACATCCCCGCAGTGAACAGGGCTGGCCCTGTGGCCATAATGTCAGTGTGTGGAGTGTACCCAGGGCCCTGTTCAACAGAAGAAGGAGTGCAGAGAGAGATGAGCATGTTTCTTCTGGAGCCTTCTATGAGTGCAGCAGGGTCACCCTCCCCTGCTGAGTGTGCTTTGGGACAGTTCAGCACTTGGTCTGTTTGAGCTGAAGTTTTGCGTATCTGCCCTAGAGTGCTATGGCTGTCCAGAAGGGTGAGGAAAGGTGCATGGAGGTAGAAGGACTGGGAAAGTATGTTACACCCAAAGGGCCACATCTAGAAATGCTGCCTGGGCTTTGGACAGAAAGTCTGTATTTGCATGTGTGCATGTGTGTGTGTGAAAAAAGGAGTACTTGTCAACCACTTGTCCTGATTAGAAGGGGCAGAAGCAGGGACTACTGATGCTTATTAAACTAAAGATCCAGTTTCCTTCGTATATAAAAAGAAACAACATGCTTTGTCAAGACTTCAACCATAACACACAAAAAGTAGATAGTAAAGTCCCAGCTCGTCTCCCTCTACCCAAGGAGAGTCACTAAACTTACTTTGAAGTGGGGAGTGAGTGCTTTGCCTCTTGCATTCTGTGATTTCAGGTAACTTATGAGGAGTCCTCTGAATGTAATAAAAACAAATGCCCATGCAATGGAATTAAATTTGGTGTAGTGGAAAGGGTGCTGGACTGAGTAAGATCTCAGTGCTAAATTAGATTCAGCCACTAACATGCTGTGTCACATGGTCTTTCATTTAGGACCCCAGCCTGGGCCCATTAGGACGGGGTGAAATTGCCATGTGGGAGCCTGGTGACTGGGAGATCCACCCTGGCCCATTCCTGCTCCACCTTCAAGGTATCTGCTACCAGCCCTGTCTAACTAGCCTTTTGTTCTGGCTTTGACATTTTTCTGCCTCTAGGATCTTGGTCCTTGTGTCATCAGCCTTCCTGATTCAATGACCTGACTTTTGCCCTGGTCCTCTCTCTGGTTTGATGCATTTAGACTAATCCACAGACCATTCAGAGGAAGTCTATGTTAACTTGGGCAAATAATCTATAACGTGAGTAGTTAGATAATCAGAGTGCCCATTGATTAAGCACTTATATGATGCAGGCATTATGCTAAGCACTTCATATCAAATTTATTCCTCCCAACATACCTAAGAGATAGGATTTAAAGAGCCTAAAAGTGAGGTTGTTTTTGGCTACAAGTAATGGAAAACCCAACTCAAATTGGCTTAAATGAGAAGGACATTTATTGGCTCACATAGCTCACAGGAAATCCAAAGGCAGAATAGTCTTTAAAGTTGGTGGATGGTTGGTCTGTAAGAAGGACTTCAGGCTCTTTCCATCTTTCTGCTCTGCCATAGGCAGTGTGGACTGCATCCTGAGCCTAGGTCACCTCATGGTTGAGGAGTGGCTGTCAACAGTAGTCAAGGTTTTTTGCTTTCTTTTCCGTGGTAAGCCTAAGAGAGGGAATTACTTCTGGAAATTCTCGTAGAGGAACTGTCCTAGAGACTCTTGGGAAAATCCTCCTGTGTGTGTCTTCCTGGACTGATACGTTTCAATAACTGCAAAGGAGGATAAGCCTGCTTTGATTGGTTTAGATAAATCAAGACTCATTCCTGGCACCAGAGAAATAGTTAGCTTTCTCTAGCGGCATGGAGAATGAAATTAGGGCTCCACTAGGAGAGAGGAAGGAGGGATATGAATATTGGGTAGGCCACTGTATTAGTCCCTTCTCACACTGCTATAAAAAAAATACCCGAGACTGGGTAATGTATAAAGAAAAGAGTTTTAATTGGCTCATGGTGCCACAGGCTGTACAGAAAGCATGACTGGGGAGACCTCAGGAAACTTACAATCACAATCATGGCAGAAGGGGAAAGGGAAGCAGGCACATCTTCACATGGCCAGAACGGGAGGAAGAGAGAGGCTGGAGGTGCTACACACTTTTGAACAACCAGATCTCACGAGAACTCACTCACTATCGCGAGAGCAGCAAGGGGGAAATCCATGCCCCCATGATCCAGTCACCTCCCACCAGACCTCTCCTCCAACATTGAGGATTACAATTTCACATGAGATTTGGGTGGCAACACAGACCCAAATCATATCAGCACCAACAAGACCTACGAAAATGAAGTTAAGATAGAACTTGGGCAAGTTAACCTTGTTCTTAACTGCTGTACCTCATTGCCTGATATCCCTTCTATCTCAGATATTCCATGTGTCTAATCAATTAGAAACATTTCAACCAGTGTAAGAATATATATAAACCAGTATAAGAGTATAAATAAATGCTGTCTTAATCGCTAGACACATTCAGCTTCTCTATATAGCCTTTTTCAAAGGGTATTTTGTAAGTGCCAATTAATATTGAAGAAGATTTTGGTCTAAGATATCCGATTATCAGTTTATGAGTGAAGCATTTCAGTTTCAAAGCTCCAGATCTCTTTCTGATTCCCTAATATGCAAGTGTACAAGATTTCATTCCCAACAAATAATTAAATTAAAATAGTTTATCCACAATAAAATCTGGGAAAATCAAACAATGTTTATCTTCTCCTGGGTTTATTTATTAAGACAAACTCCTCTAAGGAAGGTGGAGCAAGATGGCCAAATAGATCCCTCCAGCAATCACCCCCTCCTTGCAGGAACACCAAATTGCACAACTATCCACACAAGAAAGCACCATCATAAGAATTAAAAATCAGACATCCTCCCCACCCCACCATCACTACTGCTGTGGCATGGTCAAAACCAAAACCAAAGCCAAGGCCGGGCATGGTGGGTCACACCTGTAATCCCAGTACTCTTTGAGAGACCAAGGTGGGCAGATTGCTTGAGGCCAAGAGTTCAAGACCAACCTGGCCAAAATGGTGAAACCTCATCTCTTCTAAAAATACAAAAATTAGTTGGGCATGATGGTGCATGCCTGCAATCCCAGCTACTCGGGGGGCTGAAGCAGGAGAATCGCTTGAACCCAGGAGGTAGAGGTTGCAGTGAGCTGAGATCGTGCTACTTGCACTCCAGCCTGGGCAAAAAAAAAAAAAAAAAAAAGAAGAAGAAGAAAAAACCAAGTGTCATTTTATGAGGCAGATCTCAATAATGGAACTTACAGCTCACCAGGGTAGAGACACAACTCGGCACAGTAAAACAGAACCCCTGGCTCCGTCTCCAGCATTTCCTGAGGCTTTCAGGAATGGGACCAACCCTAAGTAAACGCCAACTGTCTCCAATGCTCCAGAAATCTAGCTGAACCCAGAGATTTTTTTTGGTAGTGTTACCGTGAATTTTATTTTCACTACACAGTTTTTGTTATATTCTGATAGTTGCTAGACTTATGTATTCACTGTTATATCATAATAAGACTCTTCATGCATGTATGATTTTTCACAAATACCTTTTATTAATAAAATTTCCTAATTTCGCATGGTTAAAAGTGAAAGTGGCAGATCTTTATTCTCATGATCCTCTGCTATGATTTATCAGTGAACCGCAAAAGTTAAAGTAATTTGAAGTAGGCTCAACAAGGAGGTATTGCACTATTAGAATCCATATTTGCAATGTGGCCTCAAGTATATATATTGACATTTGAAATGAAATATATTAAACTTAAAAAAAAAAGAGACAAACTCCTTTAATTCACTTTAAGTTGGGAAGAAGAATCCGAATCAATGTATCAGTTAGGCAGCTTTCAGTTTTAACAACAGCTCAAATTGATTTACACAATAAATGGAACATAACCAGTCACAGTGGTTCACGCCTGTAATTCCAGCACTTTGGGAGGCCAAAGCGGGCATACTGCCTGAGGCCAAGAGTTTGAGACCAGCCTGACCAACATGGTGAAACCCCATCTCTACTAAAAATACAAAAATTAGCTAGGCATGGTGGTGCACGCCTGTAGTCCCAGCTACTGGGGTGGCTGAGGTTGGAGAATTGCTTGAACCCAGGAGGTGGAGGCTGCAGTGAGCCAACATCACTGCATTCCAGCCTGGGTGACAGAATAAGACTTCATCTCTAAATAAAGAAATTAATGAGCTGGGTGCGGTGGCTCACCCCTGTAATCCCAGCACTTTGGGAGGCCGAGGTGGGTGGATCATGAGGTGAGGAACTGAGACCGTCCTGGCTAACACAGTGAATCCCCGTCTCTATTAAAAATACAAAAAAATTAGCCTGGTGTGGTGGCACGCGCCTGTAATGCCAGCTACTCAGGAGGCTGAGGCAGGAGAATCGCTTGAACCTGGGAGGCGGAGCTTGCAGTGAGCCAAGATCGCACCACTGCACTCAAACCTGGGCAACAGAGCGAGACTCTTTCTCTAAATAAATAAATGAATGAATGAATGGATGGATGAATGAATGGATGAATGAATGAATGGAATATATTGACTTGCATCTACTGGAAAACCCAGAGCTAGGGCAGGCTTCTTGTAGCTCAGGGATGTCTCCAAAGATCCTGTTTCTCTCATTCTCTCCTCTCTGCCTTTGGTGGCTCTGTTCCATCCCTGCTCATCTCAGGGTCACAAGATGGCTGCCAGTAAGTCCTGGACTACATGCTCCCCTACTCATATGTGTTGACAAAGGGGTCACTCAGAGACTAGGAAACTTCCTTCCTGAAGTGCCCAGCAATGTCTGCTTGTTGACCTAACCCAGTCTCTGGCTAGGCAAAAGGAATAGGCTGATCGGCTTCCTCTGTATCATATATCTCAGCCCCGGGGTTGACCCTCGATGACCAACAGAGACCAGGGCCTGCAGGAAAGGGAAGGGGAAATGACGCTGGGAACGGACCGCATTCAAAGTTTAACTGCAGTAGCTTACAGGTTCTTCATGGTGGATTCCTCACAGACTTCCCAGAAACAGTGTGCATGGCGGTAGAGAGAAAAGGGTCAGTGAGAGGGGAACGGAGAGAAAGAGAACAGAAATCACACTGTAGGCACACGTTGTCAGGATTTAGCAATAATTCTCCAACCAACCCAAAGTGTCCGTGGGTGGAAAGTTGAAAATCATGTCCTGACAAAGCTGTCTGAGTCATCCCTAACCTTCAAGGCCTTCTTCCCCCTCCCTATTTATAGGACACTCTTCCAAGCTACTGAAAGCTTCACACTCTATTTAATTTTTCTTATGTTTATCTGACACTCTGGCCAAGGGCTAGTAGCTCCTCACACAGTGAGGGGTGGATTCTCCCAGAAAAACCTCCTTTTGAAGACCACCATTGCACTTAGTTCTCAACAGTGAGGGAATTGACCTGGGATGATCTTTAAGCAGTCTCAGCCTCATTTATTCGACTTCATTCATTCATTCACTCACTCACTCATTTTGCAAGTATTTATTGAGTGCCTATCACATGCCAAGCATTATTCTGTGCACTGGGTTGACAGAATTAAATACAACTCTCAAAGTCTCCATCAAGGGGAGCTTTCATAATAGAGGCGAAGATAGGAATCAAAAAAATATATTTACACTCTAAAGTTAGGAAATGATCAATGCTATGAAGAAAAATAAAGCAGGATCGGGAGCAGAGAATGTGGGCAAGGGGTTATTGACTGTGTTAAGGTGGTAAGGGAGGTCCTTCCTGAGGAAGAACTAGCACACACAACCTCACAGTGACAGAGAAGAATTTCTGAATAATTAATTTGTTAACTGATTGGGTAGATCCAGAGTTGGGGGCTCCCTCAGCCCTTTTCCCAGAAGAAGGCCTGTTTAGTTCAGTCCAGATTGAGTATAAATTATTTGGTCTCCAAAAGAGGGATGAAACAAGCCATTCTACCTTAAAACTGAAAGGGCAAAAATGCAGAGGAGTAAGTATATAAATACTAGTTTGCCTTTAAATTCTTTGCACATTTGCAGAGAGCTTTATGAGTGGAGAGGTGGTCCTTAGAGTAAATCTGCCTTTTGGCAAATGAGCATTTTCTCCAAATGGGCCCAGATGGACTATCTTCCCCTCACTCGAGGGCTGGTTAGTGACGCCCATGTGGATACAGGGGATGAAAGCACCAATTTGACCCAGGCATTCTTTGACCTACATGTTTATGTGGGGATTAGGAGTAGAATGAGTTGTCACTGAAAATATGTGCTTTGTGTATTTAGAAGATAAGTATTTTTTTATTGCTAATTAGTGTTGGGCTCACACACATTTGTCATGTTGCTATGTCAGATTCATTTGTTCTTTCAAACCCAACTGCCTTAATTAATCTTCCTCCATCCACTCTCTGTTACAGTCTGGCTATAACTCAGACTGCTGGGCTCTACAGTAATGGGATTTCTACTCAGGAAACCTTGAATGTTAAACCTAAATCTGGTGTTTAAATCCTGTTCAAGAACATCTCATTGGGTGCATCCAAGCCCTAGCATCACCTTGCCATAGTGAACTCCTGAAATGGGGAGATAGGTGAATTGTCTTGCTCATGTTTTCTAAGACTTGGCCTTGGTGTAATTTTTTTCCATGAAGCATTTCCTAAATCCACCCAAGAATTGCACAACCCTACTTTCTTGGCACTCACGTAAGAAACACCTTTACATGTAGGTTTCAAAGTCTCTGATTTAGTCGGAATTTTATTGCAAATGCTTGTGATATGGTTTGGCTTTGTGTCCTCACCCAAATCTCATCTTGATTTGAAAACCCACGTGTGGAGGGAGGGACCTGGTGGGAGGTGATTGGATCATGGGGAGATCACCCCATGGTGTTCTTGTGACAGTTGATAGTGAGTGGGTTCACGCCTGGCCGAGTACTTAATTTTTATCAAATCTCATCCGACTCATATGTTTGTTAAAAGACAAGTGGAATCCAACCCCAATAGAAAAACCTAACTGATGGTAAATCTAGGAAATTCTGGTAAATCTGGTAAATGCTGGTAAATCTTAGAAAATTCTGTCATTGATTTTATTTTTTCCTGAAAAGTGGAAAAAAGACTCTCATTGCTCAATTTTAACAGCAGAGTATCTTTTGAAACATTAATGTAATAATAAATTTGCAGCTGGGTGTGCTGGCTCATGCCTAGAATCCCAGCAGTTTGGGAAGCCGAGATGGGAGAATTGCTTGAGCCCAGGAGTTTGAGACCAGCCTGGGCAACACAGGGAGACCCTGTCTCTATATTGGAAAAAATTTTTATTTTAAATATTAAAAAAATAAATAAATAAATAAAAAGTAAGGGCTGGGCACGGTGGCTCATGCCAGTAATCCCAGGACTTTGGGAGGCTGAGGTGGGCGGATTGCCTGAGCGCAGGAGTTCAAGACCAGCCTGGGCAACATGGTGAGACTCTGTCTCCACTAAAAACACAAACTAATTAGCCAGATGTGGCAGCCCAGCTACTCGAGAGGCTGAAGCAGAAGAATCGCTTGAACCCAGGAGGTGAAGGCTGCAGTGAGCCTGGATTGCGCCACTGCACTCCAGCCTGGGCGACTAAGTGTGATTCTTCCTCCAAAAAAAGGAAGAAAAAAAAGAAAGTATATTTGAGAAGTATTACCCTAGCAAATAAGTATTCCAGTATAAGTAATATTCTGACCTTAAAAAAAAATATCTTCTCTATATGGACTCATAAAAAATAAAAATATTATGACATTTGTATATCATCTTACTACTTACATGGGACTACCATATCCATTCTATTATTTGACCCTGAAAAGTAATGTCAGAAGCAATTATTATAATTATAACCATTTAAATGATGAGGCAAGTGAGAATGAGTTAGATTGTTCCCAGGCAAGCATCTTATTGGTAGAAGAGTTGGTGGACAGGCCCAGATCTGCCTTCCAAAACCCCACATGTAGGCTGGGTGTGGTGACTTATGCCTGTAATCCCCGCACTTTGAGAAGCTGAGGTCACTTAAGCCCAGGAGTTCAAGGCTGCATGAGCTATTATTGCAGCACTGCATTCCAGTCTGGGTGACTGAGTGAATGAGATCCTGTCTCTAAAAAAGGGAGGTGTGTGCATGCATGCGTGTGTGTATGCGTGTGTATGTGTGTTGAGACAGGGTTTCCACTCATGCCACCCAGGCTGGAGTGCAATGGCACCATCTGGACTCACTGCACCCTCTGACTCTGAGGCTCAATGGATCCTCCCACCTCAGCCTTCAAAGTAGCTGCGACTACAGGCTCATGCCACTGTACCTGGCTAATTTTTGTATTTTTCATGGTGATGGAGTTTTGCCACGTTGCCCACGCTGGTCTCAAATTCCTAAGCTCAAGTGATCCACCTGCCTCTGCCTCCCAAAGTGCTGGGATTACAAGCATGAGCCACCACACCCGGCAAGCTTCAATAGTGCTTCCAGGGCTCTTAAAGTATCTGTAGACCCAAGATGTCTGGGGGTGGACATGTGTGAGGCAGGGCCAGGAGGTGGCACCTCTGATGGGCCGTGGTGGTAAGACTGAGACTGGGGGAGGAATTAGGCCACATGCTAGTCTCTGGTCTCTGGCTGACTTTTCTTGTTTCATTTGCCTATGACTGGTTATCCCAACTGCCTCTGACAAAGATTTTTCAGTGACCATGATCAGGCTGATCCCACAAATGAGCTCAAGCTAAGAATAAATGTAGCGCTGGGGAACATGAACATGAACATTAAAAACAGGATCATAGTCACCACTGGCCCATAGTTCCATATCTGAAATCCTTGGAGCCACACGGGTTTCAGGACTCAGGCTGTTACCTACCGCCCCTGGTGGACTCTTCTGCAGTATTGTGCAATCAAGCATCTTACTATTTCTGAAGCCAAAGGATAGATACGCACATGGAATGAGACAATGTCTATAAATAGGCTCATGTCAGTTCAGGCCAGGTCAGGCCTTGACATGCAATGAGTTACATAATAAGTTATGTAATAAGTGGTTTGGGGAGCTTCTTGAATTTCAGCGTTGTGGATACGGAATAATAGACCCTTATCCTCGTAATGCCATAGTCACCCCATTTTCTCCTAATTACTCATCTCAAAGACAAAACATCTTGCTGGAGTCCACAATCACTAGTGTTCAATTCCTTAGAAGGACATGTGATGTCATCATTCTTGGGATGCCTCTTAATATGGGAAGGCGCAGTTTTTGACCCTGAAGAATTACCTTTAGATGTTCAACTTATGGAAGTATGGCAAATGGGCAAGTTTCCAAGAATGGTTGGAATTTTGTAGGCTGAGGGGCCTAGAGGGGAGAGTCCCTCCATGTGACAGCTGTGGCAGGAGTGAGTGTTCACTTTCTATAAGGGACAGATCGGGGAGACAGATGGACTGCAGCACAAACTTTGTACCAGGAAGTCATGATTTGAGCTGGGTGACAGGCCACCAGGATTATAAAATGAAGGGTTTAGGTTACACGTCTTAAACAATGAAAAATCGCTGAAAGTTCTTGGGCAGAGACTGACGGAATAAAAATGGGTCCTAAGCTGGGCATGGTGGCTCATGTCTGTAATCCCAATAATTTGGAAGGCTGAGGTGGGAGGATCTTGAGTCCAAGAGTTTCAGAAAGACTGGGCAACATAGTGAGACCCCATCTCTACAAAAAAATAACAGGATGTGGTGGTGCCTGCCTGTGCTCCCAGCTACTCAGGAGGCCAAGGTGGGAGGATCTCTTGAGCTTGGGAAGTTGAGGCTACAGTGAGCCACCACTTCACTTAGGCTGGGAAACAGAACTCTATCTCAAAAAAAAAAAAAAAAAAGGTGGCCAGGTGCAGTGGCTCGTGCCTGTAATCCCAGCAATTTGGGAGGCTGAGGTGGGCAGATCACCTGAGGTCAGGAGTTGGAGACCAGCCTGGCCAACATGGCAAAAACCCATCTCTACTAAAATACAAAATTAACCAGGCATGGTGGCACTTGCCTGTAATCCCAGCTACTCAGGAGGCTGAGGCATGAGAATTGCTTGAACCGGGATGTGGAGATTGAGCCACTGCACTCTAGCCTGGGTGACAGAGTGAGACTCTGTCTCAAAAAAAAAAAAAAAAAAAAAAAAAAACTCACTTTTTTATCAAGTAAAAGAAAAAAAAAAAGAAAAAAAAAAATTTTAGA
>NW_016806071.1:1241126-1250582 GCF_001698545.2 Rhinopithecus bieti
AAACGAAATTTTTTTGCTCTTTGCCCAGGCTGGGGTGCAATAGTGCAGTCTTGGTTCACTGCAACCTCCGTCTCCCAGGTTCAAGCGGTTTTCCTGCCTCAGCCTCCCGAGTAGCTGGGATTACAGGCGTGCACCACCACACTCAGCTAATTTTTTGTATTTTTAGTAGAGACAGGGTTTCATCATGTTGACCAG
Organism: Rhinopithecus bieti; assembly: GCF_001698545.2. Lineage (NCBI taxonomy): Eukaryota > Metazoa > Chordata > Mammalia > Primates > Cercopithecidae > Rhinopithecus > Rhinopithecus bieti. The sequence goes on from NW_016806071.1 coordinate 1,241,322, forward strand.
GCTTGTCTCGAACTCCCGACCTCAGGTGATCCACCTGCCTAGGCCTCCCAAAGTGCAGGGATTACAGGCGTGAGCCACCGTGCCTGGCTAACCTTAGGAAATTAACACAAATGCCATTGGTCTTATTTTATTTTATTTTATTTTATTTATTTATTTATTTATTTATTTATTTATTTATTTGAGACAGAGTATCACTGTGTCATCCAGGCTGGAGTGCAGTGGCGCAATCTCGGCTCACTGCAACCTCTATCTCCTGGTTTCAAGCAATTCTCCCTGCCTCAGCCTCCCGAGTAGCTGAGACTACAGGAGCCCACCACCACACTGGGCTAATTTTTGTATTTTTAGTAGAAACAGAGTTTCACCATGTTGGTCAGGCTGGCCTTGAACTCCTGACCTCAGGTGATTCTCCTGCCTCGGCCTCCGAAAGTGCTGGGATTACAGATGTGAGCCACAGTGCTTGACCATCACTTTTATTTCAAGCAGTGCCATTTAGTGGCCCATGGGGATATCAAGAAGCAGTGTAGCATAAAGGTTAGGGGCTCAGGGCTGGAGTCAGATAGTCTGGATGCAGTTTCAGCTCTATTCTCTGAACCTGGATTTTCTCATCTGAAGGATGGGGTGATGTAATATTAGTAGCTACCTGCTATAGAATAACTGTTTTTGTCCTTACCAAAATTCATATGTTGAAATCATAACCCCTAATGTAATGATATTAGGAGATGGAGCTTTGGTAGCTGATTAGGCTACAAGACAGAGCTCTCATGAATAAGATTAATGCCTGCTATGGTTTGAATATTTGTGGCCCCCCTCACCCAAATTTGTATGTTGAAACCTAATCTCCAATGCAGTAATAAGAAGTAGAGCTTTGGGATGTGACTTGGCCATAAAGGTGGAGCCCTCATGAATGAGATTAGTGCCCTTATAAAAGAAACCCGAGGGAGCTTCTTCATTCCTTCTGCCATATGAAGACACAGCAGGAGACGCCATCTATGAACCTGTAAGAAGGTCCTCTCCAGACATCGAATCTGCTGGTACCTTGATCTTAGACTTCCCAGCCTTCGGAGTTGAGAGCAATACATTTGTTTTGTTTCTAAGTTACCCAGTCTAAGGTCTTCTGTGATAGCAGCAGAACAGACTAAGACAGTGTCCATATAAAGTAGACCCTCTGTGGGAGGGGGTCAAAGATTGAAAAACTACCTATTGGGTACCATGTTCACTATCTGTGTAATGGATCCTCTAGAAGCTCAACACCTACCAGAACACAGTATTGCAATATACCCATGTAGCAAATGTGCACACGTATCCCCTGAATCTACAGTATTTTTTAAAAAGGAAACACCCTGGAGAACACCTTGCTCCTTCTGCTATTTGAGATTTTAGCAAGAAGATGGCAATCTACGAACCAAAAACAAGTCCTCACCAGATACTGAATCTAGTGGCACCTTATCTTGTACTTCCAGCCTTCAGAACTGTGAGGGGGCGGCGGGGAGAATGTTATTTGAACCACCCAGTCTATAGTATTTTTGTCATAGCAGCCTGAACAGACTAAGATACCAACATGTAAGGCTCTAGCAGGGGTTGGCGGAAATTGAGACAATCGCTGAAAAGTATTTAGTATGCATACAGGAGACACTTGATAAATGTTATTAGTCAATTATTAGGTGGAGGCAAGAGTTTACTGGCCTGCAGATGCTAGCATCACCACAAGGGCAATATATTTGAAAGGGGTATTTAACCCTCAAGCTGCTCCAAACTTAAAGCAGCTATTTTTCTTTTTAACTTCTTTCTATGTGTAAAGCCTGTTTCCTTTAGGTCATATATTTGTACTGATTTGCAGGCATCTGTGAAGTTATCAGAATAATTGAATTTTAGAGCTTATCAGTCACCCAGTAGAGTGTTTTCCACCTGGGATACCCAGAGGGCTCAGCCTCCCTGAATATAGTAATGGGAGTCCTCAGGCTTTTTTCAATAGGGCATACTTCCTTTTATTGCGCTTCGTCTTAGTGCATTATTTTGCAGATCTCTCTCTCTCTCTTTTTAAAACAAATTGAAGATTCATGGCAACCCTGCTTCAAGAAAGTCTATCTGTGCCGTTTTTCCAACAGCATCTGCTTATTTCCTGTCTCTGTGTCACATTTTGGTAATTCTTGGAATATTTCAGACTGTTTCATTATTATTATGTCTGTTACGATGATCTATGGTCAGTGATCTTCTTTTAGTTTGTTTGCTTGTTTTTTTTGTTGTTGTTGTTGTTTGTTTGTTTTGATGGAGTCTCACTCTGCAGCCCAAGCTGGAGTGCAACTGCACGATCTCTGCTCACTGCAACCTCTGCCTCCCCAGTTCAAGCGATTCTCCTGCCTCAGCCTCCTGAGTAGCTGGGATTACAGGCATGCACCATCATGCCTGGCTAATTTTGTATGCTTTTTTGGAGAGACAGGGTCTCATCATGTTGGTCAGGCTGGTCTCGAACTCCTGAACTTAGGTGATCCACCCACCTCAGCCTCCCAAAGTGCTGGGATTACAGGCATGAGCCCCTGCACCCAGCCTATTTGGTTGTTTTTGAGACTGGGTTTCACTCTGTGCTCAGGCTGGAGGCAGTGGCATGATCTTGGTACACTGCAGCCTTGACCTCCTGGGTCAAGCAGTCCTCCTGCCTCAGCCTCCCATTTGGCTGAGACTACAGGTGTGTGCCACCATGTCCATCTAATTTTTGTATTTTTGTAGAGATGGTGGTCTCACCATGTTGCTCAGGTTGGTCTCAATTTTCTGACCTCAAGCAATCCTTTCACCTTGGCCTCCCAAAGTGCTGGCATAACAGGTATGAGCCACTGTGCCAAGTCCATTTGTTTGGTTTATTTCTCTTACTAATATTCCCAAATTGGTGATCTTTGGTGTCACTATTGTAGTTGTTTTGGGACACCATAAACTATGCCCATATAAGACAGTATACTTAATTGATAAATGTGTATGGGCTGACTGTTTCACCAACTGGCCATTCTCCCATCTCTCTCCCTCTCCTTGGGCCTTCCTATTCTCTGAGACACAATAATTTGAAATTAGGCCAATAAATAACCCTACAATGGCCTTAAATGTTCAAGTAAAAGGAAAAGTCATATGTCTCACTTTAATCAAAAGCTAGAAATGATTAGGTGAGAAAGGCATGTCAAAAGTTGAGGTAGGCCCAAAGCTAGGCCTCTTGTGCCAAGTAGTTAGCAATGTTGTGAATGTGAAGGAAAAGTTCTTGAAAGAAATTAAAAGTGCTACTCCAGTAAACACACGAATGATAAGAAAGTGAAGCAGCCTTATTGCTGATACGGAGAAGGTTTTAGTGATCTAGGCAGAAGATCGACGTAGCCACAATACTCCCTAGATTCAAAGCCTAATCCAATGAAAAGCCCTAACTCTTTTCAATTTTACAAAGACTGAGAGAGGTGAGGAAGCTGCAGAAGCAAAGTTTGAAGTTAGCAAAATTTGGTTCACAAAATTTAAAGAAGCTGTCTCCGTAACAGCAAAGTGCAAAGTGAAATTTAATAGCAAGTGCCGATGAGGAAGCTGCGGTAAGTTACCTAGAAAATCTAAGATAACTGATGAAGGTGGCTACACTAAACAAAAGGGTTTTTTTGTTCTTTTTCTTTTTTTCTTTCTTTTTCTTTTTTTGAGACAGAGTTTCCTTCTTGTTGCCCAGGCTGGAGTGCAATAGTGCAGTTTTGGCTCACTGCAACCTCTGCCTCCTGGGTTCAAGTGATTCTTCTGCCTTAGCCTCCTGAGTAGCTGGGTTTACAGGCATGTGCCACCATGCCTGGCTAATTTTGTGTTTTTAGTAGAGTCAGGGTTTCACCATGTTGGTCAGGCTGGTCTTTTTTTTTTTTCCTCACTCTTGTTGCCCACGCTGGAGTGCAATGGCATGGTCTAGGTTCACCCCAACCTCCGCCTCCGGGGTTCAAGCGATTCTCCTGCCTCAGCCTCCTGAGTAGCTGGGATTATAGGCATGCGCCAGTACGCCCGGCTAATTTTCTTGTTTTATTTTTAGTAGAGATGGGATTTCTCCATGTTGGTCAGGCTGGTCTCGAACTCCCAACCTCAGGTGATCTGCCCGCCTCCGCCTCCCGAAGTGCTGGGATTACAGGCATGAGCCACTGCGCCTGGCCTGGTCAGACTGGTCTTGAACTCCTGACCTCAGGTGATCTGCCTGCCTCGGCCTCCCAAAGTGTTGGGATTGCAGGCGTGAGCCGCCTCGCCCAGCCAATAGCAAGTTTTCAGTGTAGGCACAATAGCCTTATATTAGAAGAAGATAAAAAAATAAAAAAGTAAAATCTTGGCTATCACTAAAAATAAATAAATAAATACGCTGGGCACGGTGGCTCACACCTGTAATCCCAGCACTTTGGGAGGCCGATGTGGGTGGATCACGAGGTCAGGAGTTCGAGACCATCCTGGCCAAGATGGTGAAACCCCGTCTGTACTAAAAATAAAAAAAAAATTAGCTGGGTGTGGTGGTAGGCATCTATAATCCCAGCTACTCAGGAGGCTGAGGCAGGAGAATCGCTTGAACCTGGGAGGTGGAGGTTACAGTGAGCTGAGATCACGCCACTGCACTCCAGCCTGGGCGACAGAGTGGGACTCCGTCTCAAAAAAATAAAGAAAGAAAAGAAAAGAAAATAAAATAAATAAATAAATAAATAAATATAAATAAATAAAGTAAAATAAAGGACTGGGCATGGTGGCTCATGTGTGTAATCCCGGCACTTTGGGAGGCTGAGGCAGGCAGATCAGTTGAGGTCAGGAGTTGAAGACCAGCCTGGCCAACATAGTGAAACCCCGTCTCTACTAAAAATACAAAAATTTGCCAGGTATGGTGGTGGCTGCATGTAATCCCAGCTACTTAAGAGGCTGAGACAGGAGAATCACTTGAATCCGGGAGGCAGAGGTTGCAGTGAGCTGAGATCGTGCCACTGCACTCCAGCCTGGGTAATAGAGTGAGACTCCATCTCAAAAAAAAAGGAAGATAAAAAGAGAAAAAGAGGAAAATCCCATTTTTTTTCTCATCCAGGAAAATCAACTCCTGAGTCTCAAAAAAAAAAGAAGAAGAAGAAGAAGAAGATGCCATCTAAGACTTTCTTAGCTAGAAAGCAGTGCCTAACTTCAAAGCTTCAAAGGATGGGCTGGACTCTCTCGTTAAGGCTGATGCAGCTGGTGACTTTACGTTTAAACCTGCTACTCATTTACCATTCCAAAAATCCTAGGGCACTTAAGAATTATGTTGAAGCTACTCTGCCTGTGCTGTATAAATGAAACAACACAGCCTGGATGACAGTACATCTGTTTATGGCATGGTTTACTGAATATTTTAAGCCCACTGTTGAGACGTACTGCTCAGAAAAAAAAAAAATTCAAAATATTACTGTTTATTGATGATGCACTTGGTCATCCAAGAGGTCTGAGGTCTGAGGGAGACATACAAGGAGATTCATGTCATTTTTGTGCCTGCTAATACAGCATCCATTCTGCAGACCATGGATCAAGGAGTAATTTCAACTTTCAAGTCTTATGATTTAAAAAATACATTTTGTAAGGGTATGGCTATAAAATCATAGATAATGATTCCTCTCAGGAAAGGATTCACCATTCTAGATGCCAATTAAGAACATTCATGATTCATGGGAAGAGGTCAAAATATTAACATTAATAGGAGTTTGAAAGAGGTTGATTCCAACCCTCATGGATGACTTTGAAGGGATCAAGATTTTAGTGGAGGAAGGAACTGCAGATGTAGTAGAAACAGCACGAGAAGGCTGGGTGTGATGGCTTACGTCTGTAATCCCACTGGGAGGCTGAGGTAGGCGGATCACCTGAGGTCAGGGGTTTGAGACCAGCCTGGCCAACATGGTGAGACCCCTGTCTTTACTAAAAATACAAAAAATTAGCCAGGCATTGTGGTGCATGCCTTGGGAAGCTGAGGCAGGAGAATGGCTAGAATCTGGGAGGCGGAGGTTGCAGTGAGCCAAGATCGTGCCATTGTACTCCAGCCTGGACAACAAGAGTAAAACTCTGTCTCAAAAAAAGAAAAGAAACAGCAAGAAAAATAGAAGTGGAGCCTGAGGATGTGACTGAATTGTTGCCATCTCATCAAACTTGAATGGATGAGGAGTTGACTTTTAAGGATGAGAAAAAAAATGAGATTTTCCTTTTTTTTTTTTTTTTTTTGAGACTGAGTCTCACTCTGTCACGCAGGCTGGAGTGCAATGGCGCGATCTCGGCTCACTGCAGCCTCCACCTCCCAGGTTCAAGTGATTCTACTGCCCCAGCTTCCCAAGTAGCTGGGACTACAGGCACCCACCATCATGCCCGGCTAATTTTTGTATTTTTGTAGAGACGGGGCTTCACCATGTTGGCCAGGCTGGTCTTGAACACTTGACCTCAGATGATCTGCCTGCCTCAGCCTCCCAAAGTGCTGGGATTACAGTTGTCAGCCACCGTGCCTGGCCAAGAATGGAATTTTTTTTTTTTTTTAAGATGGAGTCTTGCTCTTGTTGCCCAGGCTGGAGTGCAATGGCACAATCTCGGCTCACTGCAACCTCTGCCTTCTGGGTTCAAGTGATTCTTCTGCCTCAGCCTCCTGAGCAGCTGGGATTACAGGCGTCCACTACCATGCCCAGCTAATTTTTATGTTTTTAGTAGAGACAGGGTTGTGCCATGTTGGCCAGGGTGGTCTCGAACTCCTAACCTTGTGATCCATCCGCCTCCACCTCTCAAAGTGTTGGGATTACAGGCATGAGCCACCGTGTCTGGCCAAGAATGGAATTTTCTTGAGGTGAAATCTTCTCCTGGTGAAGATGATGTGAACATTGTTGGAATGACAACAAACGACTTACAATACTACATAAACTTAATTGATAAAGCAGCAGCAGAATTTGAGAAGATTGACTCGAATTTTGAAAGAAGTTCTGTGGGTAAAATGCTATCAAACAGCATCTCATGGTATAGATAAATCTTACGTAAAATGAAGAGTAAATTGGTGCTGTAATCTTCATTGATGTCTTATTTTTAGAAATTGCCACACCCTCCCTAAACTTCAGCAGCCACAACCCTAATGAGTTAGCAGCCATCAGCATCAAGATGAGACTCTTCCCCAGCAAAAACATTATGGTTTGCTGAAGGCTTAGATCATAGTAGCATTTTTAAGCAATAAGGTGTTTTAAAATTAAGGTATGTACATTATTTATTTATACATAATGCCATCTTACACTTTAAATAGACTACAGTATAGTGAAAACATAACTTTTATATACACTGAGAAACCAAAATCTTCATGTGACTTGCTTACTGCAGTGGTTTGGAACTGAACTCACAATATATCTGAGGTATGCCTGTATTTCAGGAAGTCTAACAAAAACTGTACATCATTTGTCTGTGGGAAGACGGTATAGTATAATTGCAATGCCAGGGTTTTTCAATGTTTTGCTTTTAAGGGAATAATAGTTGCTAGGTGTGGTAACACTGGTTATCTCATGAAAAAATGAATTAACATATACAATTTGTTTCAGATAGAAGATTTACAAAGTATAGGGAACATACACGAAATAATAAAAGTGTCTTTGTATTGTGTTCCAACCATTTAGTGTTATGTCATGCTGTTATGTGATGTTATGGTCTCTCCAGGACCAAATAGAGGCTCCAAGAGGTTCAATAAATTGTCTATGGTCACAGTTATTTAGTGATAGGGCCAGAATTATTACACAGGACTTTGACTTCCAATCCAGGACTCTTTCCCAACAATATTTTCCATGAGTTCTGAGGATTCTGAGACCTTTGTTGTGTGTGTGTATATATATACACACACATATATATACACACACACATATATACATATATATACACACACACATATATACATATATACACACACATATATATACACACATATATATATATATATGATTTTTTTTTTTTTGAGATGGAGTTTCACTCTTGACACCCAGGCTGGAGTGCAATGGTGTGATCTTGGCTCACTGCAACCTCTGCCTCCCGGTTCAAGTGATTTTCCTGCCTCTGCCTCCCAAATAGCTGGAACTACAGGTGCCTGCCACCACATCCAGATAATTTTTGTAATTTTGGTAGAGACAGGGTTTCACGATGTTGGCCAGGCTGGTCTCAAACTCCTAAGCTCAGGTGATCCACTCGCCTCAGCCTCCCAAAGTGCTGGGATTACAGGTGTGAGCCACCATGCCTGGCAGGCCTATATTGTTCATCCGTTTGTTCAACATACAGATATGACCTGTCCAGACAGTGCCACTATATTCACAGAACTCTCAGCCCTGATAGAAACATAGTCACAGGACTCCTTGGCCACCAAGTAGCAGAAGCCCAGCTTTAGCAAGAGTGTGGATATATGGCAAGCATCTTGGAGCTCCTTGCAACACAAGAACGAGGGACACCTATCGTCAGAGCATGCCTGATCCTTTGCTTCTGAACTTTTCCATGCATTGGCTTCCTTCTATTCGCTCTCTTTCTTTCAATCTCCCTCTCCCTTCAAAAATCAACTTCCCTCAGCTCCTGGCTCCACATGGTGAAACATATAGCTGATGTCTCCTCCAAGGCCACCTGAAAAAGGTGAGCATTTTTTTGATGGGAGATACACAACATGCTATTTAGAGCACTGGAAAAGGGCGTTTCACATTTGTGCTGAGACCTGAATGATGTGTCAGCAGGAGGGGAGGTGGAAGACAGGGGTAGGGAGAGGAAGGGTATTTCAGGGACGGCATTTGTGAAGGTCCAGAGACAAGACAGGAACTGCAAGTGGGCCAGTAGGATGAGAGGGGGTGTATAATGGGATGGGGCCGGGCAGGTGGTGAAGTGAGAGCTGAGGCTGGAGAGGTGAACAGGGGCAGGAACACTGGAGCCCTATGGGCTGTTTTAAGTTAAGTAAGGACCAGACATAATCAGATTTGGCTAATTTTCATCTGCTGAAAAAAGTTTATAAGAGAAACTATGGGCCGGGCACGGTGGCTCAAGCCTGTAATCCCAGCACTTTGGGAGGCCGAGACGGGCGGATCACGAGGTCAGGAGATCGAGACCATCCTGGCTAACACTGTGAAACCCCGTCTCTACTAAAAAATACAAAAAACTAGCCGGGCGAGGTGGCGGGCGCCTGTAGTCCCAGCTACTCGGAGGCTGAGGCAGGAGAATGGCATAAACCCGGGAGGCGGAGCTTGCAGTGAGCTGAGAACCGGCCACTGCACTCCAGCCCGGGCGACAGAGCGA
>NW_016806071.1:1251431-1274377 GCF_001698545.2 Rhinopithecus bieti
TGTTAGCCAGGATGGTCTCAAACTCCTGACCTCGTGATCCGCCCGTCTCGGCCTCCCAAAGTGCTGGGATTACAGGCTTGAGCCACCGCGCCCAGCCTTCTGTTTTCTTATTTGTTTACACCATGTATTTTGTATTCAATGTCCCATGGAAGAAAATATTAGGCCACATCCAGTTACAACTCAGACCTTGCAGTGTGCCTGCCACTTTTCCAGGATGTCAGCTGTCACCAGATTCCTGCTGCACCGCGTGACGGCTAATTTAATCTGTCTAATTTATTGGTTTGGTTTTTTTTTTTTTTTTTGAGACAGGAAGTCTCGCTCTGTTGCCCAGGCTGGAGTTCAATGGCATGATCTTGGCTCACTGCAACCTCTGTCTCCTGGGTTTAAGCGATTCTCCTCCCTCAGCCTCCTGAGTAGCTGGGCTTACAGACATGCACCAGCAGGCCCCATTAATTTTTGTGTTTTTAGTAGAGACAGGGTTTCACCATGTTGTCCAGGCTGGTCTCGAACTCCTGACCTCAGGTGATCCACCCGCCTCAGCCTCCCAAAGTGCTGGGATTACAGGTGTGAGCCACCACGCCCAGCTGGTTCTTCATTTCTGGACAAAAGTTGTGTTCCTGGTGGATTTGGTGATTCCTTCTTTTTCTGATCTATTACACTATTTCATCAAATCAGTCAACAATATGTTGTCCTTTTAAGTAACTCCAGCTGACTTGTAATACTGATAGCAGTCCTGTGGCATCGCATTTCCTTCTAGGGTAGCAAATTGAAAAGTATATTTCAATTTTCCAATTATGAGAAATATTTTTCAAAGCCATTTATTTATTAAAATCATAAGTGCATAGTAAGGCTATGTTTTAATGTGATTTTATGGTTTTAAAGAGCATTTTAAGACCTGTTTTGTTAAAAAAAATTCTTATTCTGGCCACTGGCCAAAATGCCCATGTTAGTCTTGTTTTCTTTTTAGCCATTGAAGGCCACCAGGAATTAGCTGGGCCTTGTGGCATGCACCTGCGGTCCCAGCTACTCTGGAGGCTGAGGTGGGAGGATTGCTTGAATCTGGGAGGTCATGACTGTAGTAAGCTATGATGGTGCCACTGCACTCCACACTCCAGGCTGGGTGACAGAGCAAGACCCTGTCTTAAAATCAATCAATTGCCGGGCGCAGTGGCTCATGCCTGTAATCCCAGCACTTTGGGAGGCCGAATTGGGTGGATCACCTGAGGTCAGGAGTTCGAGACCAGACTCAACATGGAGAAACCCTGTCTCTACTAAAAATACAAAATTAGCCGGGCATAGTGGTGCATGCCTGTAATCCCAGCTACTCAGGAGGCTGAGGCAGGAGAATTGCTTGAACCTGGGAGGCAGAGGTTGCGGTGAGCCAAGATGGCACCATTGCATTCCAACCTGGGCAAGAAGAGTGAAACTCCTGTAATCCCAGCACTTTGGGAGGCCAAGGTGGGCGGATTCCTTGAGGTCAGAAATTCGAGACCAGCCTGGCCAACATGGTGAAACCCCATCTCTTTAAAAATAGAAACATTAGCTGGACGTGGTGGCGGGCACCTGTAATCCCAGCTACTTGGGATTGGTATTGGGAGGCTGAGGCAGGAGAATCACTTGAACCCAGGAGGTGGAGGTTGCAGTGAGCCAAGATTGCACCATTGCACTCCAGCCTGGGCAACAGAGCGAGACTGTCTGAAAAACAAAACAAGAAAGGCCACTAGGATTAAAATGCAATTTATGTCTCAGAAGAAATAAGAATAATCCATCCCATCCCCTGGCATTCTCTTTTCATCAGATCAAATCTAGTGATCGGTCTGGTCCATATCCCCTCGAGCAGCCTAGTTAACCCCTGATTGCAGGCACTCCTTCATCTCTAGCTGGCCCTAGAGTCACAGGCTTCCCTTTTTCCTAGACCTTTCCCCTTGCTCCCTGAGGTGAGAAGGCCAAGGGGAAGGAAAGAACCTGCTCTATCATTTAGTAAGCTTGCACTGGTAGCCGAAGCCCAGGAACACAGGCTTCTAGCAGCCTGTCCTTCAGACGTTCACCCAGGTCCTCAGTAGACTAGCCCTCATCGCAGTGCAGGCTTCAGAACAACAGGCTCCTGGAGAAGTTGGCTTGTGAAAGGCAAGTGTCAGGAAGAAGGAAGCTGAGCCTGGTCTGAAGTCACAGAGCATCTTTGGATGAGAGAGGAGGGTGCAGAGGCTTGGGCAGATCTGACATTCTTCACATCTGACTTCTCACATAGTTGGTGTTGTAATTGTGACTTCAAAAGGCCATTCCACCGTTCTATCAATCCAGCTGCTTCAGGATGATGGGGAACATGGTAAGACCAGTGAATTCCATGAGCATGAGCCCACTGCCACTTCTTTTTTTTTTTTTTTTTGAGTCGAAGTCTTGCTCTGTCACCCAGGCTGGAGTGCAGTGGGGCTGGAGTGCAGTGGCGCGGTCTCGGTCTCGCTGCATGCTCCGCTTCCCGCAGGTTCATACGATGTGCCATTTACTGCCCTCAGCCATGCCCGAGTAGCTGGTTACAGGCGCCGCCACCACGCCTGGCTAATTTTTTGTATTTTTAGTAGAGATGGGTTTCCACCGTTTAGCCAAGATGGTTCTGATCTCCCTGACCTCAAGATCCGCCGCTACCTCGCCTCCTAAAGTGCTGGATTACAAGCACGAGCCACCGGCTGGCCTGCACCCGCATCTCTTTACCCATAAAGCGAGTACCTGGTCGAGGCCAATCTGTGTGGCAATTCCAGTGATTGGTACATAAGGCATTGTGAGTCCATGGAAATGGTAGTCTTGGCAGAAGCGTTGCGAGCGTGACGACGGCAAACCCATATCCTGGCCTGGCATGAGCCTGCATCCACTCACACTTAAGATTCTTCTATATCATCCTTTCCTCATGCTGGAATCCATGCTGGGGCTTACCTTGGAACCCTACATGAGTTGTACACCACACGGAGAGAGGTGACCTCAGGGGCTGGCGCACCCTGTCCACACCTGGGCATACATTTTCTACAAGCAGTGGATGAGGTTTTCACCATCGCCCTTCTTCTCTATGCCCGTCCCTACTCCACTCCAGCCTCTACCACTCATGGATTTTACACGATATATCCCTTGAAGTTCCACACTGATATTTTTTTTTTTTAAGCCTGAAAGAAAACCACATTTTCTCTCCTCTTTCATTTTTAGTTATCAAAAGCACTGAAGCATTTATTTGAAAGCAAAACAAAAGCAAACACATGAGGCCACAATTATGCCTTCCATGGACAGGAACTGTGCTGTCAGAATTAGCACTGCGAGTTGTTCCAAGAAGAAAATTACACAGATTTTTAAGAACAGAGAGAGGAGAAAAAGTAGTTCAAATTATTTTTCAACTTTCAACCCTGTCATTGTCCTTTTAAACTCTACTAGTCAGTATTTGGTGAAGTCTGTGCAAGGCCGTGAATACTGAACTCACGCCTGGGTAAAAATAAAGGAGCTTAGCATATTGAGAAAGTGTGGCTGAACTTTGTCTCCCCTAAAAGACAATGTAACGAAGAGTCCAATTACTTTTATTTCTTATTTCATAATCAAGTAAATGGCACACCAGTATCACTGCCATTTTGATGGGTGGAATCATCAATTTGATGTCATAAGAAACTTAAGTTTAGAAAAGTATTTTTGCTTTCTTAAACATTTTTTTTTTTTTTTTTTTTTTTTTGAGACGGAGTCCCTCGCTCTGCTCGCCTGGGCTGGAGTGGCAGTGGCCGGATCTTGGCACTGTCAACCTCCGCCCCCCACAGGTTATGCCATCTCCCTGCCTCGAGGCCTCCCCCGAGTAGACTGGGACCACATGGCGCCGCGCCACCTCGCCCGGCTAGTTTTTTTAATTTTTTTAGTAGAGACGGGGTTTCACCGTGTTTAGATCCAGGATGGTCTCGATCTCCTGACCTCGTATCGCCCGTCTCCGGCCTCCCAAAGTGGCTGGATTACAGGCTGAGGCCACCGAGCGCCGGCCACATTTTTTTTTTTTTTTTAAAGACAGGGTCTTTTGGCCGGCATCGGGCGGCTGACACCTGATAATCTCAGCACTTTGGGAGGCCGAGGTGGGCGGATCACCCGAGGTTGGGAGTTTGAGACCAGCCTGACCCACACAGAGAAACCCAGTCTCTACTAAAAATACAAAATTAGCTGGGCTTGGTGGCGCATGCCTATAATCCCAGCTACTCAGGAGGCTGAGGCAGGAGAATCGCTTGAACCTGGGAGGTAGAGGTTGTGGTGAGCCAAGATCACACCATTGCATTCCAGCCTGGGCAACAAGAGTGAAACTTCCTCTGGAAAAAAAAAAAAGAAAAAAAAGACAGGATCTTGTTTTGTTGCCTAGGCTAGAGTGCAATGGTGTGGTCACAGCTCATTGCATCCTCTGCGCTCAAGTGATCCTCCTGCCTCAGCCTCCCAAGTAGCTGGGACCATAGGCACACACCACCACACCACCTAATCGAAAAATATTTTAATGAGACATTCTTTCTTTCTGAATCAAAACTGGAAGAACTAAGGACACAGTCGTTTAAGCAATTTTTTTTCCTCCCACCAGTATTGACCAAGTGCCTACTATGTCTGTATTCGTTTTCTGTATGTGCCCTAACAAACGACCACAAACTTCGTGACTTAAAACAACAGAAATTTATTTTCTCACAGTTCGGGAGGTCAGAAGTCCAAAATCAAGGTGTTAGTGGGGCCACCCTCTATCAGAAGAGTCCTTCCTGGCCTCTCCCAGCTTTTGGTGCCTCCACTGGCTTTGGCTGGGGGCTGCATCATGCCACACTCTGCCTCCATCTTCACATGGCCTTCTCCTCTGTCCGTGCACCTCTCTTCTTTTGTCTCTTACAAGGACGCTTGTCATTGGGTTTAGGGCCCATCCAGATAATCCAGGACGATCCCATCTTAATTATAGCTGCCAAGGCCCTTTTCCCAACTAAGATCATCTTCACAGATGTTGGGGTGTGGGAAAATCTTTTTGGGGCTACTGTAATATATAAACCACCACAGTGTTGAAACACTGCACCTGCTACTGTGGAGAGAAGGCAGCTGTGTTCTCAGGGTCACAGCTGTGAGTGTGTGTTGGCGTCAGAAACAGATGTAAACGTGTCTACATTCAGAGTGGGGGATGCATTCTGGAGGGGCTTCTCTCAACAGTTTATAGATGGGACACCACCTGATCTGGGCCTTTGGTAGGATTTTGTTTTATTTTCAAAATATACGTTCAATGCAGACATTTAGAAGTTACAGACAAGCAAAAAACGAAGCAGAATGCAGTCATTTATATTTCTACCACTTAGAGATAAGTTCTATAAAATCTTTTCAGGATTTTTTTCTGTTTATGTAAACATATTTAAAATATGCTTTCTAATAAATAAAATCAGAACATTAAACCTCATTTTTTGACCCAACATTTTTACTTATGAAGATGGCAAGAACATGTTTCTATGTTAAATTTATAATGTCTATTCCAATTTAATTGCTTGATTGATTGATGGAGATGGAGTCTCACTCTGTCATCCAGGCTGGAGGGCAGTGGTACCATCTTGGCTCATTGCAACCTCTGCCTCACGGGTTCAAGTGATTCTCCTGCCTCAGCCTCCTGAGTAGCTGGGACTACAGACACGCACCACCATACCCAGCTAATTTTTGTATTTTTAGTGGAGATGGGGTTTCACCATGTTGGCCAGGCAGGTCTTGAACTCCTGACCTCAAACAATCCACCTGCCTCAGCCTCCCAAAGTGCTGGGATGACAGGTGTGAACCACCACGTTTGGCCTTTGTTCTGATTTTAATACCGTGCTAGTGTTTCACCTAATGGTTGTAGATAGCAACAATTATTTAACCAATCTCTTATTATTACACAGGTAAGTAATTTTTAAACTTTTGCTATTTTGAAGCATGCTGCAATTAATATTCTATTATGTCATTTTGGCTGGACACAGTGGCTCACACCTGTAATCCCAGCACTTTGGGAGGCTAAGGCAGTCTGGTCACTTGAGGTCGGGAGTTCAAGACCAGCTTGGTCAACATGGTGAAACCTTGTCTCTACTAAAAATACAAAAATCAGCTGGGCGTGGTGGTGCACACCTGTAATCCCAGCTACTCAGGAGAATGAGGCAGGAGAGAGAATCGCTTGAATCCGGAAGGCAGAGGTTGCAGTGAGCCAAGATCGTGCCACTGCACTCCAACCTGGGTGACAGAGACTCCATCTCAAAAAAATACATAAATAAAAATTAAAAATAAAAAAATAAATTCTATTTCATCATTTTTTTGGATGTTTGTCTGATTACTTTCCACAGAATAAATTACTAGAAGTAGAATTGCTGGGTGCAAAGGTGTGTGCTCACAGGACTTTTGATGGTTATTTCCAAGAGGCAACCTGAAACAGTGGAAAGTCAATTAAGATATGTGAGAGGCGTGATATCTAGAGGACCGCTTCCAGCTTTAAAGTTTTGTGACTCTGGGATTCCTAGATTTAAGAAGCGTTAAGACTATACTGGAGGAAGAAAGACACTTAAAGAGAAAAATCATTGGATGTGTGGAGCATTGCCCAAGACAATATTGGGAGTAGGACCAGAGAGGGCTCCCATGGCCAAGGTATTAAAGGCCTTTATTTATGTTTGGGGTTCAGTAGTGAACAGAGAAGAGGAGGGAAGAAGTGGTATTTTCTATTTATTCATGACTTCTCCTACCCTAGGAGTTCTGTTTATTGCCTTGTCTTTGTGTTGTTTGCTTCTGTTTCTTTTGTGTCAGCTGGTCTTTCCTGTATCTTGCATCCGGATTCTCTAAATCGCAGAATACGATTTGACCAGCCAATCAAAGACTAATATAGAGTGTGCGTGCTGTGCAGATAACATCAGGGCAGCTGACTAGCCTTTATGTCATATGTCGACCATGGTCTGGTTGGCTGTGGTAAGCATGGCAGGGTACTATAGTATCAAGTATAGGGGTGAATTTTTCACCGAAATTTACTTTTTTTTTTTTTTTTTTTTTTTTTTTTTTGAGATGGAGTCTCGCTCTGTCGCCCAGGCTGGAGTGCAGTGGCATGATCTCGGCTCACTGCAAGCTTCGCCTCCCGGGTTCACGCCATTCTCCTGCCTCAGCCTCCCGAGTAGCTAGGACTACAGGTGCCCACCACCACACCCAGCTAATTTTTTGTGTTTTTAGTAGAGACAGGGTTTCACTGTGTTAGCCAGGATGGTCTCGATCTCCTGACCTCGTGATCTGCCCGTCTCGGCCTCCCAAAGTGCTGGGATTACAGGCGTGAGCCACCGCACCTGGCTTCACTGAAACTTTCAAGGCTGAAGTCACCCTTTGAAATTTTGCTGAAAATTCAACTCACAAAAACGCAGGTTAATAAAAGAAAAGGCATACAGATGCATTACTACCGTGTGCATGGGCAGAGTCACAGAGTGATTGCCCAGTATCCCAATGGGGTGCAGATGCTTATATACCCTACTTCTTAGGGAAAAGGAAGATGGGGAGGTGTGGAGGATTTTAGGGGTAGTAACTGATTTTTAGGGAATTGAATGGGCTTGAAGAACATAAAATGGTCTTGAGACAAAGTCTTTTGAGCCTGCAGAGCAGACAATGGTTTGTGACAAAAGTCCATCTAGGTTTGTTGACAGACTTCTGCCTGCCTTCCTGCAATAAGGGGTCAGTTAATGAAAACTCAGGGAAGGGACCAGAGGTCTTTGCTTTGTTCTCTGGTAGGTCTGGACTTGAGGCAGATAAAGGAACTTCATTCTGTGCTTTGGGAGAGGTAGAGGATTAAGAGGGAGGAAGGACACAAATTGCTCTCCTTAGTGGGTCTGTTGGACTTAGTGTAGATAGGGGAAAAGTCTCTTGTGGCATCCACTGATCTCTAAGGACGTGTAATTCAAAATACTTGTTATACCAGGGAGCCCAATTTGAGGCGAAGTTCCCTGCACTCCTTCACAAACATATTGAAGAACCTCTAGGTTCTTCTAGGCTGGGACGTGGCAGGCCCTCTGAAATGTAGAAGTGTGGATGAATTCCTGGTGGCTTCTTGGAATTATCTGCCCAGGACAGGAGACCAGTTAGGAAGAGCTAACATAAACCAGCCAAGTTGTAACACGAGCCTGAAATAGGGAAAGAGAGTGGAAATGAAAAAGAGGCAGGCGATAATAAAAATGATAGTGCACATTTATTGAGTGCTTTTGATGCACCAGGGTCTGTTCTCAGCACTTGACATGTATAGTAAAACCAAGTGATAAATCAATATCCCATAAAACACGATTGGCTATTGGTAATTACCTCCCGGCCTCTGCCTGCTCTCATTCTCATATGGGAGCTGAATAAATTCCTGTTCTTTTCAAGAGGAAGGCCCTTTATAATCCACAGTTCTGAGGTTAACCTTGATCCTAGCCCCTCCCTTTCCCACTTCTTACCAACTTTTTTTTTTTTTTTTTTTTTGAGATGAAGTTGCGTTCTTGTCACCCAGGTTAGAATGCAATGGTGCAATCTTGGCTCACAACAACCTCTACCTCCCTGAGTTCAAGTGATTCTCCTGCCTCAGCCTCCCAAGTAGGGATTACAGGGGCCCCCTACCACATCAGGCTAATTTTTGTGTTTTCAGTAGAGAGGGGGGTTTCACCATGTTGGCCAGGCTGGTCTTGAACTCCTGACCTCAGGTAATCCACCTGCCTTGGCCTTCCAAAGTGCTGGGATTACAGGTGTGAGCCACTGCACCCGGCCTCCCACCAACTTTCAAATTTAATTTCCAGAGGCTGTGCTCTCCTGCTCTGCCCACCGGTGTCACTGCTTCCTCCCACTCCTGTCCCTTCCCCGCAGCTGAGGGTAGAGGAACAGGAGAGAGATGGTGAGGGCATTGTTTCTCATCAGTTGCGCACAGTGTAGGTTTATCTTTACTTTTGTGCTTTTTATGACAAAATAGACTGACCAAAATCCTGTTTTCATTAACCTTGCCTTAACACAAACCCACCTTTTATGCCACTGAATTTTTTAGGTCATGCTTATCACTGATGTGTTAGGAAAGGGTTATAGTGTATTATAGGGTAGAAACTACTGTTTCCTCTCGTTTTATAGGCGAGTTAACTGAGACAAAGAGATCTCAAGTAATCAGTTCAAGGGTCCACAGCTGATAGTGGCATAACCAGAATTCAAACCAGGCAGCATGATTCTATGGTTTGTAAAGTTGAGACCCATACCGCAGAGAGGACAAATTGCCCCTTGTCATACCTCCCAGAGATAACCTCTAATTATGCTCATGTATACAGATGTCCCAGACTTATGGTGGTTGGACTTATGACTTTACAGTGGTGTGAAAGCCATATGCATTCACTATTTTCCTTGACTTACGATGGGGTTACCTCTGGAGAAGCCCATTGTAAATTGAAAATATCCCAAGTTGAAAACAGACTTTCAACTTAAATTTTCAATTTAAGATGGCTTTATCAGGTTGCAACCCCATCATACATTTGGAGACATGTTATTCTCTTTTTATTCCTAACTTCACTTTATCACTGTTCTTCCCAACACACTTATTTTTTGATCAAGAGATGACTTATATTTCTTGGCCCACTTAAGTTTCTCCCAATCTCTTAGCATCTTTCTTGTTCTATTTCCTTTGCCTACACAGCCTAGATTGCATGTTTTACCATCTCTACCTTTCCCAGGTATTAGTTTTTTTGTTTGTTTGTTTTTTCAAGACAGACTCTTGCTCTGTCACGCACGCTGAAGTACAGTAGTGCTATCTTGGCTCACTGCAACTTCTGCCTCCTGGGTTCAAGTGATTTTCCTGCCCATCTCCCAAGTTGCTGGGATTACGATTGGGCACTACAACGCCCAGCTAATTTTTGTGTTTTTAGTACAGATCAGGGTTTCACCATGTTGGCCAAACTGGCCTCAAACTCCTGACCTCAAATGATCCACCCACCTCATCCTCTCAAAGTGCTGGGATTACAGGCGTGAGCCACCGCACCCAGCCTCCCAGGTATTAGTTTTGTTTTGTTTTTTTTTTTTTTGAGACGGAGTCTCGCTCTGTTGCCCCGGCTGGAGTGCTGTGGCTGGATCTCAGCTCACTGCAAGCTCTGCCTCCCGGGTTTATGCCATTCTCCTGCCTCAGCCTCTCGAGTAGCTGGGACTACAGGCACCCACCACCTCGCCCAGCTAGTTTTTTGTATTTTTTAGTAGAGACGGGGTTTCACCATGTTAGCCAGGATGGTCTCAATCTCCTGACCTCGTGATCCGCCCGTCTCGGCCTCCCAAAGTGCTGGGATTACAGGCTTGAGCCACCGCACCCGGCCGGTATTAGTTTTTAAGCTGGGATACCAATTGCAGTTTAGGCTAGATCACGGTGTTGAAAACTTGAAAGCATTCTCTGGTGCTAGCCTCTTTTTTTTTGAGACGGAGTTTCACTCTTGTCACCTAGGCTGGAGTGCAATGTCATGATCTCTGCTCACTGCAACCTCTGCCTCCCACGTTCAAGTGATTCTCCTGCCCCAGCCTTCTGAGTAGCTGGGATTACAGGGGCCCACAACCACGCCTGGCTAATTTTTGTATTTTTAGTAGAGATGGGGTTTCACCATGTTGGTCAGGCTGGTCTCGAACTCCCGATCTCAGTTGATCCACTCACCTCGGCCTCCCAAAGTGTTGGGATTACAGGCGTGAGCTACTGTGCCCAGCCTCAAGCTAGAGTTTTCTAAAACCCACCATCATCAGACTTTTGCCCATATCCATATATAACCTATATTATTATTTACTATTATTTACCTAATGTTTTCTTCTTTCAATCATCTCACATTTTTAAAGTGAATTTATTTAACAAAAACCACCTTCCTAATTGAACATGGGTTAGACAGCATGAGCATTTATCTTAATATGTGTGATAATGGATAATGATTTTGTGGAAGAATATTATTGTTTTCTGAAATTGCATGTTAAGGTATTTCAGGAGAAAAGTGTCACAATGTCTGTAATTTAGTTTTAAGTTGTTGGACAAAAAACAAATTATAGATGAAATTGTAAAGAATGGTTGAATCTCTGTGGTGAGGACATGGTTATTCATTGTACTATTCTTCCTGTTTTTTGTTTTGAAAATTTTAAGATTAAAAAATAAAAGGACCCTTCTTTTGCCAATATAAATGGAAATTTTCTATCACTTGCTATACGGAGAAGATAACTCTAAAAGAAACATGTTGAAAACAGTGTCTTTACATTCTAGCTAGATAACATTGCCTGATCAAAGGCACTGCACCTATTCTTTTTGCAAATAAAAGGATTTTTTTTCCCTCCCAGGCCAGGTGGCTCACGCCTGTAATCTCAGCACTTTGGGAGGCTGAGGCAGGCAGATCACTTGAGGTCAGGAGTTTGAGACTAGCCTGACCAACATGGTGAAACCCCATCTCTACTAAAAATACAAAAATTAGCTGGGCCTGGTGGTGAGCTCCTATAATCCCAGCTACTTGGGAGACTGAGGGAGGAGAATCGTTTGAAGGCACAGGCTGCAGTGAACCCCGAGTGCGCCATTGCACTCCAGGCTGGGTGGCAGAGTGAGACTTTTTCTGTTTTGTTTGTTGTTTGTTTGTTTTTGATTGTTTTTTGAGATGGAGTGTCGCTCTGTCGCCCAGCTGGAGTGCAGTGGTGTGATCTTGGCTCGCTGAAACCTCCACCTCCTGGGTTCAAGCGATTCTTCTGCCTCAGCCTCCGGAGTAGCTGGGATTACAGGCGCTTACCACCACACCCGACTAATTTTTATATTTTCAGTAGAGACGGGGTTTCACTATATTGGCCAGGCTGGTCTCAAACTCCTGACCTCATGATCTGCCTGCCTCTGCCTTCCAAAGTGCTAGGATTACAGGTGTGAGCCACTGGGCCCTGCCTATACTTTATAATTTTTAGCCTTCAATCCCTTCATCCAAATTCAGCCACAAAAACCTGAAGACATTAAATAACAGATAAAGCTGGGCATTGTGATGAGCCTGTAGTCCCAGCTACTCTGGAGGCTGAGGCAGGATGATCCCCTGAGCCCAAGAGTTCAAGGTCAGCCTGGGCAACAGGCTGTGACCTTGTCACAAAACAGAACCAAACCAACCCCCCCTCCCCCAGAAAAAACAAAAAAAAAAACCCACAGAAGCTGGCTGTGGTGGCTCATGTCTGTAATCCCAACACTTTGGGAGGCTGAGGAGGACGGATTACTTGAGGACAGGAGTTGGAGACCAGCCTGGTCAACATGGCAAAATCCTGTCTCTACAAAAAATACAAAAATTAGCCAGGCGTGGTGGTGTGCACCAGTAGTCCCAGCTACTCGGGAAGCTGAGGCAGGACAATTGTTTGAGCCTAGGATGCAGAGGTTGCAGTGAGCTGAGATCACACCATTGCACTCCAGGCTGGGCCACAACTTTCCCATTTCCTAGCTTTGTTCTTTTTCCTTTGTAGTTTGCCATGCCCTAGAAGGGAGTGGATTTCCTGAGGAAGTGATTGAAGTCTCCATCTCCTTTCCTCCTTACACTATTGATTGTTGCCATCGGGCAGTGGAGGAAAGTCAAATAGACAGTGATTTCAGTGCCCATCCACTCCTCAGATACTCCATTTGAGGTTTTTCTTTGTTTCATCAGTGGTAGGGTACACAATGTGGTAAGTTGTATTTTGTAAAATATGTTCTTTTTTTGTTTTTTCCTTTTCTTTTCTTTCTTTCTTTCTTTTTTTTTTTTTTTGATGCAGTTTCACTCTTGTTGAGTGAAACAAGCCTGGAGTGCAGTGGTGCCATCTCGGTTCACTGCAACCTCTGCCTCCTGGGTTCAAGCGATTCTCCCGCCTCAGCCTCCAGAGTAGCTGGGGTTACAGGCATGTGCCACCATGTCCGGCTAACTTTGTATTTTTAGTAGAAATGGGGTTTCACCATGTCAGTCAGGCTGGTCTTGAGCTCCTGATCTCAGGTGATCCACTCACCTTGACTTGCCAAAGTGCTGGGATTGCAGGTGTGAGCCACTGTGCCTGGCCACGTTCTTTCCTCTTTATACTTATTAACCCTTGACGATTACATGGTGATGTTGCACCGAGTTATATCTTTGGTATCTGTTTATATGATACCTAATCCCTGTAGTTAAAGTTAATAATGATATGAAAAAATAGTCCTGCCGGGCAAGGTGGCTCATGCCTGTAATCTCAGCACTTTGGGAAGCTGAGGCAGGAGGATCACTTGAGCTCAGGGCTTCAAGACCAGCTTGGGCAACAAAGTGAGACCCTTGTCTCTACAAAAAATTAGCCAGGCATGGTGGTGCGTGCCTATGGTCCCAGGCACTTGGGAAACTGAGGTGGGAGGACAGTTTGAGCCTGGGAGTTTGAGGCTGCAGTGAGCCATGATGGCACCACTGCATTCCAGCCTGGGTGACAGAGCGAGACCCTGTCTCAAAAAGAAAAGAAAAAAAAATTTTTTAGGAGCTTGATGACCCATGTCTTGCAAAAGGGCACTGCTATCAAGATGACAATTTTACACAATCAGATTCTGCCTGTACTTCCTCTCATGCCAACCACCAAAAATAGAAAACAAAATAATTGAGATAAAGAACATTATCATTCCTTATTACAGTTAATGGCTAGAAGGCTATAGAACCAGCACAGAGTGCACCCTGAAACCTAGGCCCGTGGAAGAAAAGGTTAGTTTCTGTAAACGAGGCTCAGAAAATGGATAGAAGTAGCTGTAACTCATCCTCCTCTGTGATTTGGAGATAGCTTACTTTTAAAATTAAAGTGCCAGGAAGCAACAACCCTAAAATGTAACTAATGTCAGATAAGATGTAATCTAGGAAATTGTAATATGCCCATCATGAGGTAATGTTGTAATGGCAGTAGCCTTTGGTGGCTGATAAGGAATATTGGAAAAGGTGCCGGAGTGAGAGAGTGACAGTCTCCAGTTTCTCCAGCAGCGACGAGGGCAGGCATACCCTGACTGTCCAGTTACGTGTTCTCTTCTGGTTGGCAGCTGGACGGCTGCGTGGTGGAGGATGGAGAATCGGGCACTCACAGCCAGAAGGTATTCCCAAAGACCTCCTGGCTCCTTGTAAACTGGGCCTGTACTCTGCCAGCGGTGGGATCGTCTTAATTGGATTTCCTAAGCTAATTTTCCTGCTGGGAGCAGAAAGTGCACAGCAGCTTGGAAGGCAGAAGCAGGTGTGAAAACAGGGTGGTCAGAATCTTGGCCCTACCGACTACAGAATTTGGGGGCAGTTGGCTTCAGTCACCACTCCCAGTGGGCTTCCTCATTTGTAAAATTCAATGACAATGTTTCCCCCATGGGGTTTTTGCGAAATATTCGCCAGGTAATGTAATTGGAAAGCTCAGTGCTCCCCAACTCCACATACCTGGGGATTCCAGTCATTCCGGCATTTCTTTTTCTATGTTAATGAATAAATTTGCACTCTGGTTTTGCTCATTCATTCTTTTTCTCCTCCTTACTCAGATCTGTTTATGCAACAGTTGTTTTTTTTTTTTTTTTTTTTTGAGACGGAGTCTTGCTCTGTCACCCGGGCTGGAGTGCAGTGGTCGGATCTCAGCTCACTGCAAGCTCCGCCTCCCGGGTTCACGCCATTCTCCTGCCTCAGCCTCCGGAGTAGCTGGGACTACAGGCGCCCGCCACCTCGCCCGGCTAGTTTTTTGTATTTTAGTAGAGACAGGGTTTCACCGGGTTAGCCAGGATGGTCTTGATCTCCTGACCTCGTGATCCGCCCATCTCAGCCTCCCAAAGTGCTGGGATTACAGGCTTGAGCCACCGCGCCCGGCCTATGCAACAGATGTTTATAAAGTGAACCTGGGCCACTCCTGTAATCCCAGCAGTTTGGGAGGCTAAGACAGGAGGATCGCTTGAGCCCAGAAGTTCAAGACCAGTCTGTGCAACATAGTGAGACCCCCATCTCTACAAAAAATACAAAAATTAGCCGAGCACAGTGGAACGCACCAGCAATCCCAGCTTCTCGAGAGGTTGAGGTGGGAGGCTTGAGCCTGGGAGGTCAAGGCTGCAGTGAATGGTGATTGAACTGCTCTCCAGCCTGGGTGGCAGAATGAGACCCTGTCTCAAAATAAATAAATAAAAATAAAGATAATGTGAACCTGAAGTGAATTTGTGTGGAGGGACTTGAACCCTTGGGGACAGCTCCCTTTCTGGAGGCGAGGAGCCACCGTGTAACTGGAGTCAAACTTGACCATGCTCAAATGAGATGAAGGCCTTTGGTCACTGTCAGGCATCAGAGGGTACAGATTCCTCAGGCCTGACTTCCTTCTGGAAGACTTTTTGAACATCTTGGCCCTTACTCTGTGATTTCCGTGAACTCTGCACACTTCCGGCAGAGGCAGGACAGGGTAGGGATGGAGAATGTGGATTCTGGTGCCTGCGTTTGAATTGTCGCCACTGACTGGCAGCCACTTCCTCAGCCTTGTCTGTAAAACGGACATAATCACGTACCCTCCTCATGGAGTTGTTACATAAATGAGGTGAGTTTGTGTGTGGAGAGATTAGAACCTTGCCTGAGCCAGGCATGGCAGCATGCACCTGTAGTCCCAGCTACTCCAGAGGCTGAGGCAGGAGGATCATTTGAGTCCAGGAGGTGGAGGCTGCACTGAGCTATGATCGTGCCACTGCACTCCACCCTGGGCAATGCAGTGAGACCCTTTCTTTAAAAAAGAAAAAAGAAAAAAAAAAGAATTTTGCCTGGCACATAGGATATGCTACGTAATGTAAGAGTCAGTGACTGCTGGACTGCATGAAAGTTTTGTTTTGTAGGCAAAATGATCTGATGCTGGCAGCTTCGCTTGGTTGAACCTGGTATTTACTGCACTGTGCTGCAACTCTTTGCTTCAGGAAGGCTCACCTCCCTGAGTTGGGGTTGCTGGGAGAGTCTGCTGGCAGTGTCTGTGTGTTTCTGCCTTACCCAAGTGACTTCTGTGATTTTGACTTTGGCCCGTTTGGCGATAGAGCAAGCAACGGTGTCATTACTATGTCATGCCCAGCATAATCTCATGTGCAGGGTGGTGGTAGGAGCAAGCAGGCCGGTTGAGGAGGTTCTGGCAGATCCTGCTGCTATGGGGGAGAATGCCCTGGGTCATTTAGCCAACAGGGAGGTTGGCCCTGGCAGGAGGCCAGGTCACCACGCCAGGCTGTCCCTCGAGTACATAATCCCTGCTCTGTGCTCCCTGTCAGCTGCCTGATGGTTGCTCACCAAGGGCAGACTCTTATCTGGAAGCAGTCATCCTGACCTTGCAGTTTGTCACCTCAAGCCTCATGACCAGCGATGTGAAAATGTCACTCTGAGTCGGATATCCAGTACAGGCGTTCCTCTGGCTCATTGCACTGCAGTCCAGGCCTATACCTCTTGGGCCAGGCAAACTGATGGACAGTCATTAAAAAAAAGAAAAAGGAAAAAAGGAAAAAATAGAGTTTATTTTATATTTATTTATTTATCTTTATTTTATTTTTTTTTTGAGATGGAGTCTCGTTCTGTCCCCCGGGCCAGAGTGTAGTGGCGCGATCTTGGCTCACTGCAACCTCTGACTCCCGGGTTCCAGCAATTCTACCACCTTATATTTATTTATTTATTTATTTATTTATTTATTTATTTATTTGAGGCGGAGTTTTGCTTTTGTTGCCCAGGCTGGAGTGCAATAGCGCTATCTCAGCTCACAGCAACCGCCACCTCCCAGGTTCAAGCGATTCTCCTGCCTCAGTCTCCCGAGTAGCTGGGATTACAGGCACATGCCACTGTGCCTGGCTAATTTGAATTTTTAGTAGAGACAGGGTTTCTCCATGTTGGTCAGGCTGATCTTGAACTCCCAACCTCAGGTGATCCGCCTGCCTTGGCCTCCCAAAGTGCTGGGATTACAGGCGTGAGCAAATGTGCCTGGCCTCTACCACCATTTAAAGGATGATTTTTAATTTTATTTTTACTTTTAATTTTTGGAGACAGTGTCTCATTCTGTTGCCCAGGCTGGAGTGCAGTGGCATGATCATGGTTCACTGTAGCCTCGACCTGCTGGGCTCGAGAGATCCTCTCACTTCAGCCTCCCGTGTAGCTGGGACCACAGGCATGCATCACTACACCTGGCTAAATTTTAGTTTTAAATTTTTTTGTAGAGATAGGTTCTTCTTGTGTTGCCCAGGCTGGTCTCGAACTCCTGCGCTCAAACGACCCACCCAACCTGGCCTCCTAAAGTGTTGGGATTACAGGCGTGAGCCATCACAGCTGGCAAAATAGAGTTTAAATGGAAAACTTTTTGTTTTGCTCAAGGGAACACACACTGGATAGGCCTTTACTTACAGACACTGAGGAACTGCCAGTCATGACGTGAGCTTGTCAGGGCTAAGGAGAAGCGTGACCCAGTAGTGCAGTGGGCTCTGCAACTCCGCTTGGCACCCACATATTCATCCCTAGAGAGCAAGAGCATCTTATTCATCTTTTGCATCTGCAGTGCCAAGTACTGTATTTGGTGTAAAACACGTAATTAATAAATATTTACTAGGCCGGGCGCGGTGGCTCAAGCCTGTAATCCCAGCACTTTGGGAGGCCGAGACGGGCGGATCACGAGGTCAGGAGATCGAGACCATCCTGGCTAACACGGTGAAACCCCGTCTCTACTAAAAAATACAAAAAACTAGCCGGGCGAGGTGGCGGGCGCCTGTAGTCCCAGCTACTCCGGAGGCTGAGGCAGGAGAATGGCGTAAACCCGGGAGGCGGAGCTTGCAGTGAGCCGAGATCCGGCCACTGCACTCCAGCCCGGGCTAGAGCGAGACTCCGTCTCAAAAAAAAAAATAATAAAATAAATAAATAAATAAATAAATATTTACTGACTGACCAAAGAGCAGGTACTCAGTAATTACTTGTTGGTTGTCACCTGTGACCTCTGGCATCATTACCTTCTCCCTTGACCTGGACCCTGGCAATTCTTGGGTGTGTGGCCATGGGAACCGAAGGGTAGCTGGGTTGTACTTTCTCTCAATTCGTGGGCCAACATTCTCCAAGCATGTGACGCTCAGAGACTTGACTTGGGGCTTCATGTCTCCTCTCCTGAGGCCACTATGGCAGCAGTACAGAGTTTAGATCCTTGGCTGTCAGGAAGGTAGGGGACTGGGAAAAATGAGAGAAGGGCCCATCTCAGCCTGGCCTCCACTCGCTGACACCCTTCTCCTAACATACTCCTTCCAATTCCATGTTTATAAGGAATGGAACCATTCATTCTTCCAGCAGGTGTTTATTGAGCTGCTCATATGTGCCTGACTCTATATGGAGTTAAACAGAAATGCCCTGTGCTGGCTTGTGGCGGCCAAGCGTTCATAGCAACCTTGCTTTTTGATGCTTCAATGGTGGCTCTTCCTAGTTTTAAAAGAAAGAAAAAAAAAGAAAGAAATTCCCTCTGTTCTTAGAGCACTTTTAGCGTAGAATGAATCAACTTTGGTTTTGAGAAGTTAAAGGAGCCCATATAGAGTAATGGGGATGGGTGTGGAGAGGTAGTGGAACAAAGCAAATAAAAACTGTCCCCGGCCGGGCGCAGTGGCTCAAGCCTGTAATCCCAGCACTTTGGGAGGCCGAGTCGGGCGGATCACGAGGTCAGGAGATCGAGACCATCCTAACGAACACAGTGAAACCCCGTCTCTACTAAAAAATACAAAATACTAGCCGGGCGAGGTGGCGGGCGCCTGTAGTCCCAGCTACTCCGGAGGCTGAGGCAGGAGAATGGCGTAAACCCGGGAAGCGGAGCTTGCAGTGAGCTGAGATCCGGCCACTGCACTCCAGCCTGGGCGACAGAGCCAGACTCCGTCTCAAAAAAAAAAAAAAAAAAAAACTGTCCCCAACAACCCCTGACAAGGAGAATAGCAGCACATGCATTAATCATTCTGTGCTTATCATCCTCAACTTCAATATTTCTAAACTTGTCTGTTTCTAGATTTTAGCTCTGGTAGATATTTGAAATAGTCATTTTTTTGTTTGTTTTAATAGTCAATATTTTTAGTTAAAAGCACTTTGTTTCTTTTCTTAAAAAAGTAGAGATGTGGCTGGGCGCGGTGGCTCAAGCTTGTAATCCCAGCACTTTGGGAGGCCGAGGTGGGCGGATCACAAGGTCAGGAGATCGAGACCATCCTGGCTAACACGGTGAAACCCCGTCTCTACTAAAAATNAAACTTGTCTGTTTCTAGATTTTAGCTCTGGTAGATATTTGAAATAGTCATTTTTTTGTTTGTTTTAATAGTCAATATTTTTAGTTAAAAGCACTTTGTTTCTTTTCTTAAAAAAGTAGAGATGTGGCTGGGCGCGGTGGCTCAAGCTTGTAATCCCAGCACTTTGGGAGGCCGAGGTGGGCGGATCACAAGGTCAGGAGATCGAGACCATCCTGGCTAACACGGTGAAACCCCGTCTCTACTAAAATACAAAACTAGCCGGGCAAGGTGGCGGGCGCCTGTAGTCCCAGCTACTCGGGAGGCTGAGGCAGGAGAATGGCGTGAACCCGGGAGGCGGAGCTTGCAGTGAGCTGAGATCCGGCCACTGCACTCCAGTCCGGGCGACAGAGTGAGACTCCGCCTCAAAAAAAAAAAAGTGGAGATGCACCAACATGGCACAAGGATACATATGTAACAAACCTGCACATTTTGCACATGTACCCTAGAACTTAAAGTATAATAATAATAATAATAAAGAAAAAAATAACAATAATAATTGGAGGCATTTAAGAATGTATTCTTCTTCCCTGTAACAATATATAATCCTGATGTGACAATGAGGCTACTATTAACCTAAACAATAATTAAAAAGAGAAATTATCAGGAAAAAAAAAGTAGAGATGGTCTGGCGCAGTGGCTCACACCTATATTCCCAACATTTTATGGGGCCAAGGTGGGCGGATCACTTGAGGTCAGGAGTCCGAGACCAGCCTGGCCAACATGATGAAACCCTGTCTCTACTGAAAATACAAAAATTAGCCGGGCATGGTGGTGGGTGCCTGTAATCCCAGATATTCAGGAGGCTGAGGCAAGAGAATCTCTTGAACCTAGGAGGCGGATGTTACAGTGAGCCGAGATTGTGCCACTACACTCCAGCCTAGGTGACAGAGTAAGACTCCATCTAAAAAAAATAAATAAAAGGAGAGACAGTGTTTCGCTATGTTTGCCTAGGCTGGTCTTGAACTCCTGAGCTCAAGCAATCCACCCACGTGGGCCTCCCAAAGTGCTGGGATTATACGCATGAACCACTGCATTCAACCTGAAAGTGATATAGGGGTTAAGAAGTTAGTGAAGGTACAGCAGTCCTTGGTAAGGTTTCCCTTTTTAATGAAAAGCAGCCCCCAGATCATTTTCTAACAAACATCAGCCTATAAAAATCGAGCTGCAGACACAGATGCTGGTAGTTGTGCCAATCATGCTCAAAATGATGGCCCCATCTTCCCTTCTGTCTCTGCCAGTCTTGTGTACAGTAAGGAGCAGACGAGATGGCGCTGGTCAAGTGGAACGTTCATTTGCGTAATAAGATTAGGGTGGGGCAGCCAGCCTTCCCTGTGCTATGTAAACGTCACACCTGATCCAACCAATCTGTGGGCCCTAAGGAAATCAGACACCTCCTCCTCAAGCCTGCCTATAAAATCTGGGGCATCTACAACTAGCTGGTCTTTCCCTTTCAGAAGCCCTTCTCTTTCACTAGAGAAAGAGCTGTTCTCCTTTCTCTTTATTTTGCCTATGAAACCTCTACTCCTAAACTCCTAAAGTGTGTGCACGTCCTAAATTTTCTTGGTGCAAGATGACAAACCCTGGGTATTTACACCAGAAAATGAAGCCACTTCAAAAGCACTTTGAGCCGGGTGCAGTGGGCCATACCTGTAATCCCAGCACTTTGTGGGGCTGAGGTGGGCGGAACACCTGAGGTCAAGAGTTCCAGACCAACCTGGCCAACATGGTGAAACCCCGTCTCTACTAAAAATACAAAAAATTAGCCGGGCGTGGTGGCACATGCCTGTAGTCCCAGCTACTTGGAAGACTGAGGCAGAATCGCTTGAACCCAGGAGGTGGAGGTTGCAGTGAGCCAAGATTGCGCCACTGCACTTTGGAGCATATTTACCCCTCTACCAAAATTCATACATTGAAACTCTAGCTCTCAATGTGACTGTGTTTGGAGATAGCGCCTTTAACGAGGTAGTTAAGGTTAAATGAGATCACAAGGGTGTGTTCTTAATCTGATAGGACTGATTGGTGTCCTTGTGCGCTGGAAGAGAGGGTGCGCTGGCGTACGCCTGTAATCCCAGCACTTTGAAAGGCCAGGGTGAGAAGGCTAACTTGAGCCCAGAAGGTGGAGAACAGCCTGGGCAACATAGCAAGATCTCCATCTTTACAAAAAATTCGAAAGAAAAATTAGCCTAGTTAATTTTTCTCACAGCTACTTGCGAGACTGATTGAGGTGAGAGGATCGCTAGAGTTTAGGAGGTTGAGGCAGCAGTGAGCTATGATTGTACCATTGCACTCCAGCCTGTGTGACAGAGACCTTGTCTCCAAAACAAAAAGAAGAGGCAGGGATACCAGGAATTCCTGTGTACACAGGAAGGACCACGTGAAGACGTAGAGTGAAGGCCCCCATCTTGCAAGCCAGAAACAGGAGAGCTGGAAGAAAATACATTTCCGCTGTTTATACCACCCATGTTGTGGTGTGTTCTTATGGGAGCCAGAGCTGACTAATAAAAAATAGCTTTAATTTTTTCTTCAGTGAAGATCCAGAAATAAATAAATTCATAGGTGTCTTCTTCTGTACAAAATTCGTTGAGTTTGAAAAGGTATTTATTAATATCTTTAAGGCCACTCACTCACCCTAAGTATTCAAGCAGCAGATGCAATTCGAAACCTTCCTAAGAAATGCTAACATTTTCCCCTGGTTTCCCCAATCTCTGAGTCTTTCATAACAAATATGTTTGGAAGTAAAGATGCAATTCCTGCATCTTATATGTATTTGCAGTGGTAATTCATGCTGATCTAATGCATGAGCACAGATTTTATGTATCCACCGTGCTATGGGATCGGGGTCGGACACAGGGGAGTTGTAGGTGAATAATGCCCCAGTACTCAATTGGCATCTGTTCCCCAAAGTCAGGCAGCCCAACCCTGCTGCAGGAATTGAGGGGGGCTCCCACACACTGCCTGGTTCTGACTAGCTTCTCTTAATTTAGTTCTCATAGGTGTTGATACATATTTATGTAATACTATGTATATTCAATCAGTATTTGTTGAATGGAATTATGTAAATGTGTGCTCACTCATAGTATAAAAATGATGCTGCCGCAAACGGCTCTGCAGTCACACTGTAGGTCTTATCAACACCCCTTCTAAGGAACAGGAAGCCATGAAGTATCTGTAGAATCACAGCTTTCATTTGTTGCTGGGGGAAAATATTTATAAGCAGAGATGTAGAATTTCATTTGTTTTGACACGTTGTGGGAGGTGTTCTCAGAAAGGTGTTTTGAAAAAGTGTAATGTCATCTCCCATGGATCTTATTTTGGGATCCCCAGAATGTGCAGGGAAAATGAACAGACTGTCTTTAACGACCTCTTTAGCGGCTGGTGGAGCTTCCCTTGCTGCACAGAAAATGTTCAATCGTGTTCTTTCTCTCTCCCTTCTCGCTTTTCCTTATCTTCTTTCTTTTCATCTCCTCTTCCTCTTTCTTCTTCTCCTCCTTTTCTTCTCTTTTGAACACTTTTTGACTTTTCTTTTGTAAAATAAAATAAAATAACCAAACTAGGTGAGTTGTGGGCCAAGTTCAAGGGCAAATGTGTAGTTGACATGAGAGAGTCACCTGTTTAATGATAACTGTTGGGGAAAACTGCCTCTCACTAGGTAAGCTACAAATTGGGAGAAACAATGACTGACAAATGGAAGCATGCGTCTACACAACTTTCCCCTGAACTTTTTTTTTTTTTTTTT
>NW_016806071.1:1277445-1298337 GCF_001698545.2 Rhinopithecus bieti
AATCTTTTTTGTTTTTTTTTTTTTTTTTTTTTTTTTGAGACAGAGTCTTGCTCTGTCCCCGAGGCTGGAGTGCAGTGGCACGATCTCGGCTCACTACAAGCTCCGCCTCCCGGGTTCATGCCATTCTCCTGCCTCAGCCTCCCGAGTAGCTGAGACTACAGGCGCCCACTACCATGCCCAGCTAATTTTTCTATTTTTAGTAGAGATGGGGTTTCACCGTGTTAGTCAGGATGGTCTCAATCTCCTGACCTCATGATCCGCCCACCTCGGCCTCCCAAAGTGCTGAGATTACAGGCGTGAGCCACCCCGCGTCCAGCCTTTCCCCTGAACTTTTAGGGGAAGATTTTGTTCCTTCTGTTGGCCTGGCTGGCCTTCAGGCTGGTGAGTAGAGCCTTGGCTGATTTAACCTAGCAAGGGGATAAACAACTTAAGCAGGAGAAAGGAGTGGCTCCAGGGACAAGTCCTGGGGCACAGAACTGGGAGTGAAACCACCTCTGCAAAATTATGGCTGAGACAAGGAAAGAGATCTAACTTAATCGATTCCATCTTGCTTCTAACCTCCAAACTGTCCATGTTCATTCCTGGGCGTAGGCTGAACAAACTTTGGAAGAAACTTAGTTTATAGCTTATAGTGTTTTTTGTTTGTTTGTTTGTTTGAGACAGAGTCTCACTCTCTCACCCAGGCTGGAGTGCAGTGGTACGATCTCAGCTCACTGCAACCTCGGTCTCCCGGGTTCAAGCAATTCTCCTGCCTCAGCCTCTCGGGTAGCTGAGACTACAGGTGACTGCCACCACGACCGGCTAACTTTTGTATTTTTAGTAGAGATGGGGTTTTACCATGTTAGCCAGGCTGGTCTCAAACTCCTTGACCTCAGGTGATCCACCCGCCTTGACCTCCCAAATTGTTGGGATTACAGGCGTGAGCCACCCCACCTAGCCTATAGTTTATAGTTTTTTAAAACAAAGACAGGCCAGGCACAGTGGCTCACACCTGTAATCCCAGCACTTGGGAGGCCAAGTCAGGCGTCACGAGGTCAGGAGATCAAGACCATCCTGCTAACAAGGTGAAACCCCGTCTCTACTAAAAATACAAAAAATTAGCCGGGTGTGGTGGCAGGCGCCTGTGGTCCAAGCTACTCGGGAGGCTGAGGCAGGAGAATGGCGTGAACCTGGGAGACAGCTTGCAGTGAGCCGAGATCTCGCCATTGCACTCCAGCCTGGGCGACAGAGTGAGACTCCGTCTCAGAAAAACAAACAAACAAACAAAGACAATAACAGCCCTTTCCCAAAGCAGACCTCCTTCTTGCCTGGGGACTAGATTGCCTTTGTAGGACTCACAGTAGCCACAAGATTAGAAATTATGGTTTAGGGGTCTTGCGGCTGGAGGCTACAAGATTCTGACCCTTCCTAAACTGCTCCTAAGATCAGTGCTTGAGATATTTTGCAGACCCTGCACTTGATGGATCAGCTGGCCCCACCCAGATCAATAAACTGGCTCATCTGATCTCGTGGCCCCACCCAGGAACCAACTCAGTGCAAGAGGACAGCTTCAATTCCCTCTGATTCCATCTCTGACCAATCAGCACTCTTGGCTCACTAACTTCCCCCAGCTCACCAAGTTGTCCTTAAAATGCTCAGGGAGACTGTTTTGAGTAATAATAAAACTCCAGTCTCCCGCACTGCTGACTCTGAATGAATTACTCTTTCTCTATTGCAGTTCCCCTGACTTGATAAATTGGCTCTTCTAGGCAGTGGGGAAGGTGAATCCACTGAGCAGTTACAGGAGGGAAGGGGAATGATTATTTTATTTTATTTCATTTCATTTCATTTTTTTGAGACAAGGTCTTGCTCTGTTGCCCTGGTGGGAGTGCAGTGGCACAATTATAGCTTACTGTAGCCTCAACCTCCCAGGCTCAAGTGATCCTCCCACCTCAGTCTCCTGAGTAGCTGGGCCCACAGGTGTGTGCTGCCACACTCAGCTAATGTTTAAAATTTTTTGTAGGAACTGTCACCTCACCATGTTGCCCAGGCTGGTCTCCAATGCCTGGGCTGCAGTGATCTGCCTGCTTTGACTTCCCAAAGTGCTGGGATGACAGGTGTGAGCCACCGCGCATGGTGCAAATGAGGGTCTGGATGGTCTTTGCTCTGTTTCTCTTCAATGTTTTCATTTCTTTTCTTTTTTAGGAATTTGGGAGGTCAGAATGGAATTTCTCCTGATGAAGCTGTGTTTAGATACTCAGTGGAAATATGAAAGGATTTTTTCCCCTCAATTCAGCTATGGTGCCTTATGCTATGCAAAATAAATGTAAATATACTTAATAGGGTGCCTTGGTCAATAAGGGCCTCAAGAGTTTTCAAGCCTCTGTGTTTACAGATGGATTCAGACTTCTATTGAAGTGGTGACAACAGTGTATTTTTGCTGCAGGGAGGCCCCATGGTCCCGACTCCCTCAATATCAGGATCTCACAGACCTGCAAATGTAAAGGTAAAGCAAAGAGATTTGGGCTATGTGGAAATTGGAGGCGTGTAGCTCAACTTCTCTACACACAAATTGAACAGGACTCTCTTCTTGGTGGGCAGAGTTGCATGTTTGAGATTAAGTTTCCATTTAAGGCTGGGCGCGATGACTCAAGCCTGTAATTCCAGCACTTTGGGAGGCCAAGATGGGCGGATCACGAGGTCAGGAGATCGAGACCATCCTGGCTAACACGGTGAAACCCCGTCTCTACTAAAAAAAATACAAAAAACTAGCTGGGCGAGGTGGCGGGCACCTGTAGTCCCAGCTACTCGGGAGGCTGAGGCAGGAGAATGGCATAAACCTGGGAGGCGGAGTTTGCAGTGAGCTGAGATCCGGCCACTGTACTCCAGCCTGGGCGACAGAGCGAGACTCCGTCTCCAAAAAAAAAAAAAAAAAAAAAAAAAAAGTTTCCATTAAAAAAAAAAAAGTTTCCATTTAAAGCAAAACAAAACAAATCAGGACTCTTTTCTTTTTATCTTCTCTGTGGGCCTCAAATGATATTGCGGCCTGGACCCTTCATGGTTTCTTTTTTAGAGAGGCAGTCCCTGAAACAGGATGGTGAGCCAAGACTCTGAAACACGTTCAGAATTTTCTGGGCTTAGCTTCTTCCGTTATCCCCAAGGCTTCCGAAGGCCAAGTGATGAATGTGAAGGCCTGGCCTCAGGCAGCACTGTGTGGGAAGGAGGGAGGCCTTGGCCCACTCCTGGGGCTGGTGGAGGTGGCCACAGTGGAGTAGGAGAAGCTGGTCTGAAGATGCCTATCATGGGTCTGAAGGGCAATGGACTTGAGCCAGATGCTGGTTTGTGGCAAGTGATAGCCAAGGCAGATTTATAGAGCTTCTCTGCACTCCCCGGGGTTCTTAGATGCTGGGAGAGGGGAACTTGGTAAATAATTGGACCTTGCATGGCCAAACAAGTTAGTTGGGTATGTGAAAGGAAGATAAAATCTTGGGACCCCAGACTCACTATGCCAAAGGGAAAGGTAAGCTTGGGAACTGAGTCATGCAAAAAATCACCTTCCTTTTTGTTCCCAAACAGTTATCTAGCTGCAATGATAGAAGGCCACCTATCCGCCCCCCATGAGGCCTTCCTCACAAATTGCTCAAAAGGAAATTCCTTGTGGACACCCAAATCTCTCAGAATGCATATTCCCCCAGTAAACTAACCCTGAAACAGAGTTCTGTTGAATCTCATCCTGATAATGTAAATAAATTAATAGCCTGTCTTCATGGGTATGGGACAAAAACAAGACTAGAAACCATCCCTCCACCCATCCCGAGACAAATGCATATTTGTTTTCTCCCTCTACTCTATGCTTACTTTGTTATTTATTTATTTATTTATTTATTTATTTATTTTTTTGAGACAGAGCCTTGCTCTCTCCCCCAGGCTGGAGTGTAGTGGCCGGATCTCAGCTCACTGCAAGCTCCGCCTCCTGGGTTTATGCCATTCTCCTGCCTCAGCCTCCCGAGTAGCTGGGACTACAGGCGCCGCCGCCACGCCAGGCTAGTTTTTTGTATTTTTAGTAGAGACGGGGTTTCACCGTGTTAGCCAGGATGGTCTCGATCTCCTGACCTCGTGATCCGCCCGTCTCGGCCTCCCAAAGTGCTGGAATTACAGGCTTGAGTTATTATTTGTTTTGAAACAAGGTCTCACTCTGTTGCCCAGGCTGGAGTACAGTGGTGTGATCATGGCTCACTGCAGCCTCAACTTCCTGGGCTCGAGTGATCCTCCCATCTCAGCCTCCGAAGAAGCTGGTCTACAGGTATGTGTACTACACCTGGCTAATTTTTTTTTTTTTTTCATAGAGTTGGGGTTTTGCCATGTTGCCCAGGCTGATATGCTTACTTTATCTTATGTAAAATGAAGCATGACATGAATGCATAATTGACTCTCCTCACTCTTCTTTTTTTTTTCACATATAAAATGTGGATTTTGAGAGCATCAATCAAAGCCTCACAAGATATAACCACCTCACCTCCTACCCTCCCCACTTTCTTTTTTCCCCTTTATTTTCTTCCTTCCCCTTCTGTCCACTCTTTCCCCTTTAAATACTGAAGTTCTAAAACTCTTTTGGAAAAGCACAGGCCTCATGTCCTACCATAACTTGCTTCTTTTCCCCAGGCACATCCTCAACGTTGGCAAAATAAACCTCTAAATGGTTTGAGATCTGTCTCAGACACTTTTTGGTTTATAGGCAGTAGAGGGAAGTGGCATCCCGAAGGACTGAGAAATCTGAGACCTCCTGGTTATGAGAATGATCATCAGATTAACAAGACTTCCCATCTAATAAATGCTGACTATGTGTCTGGTACTTAATTGTGTCCAAATTAACTCATTTAATCCTTACAACCATGTTGTGAGGTATCATTTCCACTTTAGAGATGAGAACACTGAAGGTCAGAGAGATTGGGTAAATTGCTCAAAGTCATGCAGATAGGAAACGCTGGAGCCAGAATGTGGATTCCATTGGTTTGATTCTGGAGCCCACAATCTTGGCCATACCATCATGACTGCCAGCCCAGTGAGTACAGGAGCCCCAGGAAACCAGCACTCACTGAGGGCAGGAATCCCATCTGCTGGCATCTTGCCTTTGATTCTTGCACAGTTCCAAGCACACAGGAGGACTCTATCCCTTTGCTTGTGGGGGTTTATATTCTTGTTATGAGATAGAAAGCCCCTAAGGGAAAAATTCTAAACATACATGCATGTGACCACCCGCCGGGCTTACACAAACAACTTATCTAGAAAACCCCTAGCCGTTTGAGGTTGCAACCTACATGCATGTGACCACCCCCCGGGCTCACACAAACAACTGGAAAACCCCCAGCCACTTGAGGTTGCGAAAAAGGCGGGAACCAACCAGAAACTGCCAAATGTTCAACTTTAAATGTTAACCAATAATAAGCTTATAACTACTGTTTCTCTGTGACTTGTTTGTACCTCGTTATACAAGAAACCCTAAAACAGCAGCCGGGGCCTCTCTCTTTACCTGCCATTGTATAAAGCAGAGAGGTCCGGGTTCGAACTCATAATAAAGCGACCCCGGTTATTTGGCTTTGACTCTGGACTCTGGTGGTCACTTACTGGGGTCTCGCGACT
Organism: Rhinopithecus bieti; assembly: GCF_001698545.2. Classification (NCBI taxonomy): domain Eukaryota; kingdom Metazoa; phylum Chordata; class Mammalia; order Primates; family Cercopithecidae; genus Rhinopithecus; species Rhinopithecus bieti. The sequence goes on from NW_016806071.1 coordinate 1,283,065, forward strand.
TCAGGCACAACATTTGGGGGCTCGTCCGGGATTCCCCTAAGCCCACCAGACCCCAGGTCAACGGGTCGTCGCTGCGAGCAGATTCGGTAAGTCAGCCGGCTTGGGTCTCTGTGTTGTCTGTAGTCTCTGTGTCGTCTGGAAAAATCCCGCGGGGTCTGTATCGGTGGTCGGCATAGTCTTGGCGGACGCACTATAAGACAGCCACCAGGGGCCGGTGGGAAGACATCTCCCGGCACCCGTCTGGGGCTCTGTATTTATAGCCCATCTGGTTCTGATCGGGAGCTAAACCCGAGACGCACTGGCGACTATTGTTATGTTAATTACTTAACTTACTTTCATTTTTCAGGACCTACTTGGCAAGGAAAAAAAAAAAAAGAGTACAATACTTCCGGTTTTACTCTTTTCTCTATCTCTCTTTTCTATATCTCTCTTTTCTCTATCTCTAGGATTCCACTACCATGGGTAATAGCCAGAGTACTCCACTCTCCATTCTTATAAATAACTTTAAAGATGTTAAGGCAAGGGGCCATGACCTTAGCATAGAACTCAGAAAAGGGAAATTGGTAACTTTCTGCCGCTTGGAATGGCCCACCTTCGGTGTAGGGTGGCCAGCTGAGGGTACCTTCTGTCTCCCCATTATCATTAGGGTAAAATCAAAAATTTTCCTGCCGGGGCAGTCAGGACATCCTGATCAGATCCCTTACATCCTGGTGTGGCAAGACCTTGTGGAAAACCCACCCCCTTGGCTAACTCCTTTTGTGCTGACGCCAGAGCCATGTAGGGCTCTGGTCGTACAGTCGACAGAACACCCCCGTAGGCCAAAAACACCGTCCGCTCCCCCACCCCCTGTGTTAGAAGACAGTCAGGATCCCCTGCTTTTAGAACCCCCGCCTTATCATCCCCCTCCTGGCCCTCAGCCCCCAGCCCCCCCAGGGGACCTCGAAGAGCGGGAAGCAGCAGCTGCTGCTGCAGCCGGGGCCGTCGAAAGTGAAAGTAACTCTGGGGGGCCGGCGGGGCGGACGCGCGGACACGCTCAATGGGAAATAAGCTCGCGCCCCCCTGATTCCACTGTGGCTTTCCCCCTGAGGGAAATAGGACCCCCCGATGACACGGGCAACCCTAGACTCCAGTACTGGCCATTCTCCACTAGTGACCTGTACAACTGGAAAACCCAGAATGCTCGGTTTTCTGATAACCCTAAAGATTTAACAGCTCTTTTAGACAGTGTTATGTTTACCCATCAACCAACCTGGGATGATTGTCAACAACTCCTCAGAATTTTGTTCACAACAGAGGAACGAGAAAGAATACAGGTAGAGGCCAGAAAACTGGTTCCGGGAGATGACGGCCAACCTACCGCCAACTCTGACCTCATTAATGCTGCCTTTCCCTTGACCAGACCTGCATGGGACTACAACACGGCAGAAGGTAGGGGAAGGCTACTCGTTTATCGCCAGACTCTAATGGCGGGTCTCCGGGCTGCCGCTCGCAAGCCCACCAATTTGGCCAAGGTATATTCCGTGTTACAGGGAAAAACAGAAAGCCCAGCTACCTATCTAGAAAGATTGATGGAAGCCTTTAGACAGTTTACCCCCATGGACCCGGAGGCACCCGAAAACCAGGCAGCTGTTGTCATGTCTTTTGTAAATCAGGCAGCTCCGGACATTAAAAAGAAACTCCAAAAATTAGAAGATCTAGAGGGAAAACAAGTCCAGGACCTCCTCCGAATCGCCCAAAAAGTATACAATAATAGAGATCTCCCAGAAGAGAGACAGATTAGGGCCACTGAAAAAATGACCAAAGTCTTAGCCGCAGTAGTTCAGAAAGAACAGTTACAGTCAGAGGGCGCCCAACCCAAGCGTACTCCTAGACACAACTTAAAGAAAGATCAATGTGCATACTGCAAGGAAACGGGTCACTGGGTAAAAGATTGCCCCAAGAAAAAACAGCGCCAACTGGGGCAAGAACAATGGCAGCCCAAGGCCTCATCAATATTAGTAACCCAAGATGACTAGGGAAGACGGGGTTCGGACCCCCTCCCCGAACCTAGGGTAACTCTACAAGTGGAGGGGTCCCCGGTTCAGTTTCTGGTCGATACCGGGGCACAGCATTCAGTCTTGGTCAAGCCTTACGGGAAATTATCTAATAACTTATCCTGGGTACAAGGGGCCACAGGAGTTAAAAGATACCCTTGGACAACTCAAAGAACTGTAAATCTGGGAACGGGAGAGGTAACCCACTCCTTCCTGGTTATTCCCGAGAGCCCTTGTCCTCTATTAGGGAGAGATCTGCTGACAAAAATGGGAGCCCAAATCCATTTCCAACCGGGGGGCCCCAAAGTAACCGATTCTCAAGACAAGCCAATATCTGTCCTCACAATTGCCCTAGAAAATGAGTATAGACTCCATCAGGAACCGGCACCTCCTGACCAGAATATCGGCCCCTGGCTACAGCGCTTCCCAGAGGCCTGGGCAGAAACAGGAGGTTTGGGACTGGCAAAACACCGTCCTGCCATATTTGTTGAAGTTAAACCTGGGACGGATCCTGTTCGGGTACGGCAGTACCCGATGCCCCTAGAAGCCAGAGAAGGTATTACACCACACATCTGCCGGCTCCTAGATCAGGGAGTTCTACGCGCCTGCCACTCAGCATGGAACACCCCGTTGCTGCCGGTACGCAAACCTAACAGTAAAGATTATAGGCCAGTACAAGACCTAAGAGAAGTCAACAAAAGAGTCATGGACATTCACCCCACTGTGCCAAACCCATACACCCTCTTAAGCACCTTAAGCCCTGAAAAACAGTGGTACACTGTCCTGGATTTAAAAGATGCCTTTTTCAGCCTGCCTTTAGCCCCTAAGAGTCAGGAACTTTTTGCATTCGAATGGACAGATCCCGAGAGGGGCATAAATGGCCAGCTAACGTGGACCAGGCTACCACAGGGATTCAAAAACTCCCCAACTCTGTTCGACGAGGCCCTCCACGAAGATCTGGGTGAGTACCGGCGACAGCACCCTGAGATCACTCTTTTACAGTATGTTGATGATCTTTTAATAGCAGCTGAATCCCCAGAGGCCTGCCTACAAGGAACCGAAAGCCTCCTAAAGGCTTTGGGAGATCTAGGCTACCGAGCCTCGGCAAAGAAGGCTCAGATCTGCAAATCAGAGGTAACCTACCTAGGATACCTGTTAAAAGGGGGGCAACGCTGGTTGACGGATGCCCGAAAAGAGACTGTTCTACGTATCCCTAGACCCCAATCAACACGACAAGTAAGAGAGTTCTTGGGGTCGGCAGGGTTCTGTAGACTCTGGATACCGGGCTTTGCTGAATTGGCTAAACCACTATACCAGGCAACAAAAGAGCAGCAGCCCTTTAATTGGACAGAAGAGGCTGAGCTGGCTTTCCAACAAATCAAAACTGCTCTGCTATCAGCCCCTGCGTTGGGACTCCCTGATGTCTCCAAGCCATTCCACCTATACGTGGACGAAAGCCGGGGTGTAGCCAAAGCAGTATTGACTCAGTATTTAGGTCCTTGGCGGAGACCGGTTGCATATTTGTCGAAGAAACTGGACTCAGTGGCTGCTGGGTGGCCTCCTTGCCTCCGGGTAATCGCGGCCACTGCCTTAATGGTCAAAGACGCTGATAAACTGACCATGGGCCAAGAATTGCAGGTCACTACCCCACATGCCATTGAAGGCGTACTCAGACAGCCACCTGATCGGTGGCTTAGCAATGCCCGGCTCACCCACTACCAGGGACTGCTACTAAACCCCCTCAGAATAACTTTCATGCCCCCAACGGCCCTAAACCCCGCGTCCCTACTGCCAAATCCGGACTTGGAGAGCCCACTCCACGACTGCTCCGAGATATTGGCCCAGGTACACGGAGTCAGAGAAGACCTACAGGACCGGCCACTGCCAGACGCTGACCTCGTCTGGTTCACCGATGGAAGCAGTTTCGTCCACCAAGGACAAAGGTACGCGGGAGCGGCGGTAACCTCAGAAACCAAAGTCATTTGGGCAGAACCCTTACTGGGGTCTCGCGACTTCGGGCCCAACAGTTAGAGGGAAAATACTATCACGCCTGAGAGAGAAAACAATTTAGAACAAAATACCCAATGCCAAAAACCATGGGGGGGTGAGAAGGGAGGAAAACACAATCATCTAGCAGACTGGATACTGTTAGCACCTTCTCTTCCAGCGAGGAAACCATCAAAAATCAAATTAAGATCAGAAGGTTGCTTGATGAGTTTAGGACTCTGGGCAACGGAAATTGGATTTCCTAGAGGGTATATTTTTATCACATGGTGGCTGTCCCTGTGAAACATCCTCCTTCAGTGAGGAGTATGTTTGCCCAGTGGACTGGATGTTTACGTTGGCCAGCCGTATTCTGCTCTGGTCAGTGCTGGAAAACACCCAGTGCTTTGCCCTCCAGCTTTCCAGACTCCATGGAAACTCCCCGCTCTCTGTTTGTGCTTGCCTTTACAACATCCCTGGCTTTCACACTCTCCTCACATTATAATTTCCATGTCTCCAGTTTATTTTACATGGGTTAGAGTGCCTGCTCCTCAGGACCATGGGGCCGCTTGTCACCTGATCACATTTTAGGGTTGCCTCCTCCAATGAATGTGTACATGGTAGCCTTAAGGGTAGCCCATCTGTGCCTGCATTTTTGCCTTTTCCTAGAGCTTGTATTAGGGCCTTTCTTTGAAACTTTGGCTGTCCGAATAGCTTAAGGTGCATTCCTCCTATTTACCTGTTTATCTATCTTTCTCTTTTATTTATTTATTTATTTATTTTTGAGACAGGGTCTCACTCTGTCACCCAGGCTGGAATACAGTGATGTGACCATAATTCACTGCAGCCACAGATTTCTGGGCTCAAGTGATCCTCCTGCCTCAGCCTCCCAAGTAACTGGGACTACAGGCATGCGCCCCCACACTCAGCTAATTTTTAATTTTTTGCAGAGATGGAGTCTCACTATATTGCCCAGGCTGATCTGGAACTCCTGGGTTCCAGCAATCCTCCTGCCTTGGCCACCCAAAGTTCTGGGATTACAGGTATAAGCCACCACACCTGGCTTTATCTGTCTTTCTATCTAAAATATATATATAGGCCGGGCGCGGTGGCCCAAGCCTGTAATCCCAGCACTTTGGGAGGCCGAGACGGGCGGGATCACGAGGTCAGGACGATCGAGACCATCCTGGTAACACTGTGAAACCCCGTTCTCTACTAAAAATTACATAAAATAAAACTAGCCGGCTTAGGTGGCGGGCGCTTGTGAGTCCAGCTCACTCGGGAGCGCTGGAGGCAGCGAGAATGGCTGTGAACCCGGGAGGCAGAGCTTGCACGTGAGCTGAGGACTGGATCTGGCCACTGCACTCCAGCCTGGGCGTGACATCCATCACCCGAGTGAGAACTCCGTCTCAAAAAAAGAAAAAAAATAAAATTAAAATAAAATAAAAAATACATATATATAAAATTAAATTTTTTATTTTGAGATCATTATAGATTCACATGGAGTTGTAAGAAATAAGACAGAGAAATCTCCTATACCTTTTGCCTAGTTTCCCTTAATAGTATACCCTGCAAAACTATACTAAAATATGATAACCATGATATCAACATTACAACAGTCAAGAAAGAAAACATTTATATCTTCAGAAGATCCTTCCTGTTGCCTTTGTGTAGCCACGCCTGCTTCTCTCTTGCCCTTATATCTTCTTTAACCCCTGGCAACCACTAATCTGTTCTCCATCTCTATAATTTTGTCATTTCAAGAAGGTTATGTCAATGAAATCATACGGTATGTAATCTCTTGGGATTGACTTTTGTCACCCAGATTCTCTGGCGATCCATCCAGGGTGTTGGCTGTAGTGATAGTTCATTATTTCTATTGCTGAGTGATGTTCCACAATGTGGATCTAACAAAGCTGTTTTATAACCACTTACTTATCAAAGGACATCAGGTTGTTTCCAGTTTTTGGCTATTACAAAGAAAGCTGCTGTTGTCGGGCACAGTGGCTCACACCTGTAATCCCAGCTGCTTGGGAGAACGAGGTGAGATCGTGCCACTGCACTCCAGCCTGGGCAACACAGCAAGACTCCATGTCAAAAAAAAAAACCATGGCCAGGCATGGTGACTCATGTCTGCAATCCCAGCACTTTGGGAGGCCGAGGTAGGTGGATCATTTGAGGTCAGGAGTTCGAGACCAGTCTGTCTCTACTATGGTGAAACCCTGTCTCTACTAACAATACAAAAAATTAGCCAGGTATGGTGGCACATGCCTGTAGTTCCAGGTACTTGGGAGCCTGAGGCAGGAGAATAGCTTGAACCTGGGAGGCGGAGGTTGCAGTGAGCCGAGATCATACCATTGCACTCCAGCCTGGGTGACAGAGTGAGACTCCGTCTCAAAACAAACAAACAAACAATAGAAAAACGTACTTATTACACCAATAACATGATTAATTATTTGGATTTTTTTTTTTTTTGAGACAGAGTTTTGCTCTTGCTACCCAGGCTGGAGTGCAATGGCTCATTCTCAGCTCAGTGCAACCTCTGCCTCCCAGGTTCAAGCAATTTTCCTGCCTCAGCCTCTTAAGTAGCTGGGACTACAGGCGCCTGCCACCACCACACCCGGCTAATTTTTTGTATTTTTAGTAGAGATGGGGTTTCACCGTGTGAGCCAGGATGGTCTCGATCTGCTGACCTTGTGCTCTGCCCGCCTCGGCCTCCCAAAGTCCTGGGATTACATGTGTGAGCCACCGCGCCTAGCCTGGCGGCCCTGTAATTCTTTGTAGCGGTGGGGAGGGGGGGTGCTACCCTGTTCATTGCAGAATGTTTAGAGGCATGCATGGTCTCCATTTCCCACCTGCAGTGCTGCCTTCCACCCCCAGCTGTGACAATCAAAAATATCTCCAGACATTGCCAAATGTCCCCTGGGGTAAAATTGCCCCACTGGCCTCCAGTTATGTAAACTTTTCACATTTCTTTGAAATTAATACATGCTTGTGGGGAAAGTTTGGAAAATTGTTGTAATAGAGGTAAAAATACTATTTTAAACCACGACAGCTGCTTCCCCTCAGGGAGTGGCAGAATTCCTCTCTGGAGTAAGTAACCTTTTGTTGGGTAAAATACCTTGACTGGCTACTTCTCTGGTGAAATGCAAAGGGGAGGCTCTTCTCCAGGCCTAGTGGATGGAGGCCCTGAAACACTCTGCATTATAAATGAATAGGAATTCGTGGGTGGTGATGGAGGAAGGAGGGGAGAAGTGAGGTAAAGGAGGGGTTTGAGGGAATGGGAGGGGGCTGGCCGCAGGGTGACAGGTGGCAGCCTGGGGCTGTGCAGATGTGGGTGGGTGAGAAGGGTACTAGGGCGTGGGTGGCTGGAGGAATTTTAAGTGCTGTGATGAAATGGGCACCCTTCTCTGCCCTCCCTCGCCAAGTGCCACTCCTCTGCGAAGCCTGTGACACACAAAGTCCTGTGTCAATGGTTCGTAAGAAATCGGGAAAGTGCAGGGAAAAGAACAGCTGAGGGAGGCGAGGTGTCCATGGGACTGAGGGTGGAGCGGCGGACAGGAAATGAGAGCCTCAGATGGAGAAGCCCAAGCCTCGAAGGGGGAGGATCCTAGACTTCATTCTGGAGGTGGGAGAGGGGGTCCGAGTGAAATTTAGGTAACTCTCAAAGGAGGCAATGATTTAGGCTATTAATTCTGTATAGGAAAATTTGCAGTATTTCCTTCCATTATTTTTTTCCGTGCATATTTTTAATGCAGTTAATCTTGCTGTGTATGGCCATTTTTTTTTGTTCGCTGCATCAGTCCCCTGAGGGGCGGGAGATATTTTCGGTCCCTGCCAATGTCACCATTTTGTGCAGTGCCAGGTGGAGACAAAGTCGCTGGAATTACAGCCGCCTGGTACCTCTGGAGCAGCTGGGTCCCTGGAGGGCAAAGCTGTCTTGAACTGCTTGCAAAGGAGTGAGGGAAAGTGTGTGTGTGTTTTGTGTGTGTGTGGCAGGCACATGGGAGTGGGTGGGGAAGTGGATAGTGTAACTTCTGCTACCTTTATTATTTCATTATTTTATTTTATTTTCTGAGACGGAGTTTTGCTCTTGTTGCCCAGGCTGGAGTACAATGGCACGATCTTGGCTCACTGTAACCTCCGCCTCCCAGGTTCAAGCGATTCTCCGGCCTCAGCCTCCCGAGTAGCTGGGACCACGCCCGGCTAATTTTTTAAAATATATTTTAAGGCCGGGCGCAGTGGCTCACGCCTGTAATCCCAGCACTTTGGGAGGCTGAGGCAGGTGGATCACCTGAGGTCGGGGGTTCGAGACCAGCCTGACCAACATGGAGAAACCCGTCTCTACTAAAAATACAAAATTAGCTGGGCCTGGGGCACATGCCTGTAATCTCGCCAGGCTACTAGGTGGGGCTGAGGCAGGAAAATGCTTTGAAACCTGGACGAGGCGAGAGGTGCCCGGTGAGCTGAGGATCGTGGCCGTTGCACTCCAGCCTGGGCCAACAAGGAGTGAAACTCCGCCACAAAAAAAAAAAAAAAAAAAATTTTTAGTAGAGACCGGGTTTCACCATGTTGGCCAGGCTGGTTTTGAACTCCTGACTTCTGATTCATCTCCCTTGGTGTCCCAAAGTGCTGGCATTACAGGCGTGAGCCACCGCGCCCGGCCATTCTCCTTCCTTTATGATACTCTCTTCCGCAAACAGGGCTCTCAAAGGTCCCTTAGAGATTTAGTAAACAGGCCTTTTGGTTTTTCACTCTGCCTTTTCTGCTTGTAACTTAGACTAGAGTCCTTGCAAATTAGGTCCAAGGTTTATCTGCAAGTAGGGCATCCTGAGTTTTTGTCCTAAGATGAAGTTCTCTCTTAGGATTAGTTCTCTCCCAGGGGCCTCTGCCAACTCTCCTGCAACTCACTTGCGGGGCTGCCTCCCAGCCCCTCCAGATGGATTGAAGCCTAGGAAGTACCCACGTGAAATGCAGGGTTATGTTCAAGCCACAATGTTACCGGAAAGGGGTCCTCATTCAGACCCCAAGAGAGGGTTCTTGGACCTCGCACAAGGAAGAATTCGGGGAGTATCCATAGAGTAACGTGAAAGCAAGCTTATTAGGAACGTAAAGGAATAAAAAAATGGCTACTCCATTGGCAGAGCAGTGGCATGGGCTGCTCAACTGAGTACACGTCTAGTTATTTCTTAATTATATGCTAAACAAGGGGTGGATTATTCATGAGGTGTCCAGGAAAGGGGTGGGCAATTCCCGGAACTGAGGGTTCCTCCCCTTTTCAGACCATATAGGATAATTTCCTGATGTTACCATGACATTTGTAAACTGTCATGGCGCTGGTGGGAGTGTCTTTTAGCGTGCTAATACCTTATAATTAGCATACAATGAGCAGTGAGGATGATGAGAGGTCACTTTCGTCGCCATCTTGGTTTGGGTAGGTTGTGGCCAGCTTCTTTACCGTCACCTGTTTTATCAGCAAGGTCTTTATGACCTATATCTTGTGTCGACCGCCTATCTCATCCTGTGACTAAGAATGCCTAACTTCGGCCGGATGCAGTGGCTCATGCCTGTAATCCCAGCACTTTGGGAGGCTGAGGCGGGTGGATCACCTGAGGGCAGGAGTTGGAGACCAGCCTGGCCAACATGGTGAAACCTCGTCTCTACTAAAAATACAAAAATTAGTCAGGTATGGTGGCGGGCACCTATAATTCCAGCTACTCAGGAGGCTGAGGCAGGAGAATCACTTGAACCCAGGAGGCGGAGGTTGCAGTGAGCCGAGATCACGTCATTGCACTCCAGCATGGGCAACAAGAGTGAGACTGTCTCAAAAAAAAAAAAAAAAAAAAGGAAAAGAAAAAGAAAAAAAAGAATGCCTAATCTCCTGGGAATGCAGCCCAGTAGGTCTCAGCCCCTATTGAACATGGAGTCACTCTGGTTCGAGCGCCCGTCACAATGACGACTCTTTGTCAACCTTCTACACCACCCCCTAACTCACACAGGTCAACACAAATGCCGTTAGCCAGTGGAAAAGACAGTTCTTTTAAGATGAAACCGGAGAGCTAATAAGCCTGGAGGTAGTGGTACCTCCAGGTAAAACTATGAGGGAGGATGCCACCATCTGGTTCACACAGTAGTTCATCACCCACCTGCCCCCTTCTTTCCTATTCTCTCTTCATGGACACAGCTCTGCCCATAGCTTGCCACGTTTGTTTTTCAAAGGTGTGTGTGTATAAGGGGTTTGGTTAACTGAGGACACTTGAATACTACGATAAACAGAATTCTGTCCTATTCTCCCCCACCCCTAGCCCCCAATCATAGGTTGAAGATTATAGGGGAAAAAAAATTTTCTCTACCCTCTTATATTCAGGATCTCTGGGCCTGCAAATTAAACTGACAGAAGACATATTAACAGCAGAGAAAAGGTATATGCTCACAAAAGTAGATGGTTCTTTAAATGGTTAAAGTTAGAGGCTTATACATCTAACTTAGCAGGGGAAAGGGAGGGAGAGCAAAAGCTTTTATGTGAGGAACAAATAGGTTTCTTTAGGAAAGACAGATGGGTTTTTAGGACAGCAAATGAGAGATAAAGTTTGTGATAATGTTTGTTTATACAGGTATGAGCGATCTTTCCTTCTCCTTCAGGACCATAAAACCCCTGGAGAAGGGATTGGGGGTAGCTTTTATTCGTGTTCTCCCTTCTGGGAGTAGATATGACCTGAAGAGGGGATTTACAGCAGCCTTATTTCCTAGAAGTTGCTGTTTTTAGTTCGATAAGGGAAGTTCTGAGAAGGCTTATTTCTGCATCTGTGGGTTCTCAGTTGCCATATGCCAATGTGGCATATTATGGGGTAGCATATTCTGGTCTCCTTCAATCTCTAAGCCCCACTGTGATTGTATTTGGAGCCGGGGCCTATAAGGAGGTAATTAAGGTTAAATGAAGTCACAAGGGTGGGGCTGTAATCTAATAGGAGTTGTATCCTTCTTTTTTTTTTTTTTTTTTTTTTTTTCTGAAACATAGTCTTGCTCTGTCGCCCGGGCTGGAGTGTAGTGGTGCGATCTCAGGTCACTGTAACCTCTACCTCCCGGGTTCAAGTGATTCTCCTGCCTCAGCCTCCCCAGTAGCTGGGATTACAGGCTCCCGCCATCATGCCTGGCTAACTTTTGTATTTTTTGTAGAGACGGGGTTTCACCATGTTGGCCTGGAACTCCTGACCTCAAGTGATCCTCCCGCCTTGGACTCCCAAAGTGGTGAGATTACAGTGTGAGCCACTGCACCCAGCCCACATTACAAAAAGGCCAACCCTGGTGAGGTACCACAATTTCTGTGCTGAGTCAAAAAAGGTAAGAGAATTTTGCAAATCACCTATGTGCTGCTAAAAGATAAGAATTGCATCACGTGAAGTCTTACCCTCTGCTGGCCTTTCTGCTAGAAACCAGCACGACGTTGTTCGGGGTAGAGTGTTACCTGCTGGTGAGTCTGAATCTGGGACTCTAGCCTTGGAACCTCCTGTTCTCCCTTCTAGCGGGCCCTGATAGAAGAGAGGGGCTCCAGGGACCCTACTCAGATGCATGAGATCATCTGGAAATGTTTAAATCCTAAGGACAGATAGAAACCATGTTGCTGATTGGTTCCTTATTTTGAGCTGGGCCTGCTTCATTGTTTAAGATTCCACTCTCATTTGTTGGGATTTTCTCTTCAGCATGGTAAAAAGCAAACTTATTCTGCCATATGAGAACAGGACCTTCTAAACTGGGCTTTGAAGTTTGCAGCTTTGTAACGAGTCAGCCATCTGAAAGCCTCTGCTTTCCAGCCGGCTCCAACCAACCCACAGCTACTGATTAGCATATCAAAGAGTGGGCATGTCCTGATGGCTCCGGTAGTGGCACTAGCTCACCGGTTTTTGGTGGCCCATGTTTCGGACAGAAGGAGATCTAGTGCCTTTCGGCCCTGCGCCCTGATGCTGGGTGGTTACCATTTCACCTTTCATTCCATTTCCTCTCCTCTTCCGGCTGTGTGCTTAAAAACACATACCACACACATACATACAAAACCCAGCCCTCGTTTTGAATGATAAAAAGGAATCAGAAATGAGGAACAAGGAAAGGAAACGAAAGGAAGGCTTTTAAAGAGGGATAAACCCTATCTTCCTCTGTCATCCCTCCCTAAAATCCAAACAACTCCCACAGATAAATACACTAAGTATTCTAAAGTTATTTTAGTGTCTTGGTTTTGACTAATTGCTGGGTTAGAAAAGAACCTTCAAAAAGGTTGGCGGAAGCAATTTAGAGTAAATTTTACCATTGCCCTGGGGTGCTGATCCAAAATAATCGCAACCCTTAATAGCCAAGCTGAGCTGGAGACTGCCTGGTTATTTTTATCCTAACGAGAGACTCTGGCACTGCCAAGAAAATTGTCTCTCTGGGAGAGTACTGCTTCTGTGACTTGACCAGCAGCAGTAATAAGGTTTTGGGGCCCCCAAACGGGTGTGTAGAAACAGGTGACCTTGAATACAGATGAGGGGAAAGGAGAGAAAATGGACAGAAACCAAAGACTCCCAAGATAACACATCATGGAAATAAACAAAAGTCTACAGAAATTAAATGAGGGATAAAAGACAGAAAGACTCCTCTAATGAACTGATTTTCAAAGAAAATCATTTGAATTCTTTTCATGTTAAAAGTATAAACAAGGTAGACCTGTCTTCTTGAAAACTGAATTATTTGACTTTTATTTTATTTTAAATCCCTAGTATATGTAAGGGAGAGGATAGCAATACATTAATTTCTCCCCAAAGTTTCAGCTGTTTATTGAGTTACAAAAAAATCAGAGCCGGGCGTGGTGGTTCACGCCTATAATTCCAGCACTTTGGGAGGCCAAAGTGGGTGGATCACCTGAGGTCAGGAGTTCAAGACCAGCCTGGCCAACATGGAGAAACCCCATCTTTACTAAAAATAAAAAATTAGCCGGGTGTGGTGGCGCATGCCTGTAACCCCAGCTACTTCAGAGGCTGAGGCAGGAGGATCTCTTGAACCCGGGAGGCGAAGGTTGTAGTGAGCCGAGATCACACCACTGCACTCCAGCCTGGGGCAAAACTCCGTCTCAAAAAAAAAAAAAAAAAAAAGTCAGAAAGGAATTGCATCAACATAGTTGATTTTTTCCCCTCTGTTTTTCTTTTTAGAGATGGGGAGTCTTGCTATGTTGCCCAGGCTGGACTCATACTCCTGGGCTTAAGCTATCCTCCTGCCTCAGCCTCCAGAGTAGCTGGGACTACAGGCTGGAGCCACCATGCCTGGCTTAATTAGTCAACATAGTAACAGTAGAAATACTTGGGTAGATTATGGATTATTTTATCTTGTTTTTTATACTTTTTTGGGTGTTTTTCAAATTTTTTTTTATAATAGGGATGTATCCATTTTATATAAAAAAGTAGCCTGCTATTAATAAAGATCATGGATTACATTTAGAACTGGATGGGGGGATGGCTGTCTTCCGCTGTTACATAAATTATGGACACCATAGAATTTAAGGTAGAAAGAATTTTGGCTGATTATTTCCCTCTCTCAATTCAAAGGTGAGAGAACTGAGGAACCACTGAGGACCTTGGTTAAATCCAGGGTCACATCCCTAGCTGTCAAAGGATCAGGGTCTAGTGTTCAGTAGCCAACAGACACACACGGCTATGGAGCATTTGAAACGCGCCTGCTCCTAACCGACATGTGATGCAAGTGTAAAATACACGTTGCATTTTGAAGAATCTTTTGCTCCATGTATGAGAAAATGTAAAATATCTCAGTAACTTCCACATTGATTACATGTTGAAATGATAGTATTTTGATATGCTGTTGCTCTTCATTCATTTTAGTGTGGCTACTAGAATATTTAAAATGACATATAGGGGCTGGGCACTGTGGCTCACGTCTGTAATCCCAGCACTTTGGGAGGCTGAGGCAGGAGGATCACCTGAGGTCAGGAGTTCGAGAAGAGCTTGGCCAACACGGTGAAACCCTGTTTCTACTAAAAATACAAAAATTAGCCAGGCATGGTGGCACGGGTCTGTGATCCCAGCTACCCGGGAGGCTGAGGCAGAAAATCGCTTGAACCTGGGAGGCGGAGGTTGCACTGAGCCGAGATTGCACCATTGCACTCCAGCCTGGGCAACAACAGTTTGTTTCAAAAATAAAACAAAACAAGAAAACAGGCTGGGCGAGGTGGCTCACGCTTGTAATCCCAGCACTTTGGGAGGCCGAGGTGGGTGGATCCCCTGAGGTCAGGAGTTTGAGACCAGCCTGGTCAACATGATGAAACCCCCTCTCTACTAAAAATATATAAAAACTACCCGGGCGTGGTGGCAGGCACCTGTAATCCCAGCTACTTGGGAGGCTGAGGCAGGAGAATTGCTTGAACCCAGGAGACAGAGGTCACAGTGAGCCCACACGGTGCCACTGCACTCCAGCCTCAGCAACAGAGTGAGACTCTGTCTCAAAAAACAAGGGCTCTCATTCTATAAGGCTGGTGCTTAAGTGTTTTTGCACCATTACATTTCAAGGTAAAATCACAATTACTTTTGCACCAAACTAATATTTCTTTTGGACAACACTGGTGTAGAATACGGATCTGGATTCTCCATCCAGTATTCTCTTCATACACTGCTTTGAAATATAGAATGTCAAAAGGTAAGGAAAAATTTGCTTCCCCTTTTCTAGAATTAGGTAGTTAACCACAGTTCAAAGCAACAATATTATTATTGATTTGATAGTTTCTTGTTCTGTTGAAGATGTGTAGTTTGTATCTGCTATAGCTAATAGAGATTTGTTTATTGCATAATCACACATAGATTTTCATGTCTAAGGTGTTTCCTTGCAGTTATTTTTGGCTGTTAGGGATCATTACCACTAGTGATCAAGCAGTTTTCCTTGTCTCCCCTCAAAAGACTCAGAACAATGACAAAACCATGGACTCTAAAATCAAATTTTGAGAAGTGCCAGAAATTCTTTTTTTTTTTTTTTTTTTGAGACGGAGCCTCATTCTGTCATCCAGGCTGAAGTGCAGTGGCACGATTTTGGCTCACTGCAAGTTCCGTCTCCCGGGCTCACACCATTCTCCTGCCTCGGCCTCCCGAGTAGCTGGGACTACAGGTGCCCACCACCACGCCCGGCTAATTTTTTTGTATTTTTAGTAGAGACGGGGTTTCACCGTGTTAGCCAGGATGGTCTCGATCTCCTGACCTCGTGATCCTCCCGTCTCGGCCTCCCAAAG
>NW_016806071.1:1298376-1326702 GCF_001698545.2 Rhinopithecus bieti
CAGAAATTTCTTTTTTTTTTTTTTTTTTTGAGACGGAGCCTCATTCTGTCATCCAGGCTGAAGTGCAGTGGCACGATTTTGGCTCACTGCAAGTTCCGTCTCCCGGGCTCACACCATTCTCCTGCCTCGGCCTCCCGAGTAGCTGGGACTACAGGTGCCCACCACCACGCCCGGCTAATTTTTTTGTATTTTAGTAGAGACGGGGTTTCACCGTGTTAGCCAGGATGGTCTCGATCTCCTGACCTCGTGATCCTCCCGTCTCGGCCTCCCAAAGTGCTGGGATTACAGGTGTGAGTCACTGCGTCTGGCCTTTTTTTTTTTTGAAGACGGAGTCACTTTGTTGCCCAGGCTGGAGTGCAGTGGTGTGATCTTGTCTCACTGCAACCTTTTCCTCCTGGGTTCAAGCAATTCTACTGTCTTAGCCTCCCGAGTAGCTGGGACTACAGGCACCCACCACCAAGCCTGACTAATTTTCTTTTTTTTGTATTTTTTTTTGTTTTTTATTTTTTGAGACGGAGTCTTGCTCTGTCACCCAGGCTGGAGTGCTGTGGCCGGATCTCAGCTCACTGCAAGCTCCGTCTCCCGGGTTCAGGCCATTCTCCTGCCTCAGCCTCCCGAGTACCTGGGACTACAGGCGCCGCCACCTCGCCCAGCTAGTTTTTTGTAGTTTTTAGTAGAGACAGGGTTTCACCATGTTAGCCAGGATGGTCTCGATCTCCTGACCTCGTGATCCGCCCGTCTCGGCCTCCCAAAGTGCTGGGATTACAGGGTTGAGCCACCGCGCCCGGCCTTTTTTTGGTATTTTTAGTAGAGACGGGGTTTCACCATGTTGGTCAGGCTTGTCTTGAACTCCTGACCTCAGGTGATCCGCCCACCTCGGCCTCCCAAAGTGCTGGGATTACAGGTGTGAGCCACCATGCCTGGCCTGTCTCTCTTATTTTTTGCCATACTCCATGTGCCTAGAACAGTGCCTGGTTCATCAGTGGTATCTGCTATCGGTTTTGTAAATGCATGGATATACTGCTACCTTTTAACAAGTACAGGAGGCACACAGAAAGGACTGTCTCAGGGCTGTTCTTTTTGGAGCAAAGGGAGACTGGGTGGGCTGCTGGGGTCCCAGCGATCAGCTCTGGGACATTAGGTGATAGATGCCAAGTACTTCCCAAGTTGGTGACACACTGTATCCAGAGTTGTTAGCCTGAGCTTTGAGTTGGTTTGGTGTCTTAGTCCATTTATGCTACTATATCAAAATACTAAGGCCAGGTACTTTGTAAACAATAGAAATGTATTTCTTTCAGTTCTAGAGGTGGGGAAGTCCAAGATTGAGGCACCAACACTTGGTGTCTGGTGAGGGCTGGTCTCTGCCTTCAGGGTGGCCCCTTGTTGCTGCATCCTCCAAAGGGAATGGATGCTGTTCCCATCAGCCCTTTCAGAGAGTCACTAATCCCATTCATGAAGGCAGAGAGGGAATATTCCATACAGTATTCCATCGTATGGAATCACCTCCTAAAGGCTCCACCTCTTAATATCGTGCATTGCAGATTTAAGTTTCAACAGAAATTTTGGAGGGGACACAAACATTCAAACCATAGTGGGTGGTGATCTGGCCTGATTCACAGGGTTGAAAAGGGAGGAGAGAGGCAAAGCAAATGAATTGAGATCTTATCCTCCCTTTCTACCCATATCAATATGCTTTGGATGCTAGAAGTCTCTTTAATGTTTGTGATAATTCCCAAGCCATTCAGAAGAAGAGGGAAAAGAACATTACATTTACCCAGCATCTATTGTGTGTCAGGCATTTGTACTCACTATCGTTTAATTCTCACAGAGATTAAATAAGGTAAAAAATTGTAGTAAGAAGCAACATGAAATTTACCATCTTAACCATTTCTTTTTCTTTTTTTTCGAGACAGAGTCTCACTCTGTCACCCAGGCTGGAGTGCAGTGGGACCATGTTGGCTCACTGCAATGTGCATCTCCTGGGTTCAAGCAATTCTCCGGCCTCAGCCTCCTGAGTAGCTGGGATTACAGGCACCCACTACCACACCGGCTAATTTTTAAAATAGTTTTAGTAGAGACGGGCTTTCACCATGTTGGCCAGGCTAGTCTCGAACTCCTGACCTCAGGTGATCCACCCACCTTGGCCTCCCAAAGTGCTGGTTTTACAGGCATGAGCCACCATGCCCGGCCTACTCATCTTAACCATTTCTAACTGTACAGTTCAGTAGTATTAAGTATATTCACATTGTAGTGAAAAAGATCTACGGGACTTTTCATCTTCCAAAATGAAACTCGTTTTGTTTTTTTTAACTTGTATTTTAGGTTCGGGGCTATATAGGCAGTTTGTTATATAGGGAAACTCACGTCATGGGTGTTTGTTGTACAGATTATTTCATCATCCAGGTACTAGTCCTCATAGTTTTGTTTTAAATTTTTTTTCTGCTCCTCTCCCTCCTCCCACTCACCACCCTCAAGTAGACTCTAGTTTCTGTTGTACCTTTCTTTGCATTCATGAGTTTTCATCATTTAGCTCCCACTTACAAATGAGAATGTGTGATATTTGGTTTTCTGTTCCTATATTAGTTTGCAAAGAATAATAGCCTCCAACTTTACCTATGTTCCCGCAAAAGACACTGTCTTGTCCTTTTCTATGGCCTCACTCTTCCATTGAATAACTCTCCATTGGCTCCTCCCCCGGTTCCTGACAGCCACCAATCTACTTTCTCTCACTATAAATTTAACTACCCTAGGGACCTCATGTAAGTGAAATCATACAGTATTTGTCCTCAAAGTTTATTCATGTTGGAGCGTGTGACAGGATTTCCTCCCTTTTCTAAGGCAGAATAATATTCGATGGTATGGATAGAGTGCATTTTATTATCTATTCAGCCACTGGTGGACACTGGGGTTGTTTCCGTCTGTTGGCTGTTGTTAATGCTGCTGTTCTGAACATAAATGGGTATGTAAGGACCTCTTTGAGACCCTACTTTCAATTCTTCTTCTTTTTTTTTTTTTTGATACAGAGTCTCTCTCTCTCGCCCAGGCTGGAGGGCAGTGGCGCGATCTGAGCTCACTGCAACCTCCGCTTCCCAGGTTCAAGTAATTCTCCTGCCTCAGCCTCCCAAGTAGCTGGGATTACAGGTGCCCAGCACCATGCCTGGCGAGTTTTTGTATTTTTAGTAGAGACAGGGTTTCACCATGTTGGCCAGGCCGGTCTTGAACTTCTGACCTTGTGATTCGCCCACCTCGGCCTCCCAAAGTGCTGGGATTACAGGTGTGAGCCACCACACCCGGACTCAATTATTTTTTTGTTTTTGTTTTGAGACGGAGTCTCACTCTGTGGTCCAGGCTGGAGTGCAGTGCTGCAATCTCGGCTTACTGACAGCTCTGCCTCCTGGGTTCACACCATTCTCCTGCCTCAGCCTCCTGAGTAGCTGGGACTACAGGCATCTGCCACCACGCCTGGCTAATTTTTTTTGTATTTTTAGTAGAGACGGGGTTTCACCATGTTAGCCAGGATGGTCTTGATCTCCTGACCTTGTGATCCTCCGCCCCCAGCCTCCCAAAGTGCTGGGATTATAAGCGTAAGCCACCACACCCGGCCAATTCTTTTGGATATATAACCAGAAGCGGAATTGGTGGAGTAGGCAGGCATTTCTATTTCCACTTCATCAATGAAGAAACAGTGGTCTAGGGAACTCCTATAACATGCCCACGGTCTGCAGAAAGCTGCAGAGTGAAAGCTCACCCTTGACTCTTGTCTTTGCCCATTTCCACCCCATTCTGAGGTCACAGCCTTAGCTGTATCCTTTAAGGGTACACCTAGGTTTAACTTGGAAAGTTGGGGATTACATTTATGCATACTCGTGGCAGCAGCTGATTTTGCGGTTTACGTAATTGGAAATGGGAGAAGGTCTAGAATTCTGTTTTGTCCCAGGCTCAAGGTGCATTAAGTGGTTGACAACCATAAATTGGCTGAATTCTTTTCTGGACCCCAGATTCCAACATTGTTCTGCATTTTGTTTTAGTTTTCTGTTAATTAAGTGTTAACAGAAGTCTGGGGTGTATTGTTTTGGACTTAGCTGACCAAGGACCCATTTATAGTGTTTTAACCTTGGGCACCTCAATATTCAAAAGTAATTTTATTTTTTTTCAAAAGCAATTTTAACCTGAACTGTTCAACTCTTCTGTTTAACTATGAAGTTCTAATTTATGCCAATTATCATATTGCCAAATAGTTTTATATTCATATTAAAATTTCAAGAAGAATTTGGTGAGTCTAATTTTTGTAGTGGCTCTGAGATTAAGATGTGTGAGGAGAAAAAAAGTGATTTTATTTGTTTCCTTTCTAACCCTAATTGTTCTGTACTGTCCCTGGGTTGCCATTTGGGATGTGTGGTGTTCATGCGGGAGGAAGCTGTGTGTGAAAGGAGAAGTCATGAGAAGAGAAAGGAGGAAGGGTAGGGAAGGTAAAGAAGGTCTGTAGAATGATTTTACATTCGACAAGATTGTCGAGATGATTTCAGACCTTTGTTTTGTTTTAATTTTTTTTCTTTTTTTCTTTCTTTTTTTGAGATGGAGTCTTGCTCTGTCACCCAGGCTGGAGTGCAGTGACCGGATCTCGGCTCACTGCAAGCTCCGCCTCCCGGGTTTACGCCATTCTCCTGCCTCAGCCTCCCGAGTAGCTGGGACTACAGGCACCCTCCACCTCGCCCGGCTAGTTTTTTGTATTTTTTGGTAGAGACGGGGTTTCACCGTGTTAGCCGGGATGGTCTCGATCTCCTGACCTCGTGATCCGCCCGTCTTGGCCTCCCAAAGTGCTGGGATTACAGGCTTGAGCCACCGCGCCCGGGCTTTTCTTTTTATTTTAGACACTCTGTTGCCCAGGCTGGAATGCAGTGGTGCGATCTTGGCTCACAGCAACCTCTGCCTCCTGGATTCAAGCTATTCTCCTGCATCAGCCTCCCGATTTAGCTGGGGTTACAGGTGTGCACCACTATGCCCAGCTAATTCTTTGTATTTTTAGTAGAGATGGGGTTTCACTATGATGGCCAATCTGGTTTCAAACTCCTCACCTCAAGTGATCCGCCTGCCTCAGCCTCCCAATGTGCTAGGATTATAGGCGTGAGCCACTGTACCCAGCCTAATTTTTGTGTTTTTATTAGAGACGGGGTTTCACCATGTTGGCCAGGCTGGTCTAGAACTCCTGATCTCAAGTGATCCACCCACCTTGGCCTCCCAAAGTGCTGGGATTACCTGTATGAGCCACTGCACCCGGCCTCAGCCCTTCGTTTTATCCAAGAGAAGGTCAAGAGCAGATAAATTGGGTATCTCATCCTGCCACACAGACGAGCGTGGTGGAATGCTGCTGGAATCCCTGAAGGTTCACTCACCCTCAGTCCAGCGGTCTCTGAATTTCCATATATGTGTTTGCATCTGCTCAGAAGTCATGTTAGGGCTCTGACAAGAAATGAAGGGCATATTCCAACTGGGTCATTTGAGGAGAATTTATGAAGCTGGGGCAGGGCAGGGTGTTGGAAGTCCTGTGGAGAGCCAGGGTAGATCGTGGTGGGCAGTGTTACCATTGTGAGAGTGGACAGAGTGAGGAAAGGGAGAGACACTGGAGCCTGGAGAGAGCTAGACAGCTCTAGAGGGAGGAATGCCTGACAGGAGCCATGGACCCCAGTTGAGAGGCTCAACCAGCTCACGATGACTCAGTAGAACCCACACCCTGACCTGACTCTCCTCTCTCCCTCCATCATCTGCTGGGGCTCCCTGCTTGCCAAACCCAACCAGAAGCCAGGGACAGCAGAGCTGTTTGATGTCATCCTTATAGATCAGCCGTTTGTGTAGAGAAGGGTGATCTAGAAGGACGAAATGGATGCCCAGCACAAAGGTTTAGAAATGCAGTTCAGGCTGGGCATGGTGGCTCGCACCTGTAATCCCAGCACCTTGGGAGGCTTCAGTGGGCAGATTACTTGAGGTCAGGAGTTCAAGACCATCCTAGCCAACATGGTGAAACCCTGCCTTTACTAAAAATGCAAAATTTGACTGGGTGTGGTGTGGGCATCTGTATTCCCAGCTACTTGGGAGGAGGAGGTGGGATGATCCTTTGAACCCAGGAGGCAGAGGTTGCAGTGAGCTAAGATCATGCCACTGCACTCCAGCCTGGCTGACAGAGCAAGACCCCATCAAAAAAAAAAAAAAAAAAAAAATGGCAATTCAAACCTCCTAAAGAAAAAAAATGTAGCTGTGTAGCTTCCATGGTTCCCCAGGCCCTGACTGAGTTTCCGTGGTATTTGGCTAGTGATTACTCTGTTTTTGTAGGAGCAGGCTCCTGATTTTGGTCTTTCTGCACTGAGCTCTGAACTTGTCATTGTCTCTTTCAGTGATTTCATGATCTGGTTGACTCTGGTGATTAGGTGGTGGCCTATGTCAATTATCACTGTGTATGTCTGGGAAGACAGAATAGCCCATATTGCAATCTGGCCATTTTCTCCATGCAATTATAGGCCTTAATTTTAATGAAACTGTTTGGTGTTTATTCTAATCAGCAAAACGAAATGTGGTGGTTACTGTAGAATTTCCTTTTGGTTGGGCACGGAAACCATACATGATCCTTTGGCTGCTCTTGGCTTTCATCTGAAGTCATGGGAGAATGTGGTTTTACATGGAACACTGTGCTTCCCTGGTATTCTGTTGTGAATGGAATATAGCTCTTACACGCATGACCATTATTTAATCGCAGGTGCAGAATATCTTGAGCATATCACAGCTGACTTATGTCTTCCTTTCCCCATCAGTCACACAATCCAGGAAATTGAGAATTATCCTGTTGTGAAGAAGGCTTGGATTGGCAACATGGCTTCATCCATAGAGACATGCAGATCCTTGGAGGGGGATACAGGGACTTAGTTTTGTGGTCTGAGAACATTCTTGGCCTACTGATAAGTCATTTCTGAAATTTGTTGTGCAAGAGGAGTGGACTTTTAGCATTGAATAACAGTCTTTACATCAATTTCATGGACTTAAATAACGGGTAAATTATATACTTAGTCAGTAATCCATAGACCCAGTACCTTGGATTTTAAGACAGTCTACCTTACTTTACCTTCAACCACTTCTGTGATTTTTATAGCATTGTACTGGGGCTAAATGGAAGTGAATGGACAAATACTGTGAATTTCTTTCTTAATTAGTAAACTAATGTATATGTGGGCCCTGAGAAATAGGAGTTTCTGCAGTCAGATTGCCTGGGTTGAATCCAGGCTCTCCACAGGCTACTGGACCTCAGACAAGCTACTAAATTCTCAATTCTCTTATATGTAAGTCTCAACACTCTCTCTTTTTTGAGACAGGGTCTCACTCTGTTGCCCAGGCTGGAATGCAGAGGCAGGATCACAGCTCACTGTAGCCTCAAACTCCTGGGCTCAAACAACCCTCCTGTCTCAGCCTCCTGGGTAGCTGAGACCACAGGCAGGCATCGCCATACTTGGCTAATCTTTTTTTGATTGTTTGTTTCTGTTTTTAGTAGAGACGAGGTCTCGCTATGTTGCCCAGCCTGGTCTCAAACACCTGGCCTCAAGTGATCCTCCCACCATGGCCTCCCAGAGTGTTGGGATTACAGGCATAAGCCACCATGCCTGGCCTCTATGTAAGATGAAGGAAGGTGTCTCGGTTATAATTAGGTTAAACAACATAGAACAAAACATCCCAAAGAATAGTGGTTTCGTCACATAAGTTAATTTTTCTCTTGCATGAAATAATTCTGGTGGTAGACAGCCAGAGGCTAGGTTGGCAGCTCCTTGATCATACCAGAGACCCAGGTTTCTTTTACCTCTGCTACCTTTAGTTTGTAATCTCCATCCACAAATTACAAGATGACAGTTGGAGCTCAAACCATCTCATCCATACTCCAGGCAGCAGAAAAATGGGAAAGGACAAAGAGGGCATGCATGTCATCAATCTGTGTCTCTTCTCTTCTGGAGGTGTCACTCAACAACTTCTGTTTCCATCCTATTGGCCACTGCTAATCACCAGGTGAGCTGGTCAATTAGTGCTTTAGGGCTGGGCTCAGTGGCTTACACCTGTAATCCCAGCACTTTGGGAGGCCGAGGCGGGTGGATCACCTGAGGTCAGGAGTTCAAGGCCAGCCTGGCCAACATGATGAGACCCCATCTCTATTAAAAATACAAAAATTAGCCGGGCGTGGTGGTGTGTATCTGGGATGTATCCCAGCTACTCGGGAGGCTGAAGCAGGAGAATCGCTCGAGCCCGGGAGGCAGAGGTTGCGGTGAGCTGAGATTGCACCATTGCACTCCAGCCTGGGCAACAAGAGCGAAACTCCATCTCAAAATAAACAAATAGATAAATAAAAGATAAATAAATAAATTAGTGCTTCAGTTGGGCGCCTTGAAGTTTCACATAAAATAGGGACTCTCTTCTAAGGAATAAGGAAAGAATGGATCTCCGGCAGACAACTTTCAGATTCTGCACAGGGGATGGAGACAGACTTTTGTGAGGCTGAGATGATAAATTGCCACCAAAGTGTCTAGCAAAATGGCTGGCACTAGGAAAGCACTCATTTCACACAATACACAATTATTATCTATTTATAAAGCAGTGAGACTTTTAAAAACGTAGCCAAATTAAAGAGAACAACATTTATACGTTTTGCCTTCAAAAGTAATCACCTTGAAAGGCAACATGTCATTTCCTTTGCACTTGATCCTAGCCAAAATGCCGAGAAATGATACATCATTCTTTAAAATTTAACATGACTACCTTCAGGAATACTTTCAGAACCAGTCTATTATTTACATAGGAACAACAGCTGACCGGGTGCGGTGGCTCACCCCTGTAATCCCAGCAGTTTGGGAGGCTGAGGTGGGCAGATCACAAGGTCAAGAGATCGAGACCATCCTGGCTAACATGGTGAAACCCCGTCTCTACTAAAAATACAAAAATTAGCCAGGCGTGGTGGCATGCGTCTGTAGTCCCAGCTACTAGGGAGGCTGAGGCAGGAGAATTGCTTGAATCCAGGAGGTAGAGGTTGCAGTGAGCCGAGATCGTGCCCCTGAACTCCAGCCTGCCAATAGATGGAGACTCCGTCTCAACAACAACAACAACAACAACAACAACAACAACAACAAAGAACAACAGCTTTATTGGTTTGTTTCCACTATCAGCTTCATCATCTGATGTATTCAATAAAATTAGCCTTGAATGACACTCAAGGATGATGCGACTCGACCCTTGGGAATATGTTTTAAAATGTTCACAGGCTCTTAGGGAATTCGGGTTCAGTTATCTCCTATTTCTAGAAGTCAGACTTCCATACTTCCCATGCTGATGAGAGATATTTGCATAAGCATAGCAGGGGGAAGTGTGTGTATTTGTAGCTAGGCACAGCAGCTCAGGCCTGTAGTCCCGGCACTCTGGGAGGCTGAGGTGGGAGGATCACTTGGGCCCAGGAATTCGAGACTAGCTGGGCAACATAGTGAGAATGCATCTTTACAAAATAAATAAATAAATAAATAAATAAACAAACAAACAACTATCCAGACTTGGTGGTGCACACCTGTGATCCCAGCTACTTGGGAAGCTGAAGTGGGAGGATCACTTGAGCATAGGAGGTTGAGGCTGCAGTGAGCTATGATCTCACCACTGCACTCCAGCCTGGGTGACAGGGCAAGACTCTGTGTTAAACAAAAGTATTAAAAAAATATTTGCCCTAACCATGAAGATTAGTGCATTTGAAAGTACTTAATATCCTTATTAACCTTTGGTCAGATATTCATGGTAATATAGGCTTATAGATAAGATTGAATAGCGATTCACTAGAATTGTACAGATACGGGTTGAGCATCTCTAATCTGAAAATCCAAAATCTGAGATGCTCCAAATTCTAAAACTTTTGTGTGCCAACATGATGCCACAGGTGGAAAATTCCACATATTAATTGCTTAATATAAATTTTGTTTTATGTACAAAATTATTAAAAATATTGTGTAAAATTACCTTTAGGTTATGTGTACAAGGTGTATATGAAACATAAATAAATTTTATGTTTAGACTTGGGTTACATTCCCAAGATATCTCATTATGTATACATAAATACCCCAAAATCTGAAAAAATTCAAAATCCAAAATCCTTCTGGTCCCAAGCATTTTGGGTAAGAGATACTCAACCTGTATTCCCATTTCTTATTGAAAGTGGTTGAAAGTTTGTATAAGAAAACTTCAGCTTTTGTTTGTTTTTAACTTGTGGGTAGGACTGGTAAATATTTCTGTATGACTAAAGCTTTAGAAACACACAAGATTTATCTACATACTAAATCATGCAATTATTTTCACAAGATAGATCCATTATATACATTCCATTTAAGACTAAAAACATGTGATATGAGTTCTGGTTATTTATTGGTTAACTTGAGGGGATATGGTATGTTTCAAAGTCTACCCTGTTATACTGTTGACCCTGACATCATTACATGTAAGATGTAGAGGTAATCTCATCTATCAAGTTTTACGGATAAGGAAACTGAGATGCTGAGTTTCAATGACTTGCCTGAGATCTCACAGCTAATATATGACAGAGCAGGTATCATCATGCAGCCCACCTGGGTCCTAATATCATGCCTGTTTGACACCCAATTCCTTCCTATTCTCTCAGGGTTGACATTGCTCTGTCAAGTTTTCCCCATTGGAGCAGGGAAGGTGAACACTGAATCTGAGGATTGGAAATCTTTGCCTCTTACGTGTAGTGAGGCAATGACTACTCCTTGTCAGTCAATATCCACTCTTTCCTTCCTTATACAACTCCTAAATTTTTGCCAGGTATTTGGCTATACAACCAGACTACATTCTTGGTCTTGTTTGGGGCCAAGTGCCTGTTTTGACCAATGGGATGTGAGTGAAGGTGGGTGGATACAACTTCTGAGCCACACGTGAAGGATGGTAGAGCTGCCCCGCCAGCTTTGGACAGTGCACCTCTGGACTATTATATGTGACAGTATTTAAGTATTTAAGTCCCTGTGCTTCAGGGACTTAAACACTCCCCTTATTAATAAGTTCCCCTTATTACAACAATTGTGACTGTACCCTAACTAATACACTTGGTATCAATCAATTAGTTCTGTATCGTAGCAGGAAGTAGACTTTCTCCTCTTAAGGCCTAAGGTGCAATTCATGAAGATGGATTTTGCTCAGGCTCAGATTTTAAACTTTGATATTTTTAAAATAAAAAAAAAAATTTGGCCGGGTGCGGTGGCTCACGCCTGTAACCCCAGCACTTTGGGAGGCTGAGGCGGGCAGATTGCCTGAGGTCAGGAGTTCAAGACCAGCCTGGCCAACATGATGAAACCCCTCTCTACTAAAAATACAAAAATTAGCCGGGCGTGGTGGCACATGCCTCTAATCTCAGATACTTGGGAGGCTGAGGCAGGAGAATAGGTTGAACCCGGGAGGCAGAGGTTGCAGTGAGCTGAGATCGTACCATTGCACTCCAGCCTGGGCAACAAGAGCGAAGCTCTGTCACCAAAAAAGAAAAAAGAAAAAAATATAAAATTATATACATAACATATATTTATATTTTTATATATATATATTTTAGAGATGTGATCTTGCTATGTTGCCCAGGTTGGATTTAAACTTCTAGATTCAAGCAATCCTCCTTCCTCAGTCTCCTGAGTTGCTGGGACAACAGGTACACACCACTGCACCTAGATTTTAAATGTATACCCTTGTTTTAAGTCAATGTAAGGACATGCTTATATGAGGCAAAGTAGTTTATTAGAAAGAATGTTGCCAGGCGTGGTGACACATGCCTGTAATCCCAACACTTTGGCAGACGGAGGTGGGAGAATTGCCTGAGCCCAGGGGTTCAAGACCAACCTGGGCAACATAGTGAGACCTTGTTTCTACAAAAAATTTAAAAAGTAGTGGGGCATGGTGGTGCATGGCTGTGGTCCCAGCTATTTGAGAGGCTGAGGTGGGAGGATTGCTTGAGTGTAGGACGTTGAGGTTGCAGTGAGCTATGATAGTACCACTGCCCTCCAGCCTGGGTGACAGAGCAAAAAAAAAACAACAAAAAAAACCAAAAAATGTTGACCCAGGGAGTTTGGTCAAGGGATTCTAGCATTAGTTTGCTGCTAACTCCCAGAGCACCTCCACTGGGTGTCTGCTTCCTTAGTTATAAAATGGTAATTATATTGTTCATTTATCTCCCAGGGTATTATGTGTAATACTTCATAAAAAATGGTTGTAAAGCATTTGGCAAATGCAAGCTTTCTGCCTGTTATGCTGAACTAATCCAGTAGCTTTCTTGGCACTCACAATCTTTAATGATTTATAGATGGGCCGTTTTACTGAAGGGGGCTTGACTTTGGCATGATCTGCCTGAGCTGCTGGACTCTCTGTTGATTGTTAGAACTCAGTGAATATGTTACCCTTTCCCTGGAACCCTCCCTAACAGCACCACGATGAAGAAGGCATCTCAGCGACGGAGGGGAGGGCCGGAGGCTCCTACTGACAATTCTCTTCTCCAGAGCCGGTGTTTGCATCAATGTATTGGTGATTTCTTGAGCCTAGAAATGTTGAATAAACGAGTCTTGCTTCTGAAACCCTTCTCACGTGATCAACATGTTTGCAAAAAACAACAAGTTAGAATCATGCTTTATGCATTAAAAAAAAAAAGCAACCTCGTGACTGGTATAATTCTCGTGTTACATGGGTGTCACATACATATAATAGCTCATTGTGGTGGCTGAACAAGACTCCTGATATTTTGCCTTGGAGACCATTACTTAAGCAGGTGACTCTTGAGCCTTCTATTTCAGCACTTTGAGAAGTTTGCCAGAAGGTGCTAGCTTGTGCCAGGCAGCCCTTAACATTTCCCCCGGGGCAGCCTCCGCATTTCAGTTACATTACTTTTGACCACTAATCTTCCTTTTATCCTGAGCATCTCTGTAAGAGACAGATTTGGAACACTTTCATGACTAGGCCCATTCTTCTAAGGAGCATAAATCTGTTAGAGTGTAGTAACTATGTGAGAACACAGTCCAAGTACATTTTTCAAGAAAAGTATAAAAAATGGTATCAGGACAACGAGAGAACAGGATTATCATGCTAATAGTTCCATCTGGAAATGATTGGTTGGTATCAAAACCCCACTTACCAGAGTTCTTGTAATGTTGGCATTCAAGTGGAATGCGTTTGGGTGCAATTATAAGGTAGTTATCTTCCAATGTGATACATAGTTGAACCTTGAACAACACAGGTTTGAAATGCGCAGGTCCCCTTATACATGGATTTGTTTTCAATAAAAGTTACCCTACCTCTCCTGCCTCCCCTCCCGCCTCCTCTATCTCTTTTGCCTCTGCCACCCTGAGACATCAAGACCCTTCCTCTTCTCCTTCTCCTACTCAACATGAAGATCATGAGGATGAAGACCTTCATGATGATCCAATTCCACTTAATGAATAGTAAATACATTTTCTCTTCCTTGTGATTTTCTTAATAACATTTTCTTTTCTCTAAATTACTTTATTGTACGAATACAGTGTATAATGCATACAACATGCAAAAATATATGTTAATTGACTGTTTATGTTATTGGTAGGTAAGGCTTCCAGTCAACAGTAGGCTCTTAGTAGTTCAGTTTTTGGAGAGTCAAAAGTTATGCATGGGCCGGGCGTGGTAGTTCACGCCTGTAATCCCAGCACTTTGGGGGGCTGAGGTGGGTGCATCACGAGGTCAGGAGTTTGAGACCAGCCTGACCATTATGGTGAAACCCTGTCTCTACTAAAAATACAAAAGTTAGCCGGACGCAGTAGCGGGGGCCTGTAATCCCAGCTACTCGGGAGGCTGAGGCAGGAGAATCGCTTGAACCCGGGAGGCGGAGGTTGCAGTGAGATGAGATCTCGTCACTGCACTCCAGTCTGGGGGACAAGAGCGAGACTCTGTCAAAATAAAAAAAAAAGTTATGCATGGGGCTGGGTGTCATGGCTTACACCTAGAATCTCAGCACACTGGGAGGCTGAGGTGGGCAGATGACTTGAGCTTAGGAGTTCGAGACCAGCCTGGAGAGCATGGTTAAACTCCATCTCTACAAAAACATACAAAAATTAGTGGGGCATTGTGGCATGCACATGTGGTCTCAGTTACTCGGGAGGCTGAGGTGGGAGAATGGTTTGAGCCCAGGAGCATAGGTTGCAGTGAGCCAAGATCATGCCACTGTACTCCAGCCTGGGCAATAGAGCCAGATCCTAGCTCAGAGAAAAAAAACCTTCCAAAACAAAGGTAGACATGGGTTTTTGAATGTGTGTGGGGTCAGTGCCCCTAACCTCTGTGTTGTTTTAGGGTCAGCTTTACTGTAGTCATTTCTGCATCACCAGTTTTAGCTGTTCTTTGAAATGGAGGAAGGAAGGAAGATAGGGAGGGAGGGAGAAAGAAAGGGAGTTAATGATGTGGAATAGGAGATGGGAAAGGGGGAAGGGCCTGGAGCCCACACCTGCCATATGCTATGAATGTGGTATCATTGAATTCCCATGAATCCTATGTCATTTCATCCCCCAGCATCCCTGTGTGGTTGGTGTTTTCCCAAATGTACAGAGGAGGAAGTCATGAGTTAGAGAGGCTGAGTAACATTCAGTTACGAAGAGCTGGAGAGAAATTCTGAATCCACATTTACCGGACTCCAAAGTCCTTACTCCTGTCATGAGGCCATCTCATCTTTTTGGTGAATATGAAATGTACCAGAGAAAGGAAAAGGGTTCAGATATGTAGCCTAGGCTGGTCTCAAACTCCTGGGCTCAAGTGAGCTTCCCACCTTGGCCTCCCAAAGTGCTGGGATTCCAGGCGTGAGCCACCATGCCTGACCCTCAGCCAGTGTAAACAGATTCCCCTGAAGGAGTGTTACTTGGAACATAATCAACTTACACAGGTAAAGAAGACAGAATGAGGAGCTACCTTGCAACACCCACATGGCTAGGAACTGCAGACAGCCACTAGGAGCTGAGAGCCATTCCTGCCAATGGCTTGAAGGAAAAAGGGGCCCTCAGTCCTACACTCACAAGGAAATGAATTCTGCCAACCTCAGCTTGGAAGAGTATCCAAGTCCCAGCTAAGAACGCAGCCCCAGCTGGCACCTTGGCTTCAGCCCGTGAATCCCTGAATGCAGAATCTAGTCACTCTATGCCCGGATTTCTGACCTATGGAAACAATAAGATCATAAATGGGTATTGTTTTAGCCGGTGGCTCACGCTTATAATCCCAGCACTTTGGGAGGCCAAGGCGGGCAGATTGTTTCAGCTCAGGAGTTCGAGACAAGCCTGGGCAACATGGTGAAACCCTATCACTACAAAAATTAGCCTGGCGTGGTGGCACATGCCTGTAGTCTCAGCTACTTGGGATGCTGAGGTGGGAGGATTGTTTGAACCCAAGAGGCAGAGGTTGTAGTGAGCCAAGATCATGCCACTGCACTTTAGTCTGGGCAACAGAGCGAGACCCTGTCTCAAATAAATAAAAATAAATAAATAAATAAATAAATAGTTATTGTTTTAAGCCACAGAGTGTGTGGTGATTTGTTACACAGAAATAGAAAGCTAATACCCAGATACCCCATTTCCCTGGTTCCCTCCACGAGCCTATGAAGAAGGTAAGGCAAGTATTGTTTAGTCTTCATTGGATGTGGAGGAAATTGATGAACAAAGAGAATATACATCTAGCTCAAGTTTATTTAGCTAATCAATCTTCGAGCTGGGGGGAGTTTGGTTCCTTTGATACTTCCAGAAATGCTTGTACATCCCAATGGTGTGCTCATGATGTTTTTGTTAGCAGATCAATGTCTTTGAGCATGTTTTGATCCAGTGGAAGAGTTGGTGATAAGGGGAGAATGTCACAGTGGGGGAGAACTCAGGAGAAGGGAAGGTGATGGGGCTCCATCTACCTTCACATTTTTCTTAGCTAATACCCCTCTGCATCCCCCTTTAGGTCTGTACCCGCAGAGAGAGCCTGCTCCAGCCTCTTTGCTACAGCTTTGAGTCTTCTGCTGTAAGTTTTCATTCTTTATCTTTTTGTTTTAATGAAAAACTTATGGTTAATTGTTGTATTGCATTTGGGTTTGTGTGTGCATGCATACGAATGTGTATCATGCTCTCCAGGGGTTTCCTGGAAAACCCTTTAATGTCTGTCTATTTCAGACAGAACAAGAGGAAGAGGAGGGCTGGTACGCTGTGGCAGAGAGGGTTGGTTTGCTCCCAATGTATGTTTCCCTTGCTTCCATGTCATACAAGTGTTTATCTGTGCTCGTGGCTGCCCTGAATAAGAACTATATTTCCAGCTTTCTGGAAGCCAGGTGTGGTTATGTGACTAAGTTGTAGCCAGTAGCCTGTGGGGAGTAGTGAAGTGTGCAACAACTGGGCAGAGTTATTAAAGGGAAACGCTGTGTTTTCCCCTCTGGGTTCCCCCTTCCTCGGCTGGAATTGCCATGTGGCAGTGCTTTACTTTTCTTTTTTCTTTTCTTTTTGGTTTTTGTCTCACTCTGTTGCCCAGGCTGGAGTACAGTGGCACAATCTCAGTTCACTGCAACCTCTGCCTCCTGGGCTCAAAGCAATCTTTCCATCTCAGCCTTCAGAGTGGCTGGAACTACAGCTGCATGCCACCATGCCAAGCTAATTATTATTTAAATTTTAAAATATTTATTTATGTATTTATTTTGAGATGGAGTCTCATTCTGTTGCCCAGGCTGGAGGGCGGTGGCATGATCTCGGCTCACTGCAACCTCTGCCTCCCGGGTTCAAGTGATTCTTCTGCCTCAGCCTCCTGAGTAGCTGGGATTACAGGCATGTACCGCCATACCCGGATAATTTTTGTATTTTTAATAGCAACGGGGTTTCACCATGTTGGCCAGGCTGGTCTCGAACTCCTGACCTCAGGTGATCTGCTCGCCTCGGCCTCCCAAAGTGTTGGAATTACAGGTGTGAGCCACTGTGCCCTGCCAGTCCTCTTTTCTTTTCTTTTTTTTTTTTGAGACAGAGTCTTGCTCTGTCACCCAGGCTGGAATCCCTGCTCTGTCACCCAATCTCGGCTCACTGCAACCTCCGCCTCCCTGATTCACGCCATTCTCCTGCCTCAGCCTCCCAAGTAGCTCTACAGGCGAACGCTGCCACACCTGGCTAATTTTTTGTATTTTAGTAGAGACAGGGTTTCACCATGTTAGCCAGGATGGTCTTGACATCCTGACCTCGTGATCCTCCCGCCCCAGCTTCCCAAAGTGCTGGGATTACAGGCGTGAGCCACCACGCCCAGCCTCCTCTCCTCTCCTCTCCTTTCCTTTTCTCCCCTCCCCTCCCCTTCCCTTCCCTTCTCTTTTCTTTTTGTAGAGATAGGGTCTCGCTATGTTGCCCAGGCTGGTCTTGAACTCCTGGCCATAAGCAATCCTCCTGCCTTGGCCTCCCAAAGTGCTGGGATTTACTCTTTCTTCTGAATCCAGTTCCAGCGTTATCAAGTTTGGTTCCTCTGGTCATGTAGCATCCTCTTATGTGCAGCCTTGGGATCCCTTGCGCTGCCTTTGCAGATTCTGACGACACTGTGTTGAGGTTTCTCCCGTTGCGGCCCTTATCACTAGATTGAAATAGCCTGTTCCCTTGATGCCTTCCCCACAGGGCTGTAAACTGGCTCAGGGCAGGGTCTGTTTCCCATCCTACCAGAGAGCCTGTTACATATTAAGTCCACAATACATATTTGTGCAACCATCATACATATGAATGAAAGAGGGAGTGGAGGAATGCATAAAAATCACTGTAGACTGGAGAGTTGGATGTCAGCATATGTGGGACTCTGCATTGTGGGTGTCTGATATAAAATAAGGTTTTATTTGGGAGGAATTCACTAGACATGTAAAATCAAATGCTCTTTATTCTTTGTACAAAGTACGCTTTCAAACTCATCGATGGGCATCTAACTTTCCATCCTGTTTTTCTCTTGTCCTCCTTGTCCATTTCCTTCTACCCTCATGAAAGACCCCTCTCTCTATCCCTTTATTTTCAAGAAGCGATCATGGAGTAAATCCCATCCCACTGAGTCAAATTTAGGTCATCTTTCATTTGGTCAAAATATAGTCTTACTGGCAAGTGGTATCACTATTATTCAGGAACACACATATTGTTTTACTTACAGCTGTGTAATATTTTATGTTCTCATATAAATGTTATGCCTGGATTATAGTGGAAGCAAACTGGACTCCATTTATTTGAAAACAATAATGGGAAATCGAGTTCATTCTGTCTACCATCCTGACAGTTTCCCATTTCTCAAAGGAGTCCTTGCATGGGCTGTGCAGTGTTGCTTGGTAAACAGGCTCTCCGCTGATTTCTCTGAGATGGTTTTCCTAGCAGTCTGCAGGAAGCCCTTGGTTGGAGGAGTGAGGCAAGAAATCTTCTGCCACATGACAGAGAGGGATGGAGAGCTGCTTGTTTGAGCTCCTTGCAGGGACAGAGGCCGACAAAGCTGTCAGGTTCTCTTGGGTAAAGATCTTGGAAGGTAGTTAGAAAAATGTGTACACTTCTGTGGGCAAGACACTCAGAATGGGCGAATCCAGCACTGGTGGTGGATTTGTGCATCATTATCCTCGTCTGTCATCATTATCATTATCCTATTCTCAGGAAGGGTCCGCTTTGTTTAGGGTGTGTGTGTGTGTGTGTGTTATCACTCTGCTCAGTCTCCCCCTCACTAGCAAATAGAAAACAGAAGTCTGGCTCTAAAATCCAGGCTCTCTCTGCTCTACTTCTCAGCTCCTTTAAACATGTGATTGCTGACCCCACTTCTTATGTCTTTATGTATGTCACCTTGTACTTATACATATATGTATACATGTATATAGATGGCTACTTTTATGGAGGTGTGTGCAGGAACATAGTTCTTGAAGTCTTTTCACAGAATCACACAGACAGGAATGGCCTTCCAGAACCTCCTTTTGGCTGAGTGCAGCGGCTCACTCCTGTAATCCCAGCACTTTGGGAGGCAGCGGTGGGTAGATCGCTTGAGCCCAGGAGTTCGAGACCAACCTGGGCAACATGGCAAAACTCCATCTCTACTAAAAACACAAAAATTAGACAGGCATGGTGGTGCCTGCCTATAGTCTCAGGTACTTGGGAAGTTGACATGGGAGGATCACTTGAGCCTGGGGAGGTTGAAGCTACAGTGAGTCGTGATTGTACAACTGCACTCCAGCCTGGGTGACAGAGTAAGACCCTGTCTCAAAAAACAAAACAAAAACAGTGTATATATATGTGTATACACACACATGCGCTCACACACACACACACACACACACCACAAATAGTACCTGAAACAGAGTCATAGGCCGGGCGTAGTGGCTCACGCCTGTAATCCCAGCACTTTGGGAGGCCAAGGCGAGTGGATCACGAGGTCAGGAGATCAAGACCATCCTGACTAACACAGTGACATCCTGTCTCTACTAAAAAATAGAAAAAATTAGCCAGGTGTAGTGGCAGTCTCCTGTAGTCCCAGCTACTCAGGAGGCTGAGGCAGGAGAGTGGCGAGAACCTGGGAGGTGAGGTGGAGCTTGCAGTGAACCGAGATCGCGCCACTGCACTCCAGCCTGGGCGACAGAGCAAGACTCTGTCTCAAAAAAAAAAAAAAAAAAGAAACAGAGTCAGTTTTCAATGAATATTAGCTAATATTGTTATGAAAGCAGGATCAGAATGTTCAATTTCTTACAGGTTATATATCTTTTTAATCACTTACCATAAGAATTGACTGTTCACAGTATAAATACAAATACATAAATAAAATAGTTTATATATTTTAAATATATATCAATAGACATTAAATGTTATTATTTATTAAAATCCTGATTTGGTTAAGTTGAAAAGGTTAAATAGCAAACCTCTAATAATTTTCCTTTTTTTTGAGACCGAGTCTCACTCTGTCACCCAGGCTGGAGTGCAGTGGTGCAATCTTGGCTCACCACAATCTCTGCCTCCCGGGTTCAAGCAAGTCTTGTGCTTCAGCCTCCCGAGTAGCTGGGATTACAGGTGTGCACCACCATGCCCAGCTAATTTTTGTATTTTTAGTAAAGATGGGGTTTCACCATGTTGGCCAGGCTGGTCTCGAATTCCTGACCTCAAGTGATCTGCCCACCTTGGTCTCCCTCCCAAAGTGCTGCCACCACGCCTGGCATAATTTTTACTACATTGTTACATGCAATAGTATTGTAAAGGAATCATGCTGGAATAATAGAACATAAATATATGCATTTATGTCCATATTTTATGAGATATGTGCATTTATATATCTACACATATATTTGAAGTTGTAAAAAAACACCCAATATAAAATTTACCCTCTTCAGCCAGGTGTGGTGCCTCACACCTGTAATGCCAGCACTTTGGGAGGCTGAGGTGGGTGGATCACCTGAGGTCGGGAGTTGAAGACCCATCTGACCAACATGGAGAAACCCCATCTCTACTAAAAATACAAAATTAGCTGGGTGTGGTGGCACATGACTGTAGTTCCAGCTACTCGGGAAGCTCAGGCAGGAAAATCGCTTGAACCCGGGAGGCAGAGGTTGTGGAGAGCCAAGATCGTGCCATTGCACTCTAGCCTGGGCTACAAGAGCAAAACTCTGTCTCAGAAAAAAAAAAATTTACCCTCTTCACCATTTTTAAGTTCACTAGTGCTAATTATATTCACATTCTCTTGTAATAGGTCTTTAGAACTTTTTTTATCCTGCAAAACTGGAACTCTACATCCATTGAACAACTCTCTATTCCCTCTGCCACTACCCTGACCACCATCCTACTTTCTGTTTCCATGGTTTGACTACTCCAGGGACCTCATGTAAGTGGAGTCATGCAATGTTTGTCTTTTTGTTCTGAATTATTTCACCTAGGATAATATCCTCAATGTTCATCCATGTTGTAGCCTAGGACAGGATTTCCTTCTTTTTAAAGCCAAATAGTATTCCATTGTATGTACAGACCACATCTGCTTTACCTATTCATCCATAGATGGACATTTGGGCTACTTCCACCTCTTGGCTTTTGTGAATAGTGCTGTTGTGAACATGGGTGTGCAAATATCTCTTCAAGATCCTGCTTCAATTGCTGGATCACATGATGATTCTAGTTATTTATTTAGAGATGGGGGCTTGCTAATGTTGCCCAGGCTGGTCTTGAACCCTTGGCCTCAAGCTGTCCTTCCACCTCTGCCTCTGAAGTAGCTAGGACTATATGTATGTGCCATCATGCTTGGTTAATTTATAATTTTTTTTTTTTTTTTTGAGATAGGGTCTTAATCTGTTACCCAGACTGGAGTACAGTGGTGCAATCATGGTTCACTATACTCTTGACCTCTTTTCTTGGTAAATTACCCAGTCTTAGATAGTTCTTTGTAGCAACATGAGAATGGGCTAATATAGGGGGACAGAATTCAACCTTAACTGTACACGTCAGGCACTACACTAGAAGTTAGACATCTTCACTCATTTACTCCTGACAGTGACCTTATGAGATCAGTAGTTATTATCCCAATTACATAGATGAAGACTTGGAGCTTTAGAAGAACTCAGTGACTTGCTAGGGTTTCCGACTGGGGATATCACCCTCCAGCCACTTGCCTTTGCAAATAAGCAGGCACTCTGACACTTAGAGAAGAAGCTTTGCTTCTGGGGCAGTCTTGCATATTGGTGTTTTTTTGTTTTTTTTGTTTGTTTGTTTTAAGATGGAGTCTCGCTTTGTCGCCCAGGCTGGAGTGCAGTGGTGCGATCTCGGCTTACTGCAAGCTCTGCCTCCCGGGTTCACGCCATTCTCCTGCCTCAGCCTCCAAGTAGCTGGGACTACAGGCGCGCACAACCACATCCGGCTAATTTTTTGTATTTTGGGTAGAGATGGGGGTTTCACCGTGTTAGCCAGGATGGTCTCGATCTCCTGACCTTGTGATCCACCCGCCTCGGCCTCCCAAAGTGCTGGGATTACAGGCGTGAGCCACCGTGCCTGGCGCAAATTGGTGTTTTAAAGATGGTTTTTATTACGCTTCTGTTTGATCCAAAGATTTTCCAGACGGTCAGTTTACCTGGCCGCAAAAGGAAGTTTCCCTTAGACTGCAGCAGGCCTGTCTGGTCAGATTTTGTTCCATTCTTCCTGGACATGAATACAATGTCTGGGAAGACAATTTCCAGGAAGAAATTCTAGGTCTTTCTGTACTGCTGCTCCTAAGCCCAAAGCTCCTTTTAAGGAGTACAGAAAGATCTAGAATCCAAGACTTAGAGGAAAACTAGAGAAGACTGCAAATGTACATGGGCAGTGATTTCCTGGTTGCACAGATGTTATACATAGCCATACACAAGACCTGAGATGAATACATGGGTTATTGTCCTTCGTGGAGCAGAGTCTGTTTCTATCTCTGACCTTTCCTAATCCTTGCTTTCTTCAGACTGATCATTTTGGGGAAATGGAGGCAATTACGTGTTACTCTCCTCCCTTGCCCTAAAATTGCTCTCAAGAAAACAAATGCCAGTGAAACCCAAGTATACATGTCTAACTCTTCTCAGGAATCTTTATCTCTTAGCAGAAGACAAAGACAAAGGAATTGAACTGGGTCAATTCTTGTTCCTTCTGTGGGGTCCCTGGAGCTCCTCTTTGCTCCTGGGGCAGCCTTCGAGGTCCCCTCCGCAGAATCCTTAGGGCTTTGGGCAGCCCAGTTACAAACCACTGGCCCGGGTCACCTTTCAATTTTCTTGAGTGAAGAAAGATCTCTAAGACACCTGAAGAGAATAAAGTGAGGGACAGAACAGCACATGTGGTCTGGATTTCACTTCTCCATTATTTATGCACACACAAAAGAGAAAGAACCAGAGCAACCCACAAGGCCTGTGACGAGCATCTGGAAAGGCGGAGGAGGGATTAGAGCGGGGAAATCAAGAGGACTTTCAAGCCTGAGTTGTTCGAAAGATTTGTGCCAAGCTGGGTGCCGTGGCTCACACCTGTAATCTTAGCACTTTGGGAGACTGAGGTGGGAAGATCACATGAGCCCAGAAGTTTGAGGTTGCAGTAACTGAGGATTTTTAAGAAAAAAAAAAAAAGAATTGTGTGTTTGTGTGAGTGTGTGTGTGTGTGTGTTCATGCATTTAGATGTTACTTAATTAGAAAGAAATTTAGGGCTGGGCATAGTGGCTCATACCTGTAATCTCAGTCCTTGAGCCCAGGAGTTGGAGACCAACCTGGTCAACATGGTGAAATCCCGTCTCTACTAAAAATACAAAAATTAGCCAGGTGTGGTGGTGGTGCACGCCTGTAATTCCAGCTACTCGGTTGGCTGAGGCACAAGAATCGCTTGAACCCAGGAGGTGGAGGTTGCAGTGAGCCAAGATCACACCACTGCACTCCAGCCTGGGCAGCAGAGTAAGACTGTCTCAAAAAAAAAAGGAAATGAAAAGAATGAATTAAACCCCCTATATAGGGCTATATGTCTGTAATGAATTTCAGTTGTCAGCTCACAACATATTAGCAGAGTATTTTTGTTTGGATCACATAATAATTTTTTTTTCTTTTTTATACACAGCCACACTCAGGTGTGGTATACCTTTAGTAGCTCTGAGATATTTGATCCATCTTATTTGTGATTTATTTATAGGTAATGACATGGTGCGATTCTTCAAAGGATAAACTGATACAAGACTCAAGATGCCTTTGACAAAAAGCCCGTGTGCCTCTTCCTCTTCACCTAATCAATAAAAAGTCACTTTTGACCAAAGGCAGACCCTGACCCAAGGATGTTTGAGGAGCCTTTCCGATAGAAGGCATTCTTCTCACATTGAGAGAAGTTATTTTATTTTTTCTCTTGCCTAGCTGGGCAGGCTCCCAGAGCAAGGGTTTCCCTTAAGCCCAAAAGGAAACCAAGTGGACTATTTTTTTTTTTTTTAAAGAAGGGTTTATAGCTGCCATAGCTTTCACCACCAGCTGCCTAACACAAGGTTTCTGTTTTGAAGAAGGGATGGAGGTGTGCAGGGCAAATAGTTACACCCACTCTTGGTTCCCTGCCTCTTGATATAATGTATTAACAGTTAAGACCTGCAGTGATTAAGATTTGTTGCGATTCCAATAGTATCATGCCTCTGCCAAACTAGGACTGATTTTCCAAGTTGTGGTCCTCTTTCTCTGTGCCTTTTTTAAACTGCATATATATATGTGTGTATACACACACACACACACACACATATATATATATGTTTGCAGCAAAACTCTGACAAGACACAGAATCATACCTGCAAACTAACAGAGATAGGGTAGGGAAGGAGGACTGCCTTGAGGACTCAAGAAAGTGTTCATTCATCCATTCACCTAGTAGTTCATTGAGTTTCTTTTTTCTTTCTTTCTTTCTTTCTTTTTTTTTTTTTTGAGATGGGTCTTGCTCTGTTGCCCAGGCTGGAGTGCAGTGGTGTGATCTCGTTTCACTGCAACCTCTGCCTCCCAGGTTCAAGTGATTCTCCTACCTCAGCCTCCCAAGTAGCTGGGATTACAGGCGCCCATCACCGCCTCTGGCTAATTTTTGTATTTTTTATAGAGATGGGTTTCACCATGTTGGCCAGGCTGGTCTTGAACTCCTGACCTCAGGTGATCCATCCACCTTGGCCTCCCAAAGTGCTGGGATACAGGTGTGAGTCACCGTGGCTGGCTCCATTGAGTTTCTATGTGCCAGCTATAGTAATAATTACTGGGGATGAAGAAGTGATTGAGACACGATTCATAGCTTAACCTAAACAGAGTCCACATTCTTAATAGGTTGATATTTTTGAAGAATCGCAGACCACAGATTTTAGAGTCAAAAGAAAATGTAAAAATACTTCCCATCCACGTCTTAGTAACTGGGCTTGTTTCAGTTACAAACTGAACACACCTACCTAGATAGTAGGAATATGCTCACCTATATCTGTTAGAAATTGATGTATCGGTATGTATAGCTTGATAAATTATAAATTACCATTTTAAAAATTCTTGTGTCTTTTCTTCTTTCTTTCTTTTTTTTTTTTTTGAGAGAGAGTCTTGCTCTTGTTGCCCAGGTTGGAGTGCAATGGCACGATCTCAGCTCACTGCAACCTCCGCCTCCTGGGCTCAAGCGATTCTCCTACCTTAGTCACCAGAGTAGGTGGGAATACAGGCACATGCCACCACATCCAGCTAATTTTTGTATTTTTAGTAGAGATAGGGTTTCACCACGTTGGTCAGGCTGGTCTCGAACTCCTGACCTCAGGTGATCCACCTGTCTTAGCCTCCCAAAGTGCTGGCATTACAGGCATGAGCCACCGTGCCCAGCGTTTTTTTCTGTTTTTAATGGCATGTGAATTTGCCTTTTCTCATCTAGTTAATTGTTGACAAGGGAACCTTCATTTATTTGAGTATGTAGAAAACAGCAAGAAAAAATGTGTGGGACTTTGGGACTGTCCTCTCGCCTCAAAGGCCCTGGGCCAGCTCTAAAGATCATTCTTCGGATGCTTGGGGAACCTTAAATATGGGCTGTGTAGCAGTGCTGTGTTGGTGCTAAGCTTCCCAACATGGTTACTGTGCTGTGGTCATGCAGGAGGACCTCCTTGTTCCTGGAAGTGCTGATGTTTTTGGGAGTGAAGTGTCATGTTGTCTGTTAGAAACTTCAATGATTCAGCTGAAAATAAACATTTAAAATAAACAGAAATAATTAAAATTATATGTATACATAGTCATGTGCTGTATAACAACGTTTTGATCAACTATAGACCCCATATACAATGGTGGTCCCATAGGATTATAATGGAGCTGAAAAATTCCTCTTATCTAATGATGTGGTAGCTCTGGTAATGTCCTGGTGTAATGCATTGTCTTTCCATGTTTAGATACACAAATACTTACCATTGTGTTCCAGTTGCCTACAGTATTCTGTACAGGAATATGCTGTGCAGGTGTGCGGCCTGGGAGTAATAGGCTGCACCATTTAGCCTAGGTGTGCAGTAGGCTATGTCATCTAGGTTTGTGTAAGTACACTGAGATGTTCACCCAAGGACAAAATTATCTAATGACACATTTCTCAGAATGTATTCCCATTTTTAAGTCACACATGACTATACACAGACACACACAGACACACACAAACATACACACACACACAGACACACACAACGTATCATGATTTGAATCTCCCCCACTGTCTACCTTTTGGGAAAGTCTGTAATTGTTCTTATGATTTATATTGCTCCTCTCTGGGGGAAAGATTATACTTCCCCTGTCCCACAACTGTCAAGCTTTGGTCCCTTGACTTCCTTTGGACAATGAAATTTGCATGCAGTGGCACTCACAGGTAGAAGCTGAATAGGCAGGCTTTGTTGTGGCCCCTCACTACAGAGTCCCAGTACCATGCAGCACACATCAGCACCGCTACCCTGGGGTTTACGTCTCGGGCCGGGTCTGGGATCCCCACCATGTTACTAACCTCCAGATAATAATTTGGGCAAGAGTAATTGGACATTTTATCCAATTTTTAAAAAGACATACACACATTAGTCTGTTCTTTTGGCCTTTTCCCTTTGCCCCTGTCTTGCTCTGCTGCTCCTCTGAAGTCCTCTTTACCCCATTGAGTCATCTGACAATAAACTCTCTTGCTTCTGGCTGGGACACGCCAAGGTTTCTGTAGAACAATTAAGCATCATTTCAGGGTGAGCTAATTTCATGACAGCTTTCTGTGGTTGAGAACCATCCCCCGTAGTGGATCAGAGCCCAGGGTCTGCTCGGCTGAGGCATGGAAGCCGCCCCTGACAAGCAATCCTTTTGTTTCCATGGCCTTGTGTCTAGATATTTCTGTGCCGTCTGCTTTCCCTGCGACTGGGCATTTACATGCCTTTCCTCTCCTCCACATCTACTTCTTCCTTGTGCTAGTGCTTCACTGACTGGCTCCTATTTCAGACTCTTCTCCTCCAAATATCAGTTTGCTTATCTGTAAAATTGATATAGGAATGTTGCAGTAGGTAGTTAGGCAGACATGAGTAGGGCAGGAGAGGGCTCCCCCAAACAGGAACACTTGGGGACCATCAGGTGATGGTCAGGCGTTTGTTAAACTGTCTCTTTAAAATAATAATGGGGCTGAACGTGGTGGCTCACGCCTGTAATCCCAGAACTTTGGGAGGCTGAGGTGGGCAGATCACAAGGTCAAGAGATCAAGATCCTGGCCAACATGGTGAAACCCCAACTCTACTAAAAATACAAAAATTAGCTGGGTGTGGTGGTGCACACCTGTAATCCCAGCTACTCAGGAGGGTGAGGCATGAGAACCCCCTGGGAGGTGGAGGTTGCAGTTAGCCAAGGTTGCGCCATCACACTCCAGCCTGGGCAACATGAGCAAAACTCCATCTCAAAATAACAATAATAATAATAATAATGATAATGATGATGATGATAGGTCACAGCCAGCGCCAAGGAAAGGCAGTCTCCCAATAGATAGGGAACACCTGAAACTGGTGATCAACAGCTTCCCAATAAGATCTCAGGAGATGGGTGAGTGGGCTCATGCATATGTACTAAGAGGCCAAGTAGCAGAGTTTAACTTACCATTTGAGCATCCCTAGTCGACTTATGCAGTTGACAGCCCTTCCCCCTGATAAGGTATATGACCTCCCTCTAGGAACACTCGACTGGTAAGGGAAAGACACCTCAAGTGAACATGTGCACAACTTCAGTAAACACATTGCACATGTGGCCCCTCCCAAGGGCTGGCAGGCCACTGTGCATGTGGAGAGCCCACCCCAAGGGAAGAATCAGGGGAGAAGTAATGCCGACCATGGAAGCATGCCAACATATAAAACCCCAAGTCAGCCGGGCACGGTGGCTCATGCCTGTAATCCCAGCACTTTGGGAGGCTGAGGCAGGCGGATCATGAGGTCAGGAGATGGCTAACACAGTGAAACCCCATCTCTACTAAAAATACAAAAAATTAGCCAGGTATGGTGGCGGGTGCCTGTAGTCCCAGCTACTGGGGAGGCTGAGGCAGGAGAACGGCGTGAACTCGGGAGGCGGGGCTTGCAGCAAGCCGAGATTGCACCACTGACTGCACTCCAGTCCGGGCAACAGAGCAAGATTCCATCTCAAAAAAAAAAAAAAAAAAAAAAAAAAACCAAAGTCAAAGGGCAAACCATGCACTTGAATCTCTCAAGTCACCTGATTGGCCCTTTTCCAAGTGTACTTTACTTCCTTTTGTTCCTGCTCTAAAACTTTTTAATAAAGTTTCCCTCCTGCTCTAAAATTTGCCTCTGTCTTTCCCTCTGCCTTATGCCCCTTGGTC
>NW_016806071.1:1326900-1351385 GCF_001698545.2 Rhinopithecus bieti
AAAAAAAAAAAAAAAAAAAAAAAAAAACCCAAGTCAAAGGGCAAACCATGCACTTGAATCTCTCAAGTCACCTGATTGGCCCTTTTCCAAGTGTACTTTACTTCCTTTTGTTCCTGCTCTAAAACTTTTTAATAAAGTTTCCCTCCTGCTCTAAAATTTGCCTCTGTCTTTCCCTCTGCCTTATGCCCCTTGGTCTAATTCTTTCTTCTGAGAAGGCAAGAATTGAGGTCACTGGCTGGGTGCAGTGGCTCTTGCCTGTAATCCCAGCAGTTTGGGAGGCCGAGGCTGGTGGATCACCTGAGGTCAGGAGTTCAAGACCAGCCTGGTCAACACGGTGAAACTAAAAACACAAAAATTAGCCAGGCGTGGTGGCACATGCTTGTAATCCAACTACTTGGGAGGCTGAGACAGGAGAATCGCTTTAACCTGGGGGACAGAGGTTGCAGTGAGCCAAGATCGCACCACTGCACTCCAGCCTGGGCAACAGAGCAAGACTCCATCTAAAAACAAACAAACAAACAAACAAACAGTTGAGGTTGCTGCATACCCATATGGATTCGAGGCTGTTAGAGGCTTTAACAGCAATACCTATGTAGCAAGGCTACCAGACGTTTCAAGCATAGGATAGAGGTAAAGCCCTCAGCACAGGGTCTGGGACGGAGCATTCTTAGCCTGATAGTGTTGCTTCTTCTTCCACCATTAGCTCGGCTGATAGGGATGGTGGTGAATGGGGATGGGGGGGTTTCTCTAGCTGTGTCTTTGCTTGTTATAGATATACTTCTCTATTTGTTGTGGTGTCTAAAAT
Source organism: Rhinopithecus bieti (assembly GCF_001698545.2). Classification (NCBI taxonomy): domain Eukaryota; kingdom Metazoa; phylum Chordata; class Mammalia; order Primates; family Cercopithecidae; genus Rhinopithecus; species Rhinopithecus bieti. Next base: position 1,327,706 of record NW_016806071.1, read on the forward strand.
TGCTGCTGCTGCTTTTTTTTTTTTTTTTTGGTTACCATAGCAGGTGTTACATTTTAGCCCTGCCAGTTGGGATTCATTTTGCTCTTCTGTTCCACTCCCAAGCCACTCAGCACCAACCTCCCCCATCTTTGGTTTTGTCTGTCCTCTAGGTTTTCATTGTCCTCCCCAGGGGCCGTGAACTCCTCTGCCATCTGCCCTCACCTGGCCCGGCTGCTTTGTAGGTCACCTAATCCTTTTACATTATCCCCTTTCCAGGTCATCAACAAATGGCTGTATTTTCCAAGTAGCTCCCACAGATGCAGCCTCCATTTCTTCAAAAATACTTGGCATTGATGTTTCAATACAACTCCAGCTCCTGCAGATGCCTCCTCCGAACTTCTCACACCCACTCCCTTTCAAGAGGGAAAGGGGATCTCTCTCACCAGCTCCTTGAGGGGCACATTCTCCTGAAGATGCCCCCACCACAGTCTTGTGCAAGGATAGAATCTCCAAAGTTTGAATCTATCCATGCTTTGAATATAGAGGCAAGAAGCCCTCAGAAATCCCAAGGGCAGCCTGAAGGGCACTTCTGACCTGTTCTGAATTTTATCTGTAGTTTCCAAATGAGCTGGGGATATGTTCCTCTCTATCCACCTGATTGGAGGAACTCATCCATAACCTGCTAACATTTCAAACTGACTTCAGGAACATTTTGTTCCCCTTTTCGAATACACTCCCCGTAGGATTTGAAATGAAGGATGACATTGTAGAGCACAAAGTAGTTATCTGTTCACCCCAGACCCCCTCCCCTAAAGTCTAGTCAGGAGACTTTCAAGGAAACAAACAAAAATCTCAGAAGGAAATATGGAAATAAAGAACACTGACTCTTTTGCTTTTTTGGCAGGAGTTCACACCAAGTGCTCAAATAACGCAACGTATGCTGCATTGGTGTTCTGAGGTGACCAGAGTGGACTAGTCAGGAATGAGGGTCAGCGATGAAGGCTTTTCATTGTCACAGAAAGGCAGCTGAGCTGAGCCAGACCTTCCATTTCTGCCTCTGCCCTTAACTAGTTGTTTGATGTTGGGCAAGTTACTGAACTGGTCTACGTTTTAGATTCCTGGGGATCATGAAACCTCTGTTACTGGGCTGTCCCACTGGAATGATGTCACACACAAGGAGCACTTGGGACCACGTGGGTACCTAGGGAGTGACCATGATTGCTGCAGGAGTGAGAGTAGACAAACTCTGAAGGTCAGGCAGAGCTCTATTTGGAGTTGTCTGGGCTTTTCTGGCTACGGATGGACTGTGTTCATATGATCAGTCCAGAACTGGGATAACCCGCTAATTTCAGGCAAGGTTATATGATTCTGCAGGGCAAAGCCCACATTAGTGCCTGTTTTATAGCCTGTGACTTTTAATGGCTCCTACAGCTGACAGTCCTTCTCCCTGAAGCTAAAGTGAACTTGTTATCCTGCACTTTATTTTGTATTTAAATAATGCTTTGCATTTCCAAGGTGCTTAACAAGCATTAATTCATTCTTCTTCCTGCTAGGTCCTATTCTTTTCTACTGTTTATTTATTTACTGACTTATTTTGCAGACTGGGGAGTTTACCTGGGGGATTTGCCCAAAGTCATGCAGACCTAGTCAGGATTTTGCAATTCTATTCATGTTCACACCTCCGTTCTGGGCTAAGTTCCCTTCTCACTGTCCAGGGGTCATCAGGTGAAATCAAAAGACTTTTGGGTCTTTGGGAAAGGATTCCCAAAGTGTCTTTTAGGACTACTCTTTTTATTTTGGGCAAATTTTGGCGGGGGAGAATATTTATGTATAGGTCCTCAAACTTTTATGATTTTGGAGCAGCACATGATTCTAGGGGAGATATACCAACTGGCTGTCAGCCTCTGTCTCAGGTTACTGTGAGTCAGTTTGGCTCCAGTTCAAATGTTGATCCAGTCCTTTGGGTAAAACGGCTGGATCAGATTTTTCTGTTGTCTTTTATAAAAAACTTGCGTTATAAGAAATCACTCTAATTTGTCCCTCTGAAACCAGAAATGATCTACTCACTGCTCCCCAAATGCTCACACCTCCTTTTTCCTTCTTCCAGGTCTGCAGCCACTCCTCAGACACTTGCTCAAGTTCAGAAAGTGTTAGGTATTTGGCTTATTTTTTATTTTTATTTTTTGGAGGCAGAGTCTTACTCTGTCACCCAGGCTGGAAGGCAGTGGTGTGATCACAGCTCATTGCAGCCTTGAACTCCCAGGCTCAAGCAATCCTCCCACCTCAGCCTCCTGAGTAACTGAGACTACAGGCACGCACCATCACACCTGGCTAATTTTTGAACATTTTTTGTTGTTGTTGTTATAGGGACAGGATCTTGCTGTGTTGCTCAGGCTGGTCTCGAACTCCTGGGCTCAAGTGATCCTCCTGCTTCAGCCTCCCAAAATGCTGGGATTACAGAAGTGAGCTACTGTGCCCGGACTTTCGTTTCTACTTAACAAAACATTCAATATCCATATCACAATTAAGTCACTTACCAGGAACATTTAATTCAGAGGTAACATACATATGCTATCACCACCAAAACCATTTTAAGTTTCTGCTATTCAGTTTTGTGAAATAGTAAAAGTTTTCCATTTTTTTGAGACAAGATCTTGCTCTGTCAATCAGGCTGCAGTGCCTTGGCACAATCAGAGCTCATGGCGGCCTCCATCTCCCAGGCTTCAAAGGATCCTCCTGCTGCAGCCTCCGTAAGTGTGCACCACCATAACCAGTTTTTTGTTTTGTTTTGTTTTGTTTTTTATTTTTTTATTTTTGAGACGGAGTCTCGCTCTGCCGCCCAGGCTGGAGTGCAGTGGCCGGATCTCCGCTCACTGCAAGCTCCGCCTCCAGGTTTATGCCATTCTTCTGCCTCAGCCTCCCGAGTAGCTGGGACTACAGGTGCCCGCCACCTCGCCCGGCTAGTTTTTTTGTATTATTTAGTAGAGACGGGGTTTCACCGGGTTAGCCAGGATGGTCTCGATCTCCTGACCTCGTGATCCGCCCGTCTCGGCCTCCCAAAGTGCTGGGATTACAGGCTTGAGCCACCGCGCCCGGCCTTGTTTTGTTTTTTTAAGAGATAGGGTCTCACGGCCAGGCATGGTGGCTCACCCCTGTAATCCCAGCACTTTGGGAGGCTGAGGCGGTTGGATCACCTGAGGTCAGGAGTTCCAGACCAGCCTGACCAACATGGCGAAATCCCGTCTCTACTAAATACAAAAAATAGCCAGGCGTGGTGGCATACACTTGTAATCCCAGCTACCCGGGAGGCTGAGGCAGGAGAATCGCTTGAACCTGGGAGGCGGAGGTTGCGGTGAGCCGGGATTGTGTCATTGCACTCCAGCCTGGGGAACAAGAGGGACATTCCATCTCAGAAAAAAGAGATGGGGTCTCACTTTGTTGTCCAGGCTGGTCTCAAACTCTTGGGCTCCTGCCAAAGTGCTGAGATTAAAGGCGTGAGTCGCCAGGAAATATGGAAATTTTTTGACCGATTTTTTTCCTTTTGTTGTGTCTTCCTACTTCATTTTAATGTAGTCATTCTTGGATGCCTTGAAAAATCTTGATTCTAGAGAAAACTCAGGTGACTGAAATTGCAAGTGCAGAAAAGCAAAAGAGAAGGATGTAGCAAAAGCGGCGTAGCTGTGGAAAAGTATTAAAATAAAACCCTAGGCCGGGCACGGTGGCTCAAGCCTGTAATCCCAGCACTTTGGGAGGCCGAGACGGGTGGATCACGAGGTCAGGAGATCGAGACCATCCTGGCTAACACGGTGAAACCCCGTCTTTACTAAAAAACACAAAAAACTCTCCGGGCGAGGTGGCGGGCGCCTGTAGTCCCAGCTACTCGGGAGGCTGAGGCAGGAGAATGGCGTGAACCCGGGAGGCGGAGCTTGCAGTGAGCTGAGATCCGGCCACTGCAGTCCAGCCTGGGAGACAGAGCGAGACTCCGTCTCAAATAAATAAATAAATAAATAAATAAATAAATAAATAAAACCCTAGACAAACAAATTGAAGAGTTTAACTGAGCAAAGAACGATTTGTGAATCAGGCAGCTCCCAGAATCAGAATAGGTTCAGAGAGACTCTGGGCTGCCACATGGTCAGATAGCATTTATGGACAGAAAAACCAAAGTGCCCTACAGAAAACAGAAGCGAGGTACAGAAACAGCCAGATTGATTGGTTACAGCCCTGCTTTTGCCTTATGTGAATACAGTATGAACAGCTGGCTGCCTGTGATTGGCCAACACTCGGCTGCTGTGATTGGCTGAGCCTCAGCTGCTGCGATTGGCTGACTCGGTTACTTCTTATTAGAGTAGGTTACAGTTTGTTTATAGGAGCAGTAGGTAACAGCTCACTGTGTATAGAGAAAGCTTTAGGCTGAACCGAACTATGTAAGCAGGCTAAACGTAATTTAAGAAGTATTCAGGCTTCAGGCTAAACTTAAGAAGTATTTATCCTCCCAGCACTTGGGAGGCCGAGGTGGGTGGATCACGAGATCAAGAAATCGAGACCATCCTGGGCAACATGGTGAAATCCTGTCTCTACTAAAAATACAAATATTAGCTGGGTGCAGTTGCACGTGCCAGTAGCTATTTGGGAGGCGGAGGCAGGAGAATCGCTTGAACCCAGGAGGCAGAGGTTGCAGTGAGCCGAGATCGCACCACTGCACTCCAGCCTGGCAACCGAGAGAGACTGCGTCTCAAACAAGCAAACAAACAAACGAAGAAGTATTTATCCAAACAAAGTACCATTCACTCTTTTCAATCATTCTTGCTCTCTCTCTCTCTCTCTCTCTCTCTCACCAAAGAAGCTCAGTTCAGGGCCTGGGCGCGGTGGCTCACGCCTGTTATCCCAACACTTTGGGAGGTGGAGGCGGGCAGAACACCTATTGTCTTCCATAACTCTCAGTTGAAACATTTTATTTTCGCTAAAACACCATTGTTCTTGCCAGGCGCGGTGGCTCACACCTGTAATCCCAGCACTTTGGGAGGCCGAGGCGGGGGGATCACGAGGTCAGGAGATCGAGACCATCCTGGCTAACAGGGTGAAACCCCGTCTCTACTAAAAGAATACAAAAAATTAGCCGGGTGTGGTGGCGGGCGCCCGTAGTCCCAGCTACTGGGGAGGCTGAGCAGGAGAATGGTGTGAACCCGGGAGGCAGAGCTTGCAGTGAGCCGAGACCAGGCCACTGCACTCCAGCCTGGGTGACAGAGCAAGGCTCACTCCATCTCAAAAAAAAAAAAAAAAAAAAAAGTTCAGTTCAGGGACGTACTACTTACATTCTAGTAGTGAGTCTTTAGTGAGCACTACACCTTTTTACACCTGTGACAACCTGCTGCTGTTTGGGGATGGGGACACAATTCACTCTAAACCAGTCCTTGACCACCAGGCAAACCTATCAGCATAAATATCCAAAATGCCCAATGAAGGCTCTGGCTACTCTTGAGTGCAGAAGTGTTCTTTCACCTTCCCTGTGCACCTGCCATGGCTCCACAGTGCCTTTCTAAGGTACCAGTGTCTATTTTCCTATTGATATTTCCATTTTCTGGAGATTACCCAGCTATGGTTAGCAGAGTTGATCAAAATACTTTACTGAGAATGTCAGGGTCTTTGAATTGCTGTTTTGGTCTTATAATTTATTTTTCTTTCTGAAGAGTGGTTTCCTTTAAGCTACTTGAGAGCACACTTCAAGGACAAAGGTGGGCTTTCGGACAATAACATGTGAATGGTTGGGTAGGAAGATATGTTCCAGAGATAAATGTAATCTTTGCTTTTCGGAAAAGCATATGGACACAGTCCACATCATTCCTGAAAAGAGAATTCAATGTGAGGTCACTACTAGTTATAATACCTAGTATTTCTATGAGATTTGAAAATATTTGAGAATGCAAAAAATTTGGCTTATAAATTTGTGAGTTCCCTGAACTAAGATGAAAGATAACTTCCAGGTAGATGAAATGAGCTCAAGAAAGGGTGGGGGGCGGCCAGGCATTGAAATAACATTTTATAAACTGATAAACATGTGTTACGAAGCCACTGTGAGGTCAGCCTAGAAATAACTGAGATAAGCCAGGTGCTGTGGCTCATGCCTGTAATCCCAGCACTTTGGGAGGCCAAAAAGGGTGGATCACGAGGACAGGAGTTTGAGACCAGCCTGGCCAACATAGTGAAACCCCATCTCCACTAAAAAAGCAAAAATTAGCTGGGCATGGTGGTGCGCACCTGTAGTCCCAGTTGCTTGGGAGGCTGAGGCTGGAGAATCGCTTGAACCCGGGAGGCAGAGGTTGCTGTGAGCCAAGATCGCACCAGTGCACTTGAGCCTGGGCAACACAGCAAGACTCCGTCTCAAAAAAAAAATACTGATATGAGTAAAACAAAACTCCTGACCTAAAGCTCTCAAGTAAGTCATAATAGAACGTGATGAAAATTACAATAGAAATACGGAGAAGGCACAGAGTAACCTTATCCAGAAAGGGAGGACTACATAGTTAAAGTTCCAAGGCCCGTGGTAATTCTGAGCTCAGTCATGAAGAATAAATAAAAGGTCATGAACTGGGTAAAGGAGAATGTTATAGGAATGGGAATTGTGGGCCAGGCGTTGTGACTCATGCCTGTAATCCCAGCACTTTGGGAGGCTGAGGCAGGCGGATCACCTGAGGTTGGGAGTTTGAGACCAGCCTGACCAACATGGAGAAACCTCATCTCTACTAAAAATACAAAATTATCTGGGTGTGGTGGCACGCACCTGTAATCTCAGCTACTTGGGAGGCTGAGACAGGAGAATTGCTTGAATCCGGGAGGCGGAGGTTGTGGTAAGCTGAGATCGTGCCATTGCACTCCAGCCTGGGCAACAAGAGCGAAACTCTACCATCATATTTGGAAATAGGGTCTTTGTAGAGGCAATTAGTTGAATTAAAATGAGATCATACTCTATAATAATTTAAATATTTGATATTTATTTATTTTTAGAGACAGGGTCTCACTCTGTCTCCCAGGCTGGGGTACAGTGGCACGATCATAGCTCACAGCAGCCTTGAACTCCTAGGCTCAAGTGATGCTCCTGCCTCAGCCTCCCAAGTAGCTAAGAGTACAGGCAAGGGCCACCATCATATTTTTGTGTGTGTGGAGATGGGGTCTCACTATGTTGCCCAGGCTGGTCTCGAACCACTGGCTTCAAGAGATCCTTCTGCCTCAGCCTCCCAAAGTGCTGGGATTACAGGTATGAGGCACCACACTCAGCCCTATTTCTTCTTGTTAAATTATTATAGAGTATGGGTCAGGCATGGTGGCTCATGCTTATAACCCCAGCACATTCGGTGGCCAAGGTGGGAGGATTGCTTGAAACCAGAGGTTTGAGACCAGCCTGTGCAACATAAGGGACCCTATCTCTACAAAAAAATTAAAAACCAGAAAACAAGCATTGGCAAGGGTGTAGAGAAATTGGAAAGCTTGTGTTGCTGGTGGGAATGTAAAATGGTGTAGCTGCTGTGGAAAACAGTATGGTCGTTCCTAAAGAGTTCAACATAAAATTACCATATGATTCAACAATTCCAGTCCTGGGGGTATGCCCCAAAGAACTGAAAATAAGATTCACACAGATATTTGTACACCAGTGTTCATAACAGTGTTATTCGCAGTAGCCAAAAGGTAGAAGCAACCCAAGTGTCCACCAGCAGATGAATGGAAAAACCAAATGTCCGTCTCCAGGCCGCAGAATGCTATTCTGCAACTAAAAGGAATGTGAGTCTGATACCTGCCCAAACATGGAGGAGCCTTGAAAACATTATGCTATTTGAAATAAGCGGGTGGGCGCCATGGCTCACGCCTGTAATGTCAGCACTTTGGGAGGCCGAGGCAGGCGGATCACCTGAGGTTAGGAGTTCAAGACTAGCCTGGCCAACATGGTGAAATCCCATCTCCACTAAAAATACAAAAATTAGCAGGGCGTGGTGGCAGGCACCTGTAATCCTAGCTATTTGGGAGGCTGAGGCAGGAGAATCTCCTGAACCCGGGAGGCGGAGGTTGCAGTGAGCCGCCATTGCACTCCAGCCTGGGCAACAACAGCAAAACTAAAAAAAGAAAGAAAGAAAGAAGCTGGACCCCAAAGGACAAGTATTATATGACTCCAGTTCTATGAGGTTCCCAGGATGGGCAAATCCATAGAGAAAGAAAGTAGAATAGAGGTTACCAGGGGCTAGGGAATGAGGACAATAGGATGTTATTGCTTAATGTGTACAGTGTTTCTGTTTGGGGTGAAGAAAAGCTTTTGGAGACAGTGGTGATAGTTGCACAACTTTGGGAATGTAATCAGTGCCACTGTTGTCTACATTTAAAAATGGCTGGGCTGGGCGTGGTGGCTCTCGCCTGTAATCCCAGCACTTTGGGAGGCCGAGGCGGGCGGATCACAAGGTCAGGAGATGGAGACCACGGTGAAACCCTGTCTCTACTAAAAATACAAAAAATTAGCCGGGAGTGGTGGCGGGCGCCTGTAGTCCCAATTACTCAGGAGGCTGAGGCAGGAGAATGGCGTGAACCTGGGAGGTGGAGCTTGCAGTGAGCCAAGATTGTGCCACTGCACTCCAGCCTGGGGACAGAGCGAGACTCCGTCTCAAAAAAAAAAAAAAGAAAAAAAAAAGGTCAAAATGGCAAACTTTTAAATACATATTTTACCACTATAAGAATAATGAGGTTGGCTGGGTGTGGTGGCTTACCCCTGTAATCTCAGCATTTGTGGGAGGCCAAAGTGAAAAGACTGCTTGGTGTCAGTAGTCCAAGGCCAGCCTGGGCAACATAGCAAACCTCATCTCTACTAAAAAAGAAAAAAACTTAGCCACATGTGGTGGTGCATATCTATAGTCCTAGCTACTCAGGAGGCTGAGGTGGGAGGATGGCTTGAGCCTGGGAAGTTAAGGCTGCAGTGAGCTATTATCTTGCCACTACATTCCAGCGTGAGTGACAGAACAATACCCTGTCTCAAAAAAATAAATAAATATAAATAAAAAAGAAAAGTATAAAAAGAAAATAAAGGCCAGGCACGATGGCTCATACCTGTAATCCCAGCATTTTGGGAGGCCAAGGTGGGCAGATCACCTGAGGTTGGGAGTTGGAGATCAGCCTGATCAACATGGAGAAACCCCATCTCTTAGTAGCCGGGCGTGGTGGCACATGCCTGTAATCCCAGCTACTAGGGAGGCTGAGGCAGGAGAATCGCTTGAACCCAGAGGTGGAGGTTGTGGTGAGCCAAGATCGCACCATTGCACTGCAGCCTGGGCAACAAGAGCGTAACTGCATCTCAAATAAATAAATAAATAATAAAAACAATGAGGTCATATTGACTTAGAATGGGCCGTAAATTCAATCACTTGTGTCCTTAGAAGAAAAGACACAGAGGCAAAGAGAAACACATAGAGAGGAGAATACCTCGTGAAAATGGAGACTGAGATTGGTGCAATGTGTCTACAAGCCAGGGAATGCCAACGTGGCCAGCAACCACCAGAAGCTGGGAGAGAGGCATGGAATAGAGTCCTCGGAGCCTCCAGAAGGAACCAACCCTATTGATACCTTGACCGAAAACGTCCAGCCTTCAGAACTGTGACTGAATTAATTTCTGTTATTTAAAGCCATTCAGTTTGTGGTAATTTGTTACATCAGCCCTGAACAGCGAACATAGATGACCCAGGTTTAAATCCTAGTTCTGCCACTTATGAGCATGGGTATATAACTACTGTCTGGAGCCCCAGTTTTCTCATCCGTAAAATAACTTCATACGGTTGTTAAGAAGATCAAATGAGATACAAATATAAACTCTTAACAGTGTTGGAATGTTAATCGTTCAATAAATATGAGTTATTTACAACAATTTCGATAGTGATGAATAACACAGAGAAATGAGAATTGACTTAGCAGAGAATGGCTTGGCAAACCTGTATGCCAACAAAATTTGCTTGGAAATCAAAAGTATTTACTTCAGACTGGGCGCAGTGACTCACACCTGTAATCCCTGCACTTTGGGCAGATCACTTGAAGTCAGGAGTTTGAAACCAGCCTGGCCAACATGGTGAAACCCCATCTTTACTAAGGGAGTAGACCACCCCTCATATTGCCTTATGCTCAATTTCTGCCTCCAAAGAAAGAAGTAAAAACTAAAAGGCAGAAATGAAATCCACAGGCAGACAGCCCAGTGCCACACCCTGGGCCTGGTAGTTAAAGATGGACCCCTGACCTAATCGGTTCTGTTATCTATAGATTACAGACATTGTATAGAAAGGCATCGCGAAAATCCTTGTCCTGTTCTGTTCCGTTCTAATTACCGGTGCATGCATCCCCCAGTCACGTACCCACTGCTTGCTCAATCATTCATGACCCTCTCACACAGACCCCCTTAGAGTTGTGAGCCCTTAAAAGGGACAGCAATTGCTCACTTGGGGAGCTTGGTTTTTGGAGACTTGAGTCTTGCCAAAGCTCCCGGCTGAATAAAGCCCTTCCTTCTTTAACTTGGTGTCTGATGGGTTTTGTCTACAGCTTGTCCTGCTACACTACTAAAAACACACAAAAAATTAGCTGGGTATGGTGGTGTGCACCTGTAATCCCAGCTACTGAGGAGGCTGAGGCAGGAGAATTGCTTGAACCCAGGAGGCTGAGGTTGCAGTGAGCCCACTGCACTCCAGCCTGGGTAACAGAGTGAGACTCTATCTCAAATGGAAAAAAAGAAAGAAAGAAAAAAAGAATTTACTTCAAGGAAAATTTACTTTCCCATTCTCATTATGGAAAAAAGTGTGGGGGAAATATGTTATTTGAGCTAGCATCACTGAAATGGATATGAAAGTTGGATGATTTCTCAGGCTCTGAGAAGTTTAGAGAAATTGACAAGCTCATCAACCTCCCCCTTTCTCTTGATAAAAGAAAAACTTCAGCTGAATTAAATTTAAAGGAGTTTAATTGAGCAATGAACGATTTGTCAATCAGGCAGCCTTCCCAGCCAGAGCAGGCTCAGAGACTCCAGTGCAGCCACGTGCTGGAAGATGATTTATGGACAGGAAAAGGAAAGTGACGTACAGAAAATGGAAGCGAGGTACAGAAACAGCTGGATTGCATTATTTGAGCATGGTTCGAACAGTTGGTTACATTTGATTGGCCAAAACTTGATGTTTGTCACAAGTGTAGGCTACGGTCTGTTTACACCTCCACTTATTATGGTTCACGATGTACAGAAAAACCTTTAGGTCGAACTTAAAATATTTAGGAGATAGCTTTAGGCTCTACTTAATTTAACACTGACATACCTACCCGTAAGCCCACTCGGGCTTTTACACTTAGAAGAGAGCCCTGTTCCTACATTCTAAGGGTGTTCTTTCTGCCCAGCGGCATGGGGAAGGAAGGTACCTCAGCTGCACAGGTTCAAGCTCCTCGGGAGCTCTATGCAAATTCGAGACCCTGCTGGGATACCCACAAAGCCAGAATCGCTCGCTGCAGGACTAAAGAGGGAGTGTATTTGATTTTTTTTTTTTTTTTTTGGTGATAAATGGGGAAAAACAATGCATTTTTTCAAGAAGCAGTCCAATACCCTGATGTACTGTAAAATGGAATTTAATCCATAAGAGAGTGGGAGGCACCAGGAATGGACTGGGTGGGGTAGCAATAGCTGTTGTCTATCATCTATGGTTAGATTAGCTGTTATCTCTATCAACACTTTCATTGCCATCATTGTCATCACCAGCATTAATATGCCCACCTCCTACAGGGGCTGTGTTGGACTGGTAAAATGTGCATGCTTTTTGGTGCTTGCAACAATTTACAGATATGAATTCACAGGTCTGTCTAGGCTGAGCTTATATTCTTAGTGCAGACAGCCCTCCTCATTCTCAGATTCTGCATCTGCAGATTCAACCAACCACAAATCAAAAACATTTGGAAAACACAGCAATAAAAAATAACAACACAGTAGGACCTAAAGCAAATTTTAAAAACAATACAGGCTAACAACAATTTACATAGCATTTACATTCTATTTGGTATAGGTTTTTTTTTTTTTTTTTTTTTTTTTTTTTTTTTTTTTTTTTGGACGGAGTTTCGCTCTGCACCGGCTGGGTGCAGGTGGACGGATCTCAGCTCATGCAAGCTCGCCTCCGAGTTCCGATTTTCTGCCTCAGCCCTCCCGGTGCTGCGGACTATAGGTGGCCGGCCACGTCGCCCGGCTGTTTTTTGTATTTTTAGAGAGACAGGGTTTACCATGTTAGCGGTGGTTCTCGATTCTCGTGACCTGTGTCGCCGTCTCGGACTTCCAAAAGTGCTGGGATTCAGGCTTGAGCCAACTGCGCCCGGCCTGGTATGAGGTATTTTTGAGAGCAAGTTGAGTCCACCATAAAGCCAGGAGGCTGAGCCCCCTAAGCCTTGGTCTTCTGGTGACCCATCAAATTCTGCTTACCCAGCACCCTGCTGCCTCCCCAGTGTGGGCCCATTGCCTGTACTGAACTCTACAGGATTCTCCAGACTAACGTTCTCTACCTCATCATTTAGCACGCTATTGGATATTGTGTGCTGAATTGCTTGCCAACTGTTCCACAGAGATCAGCCTCATTCACCTGTCTTAGTTTTCCTTTCATTGCTCTTAGGATAAAACACAAACTCCTTACTATGCCCACCAGGCTCCATCCTCTCACTCTGGCTCCCTCTGGCCACGGCACCCCTTGCCCTGCATTCCAGCTACATGGCCATCTTTTAGTTCCACTTGGCCTTTCTTACTCAAACTTCATCTCTTAGTTTAAAGGTTGTTTCGAGAGGCATTCCCTGAATCCCTCGGGTAGGATGTCTGCCTATTCCTTCTTGAAACACTAGAGGTAAAATCCATATAACATAAAATTTACCGTCTTAACTATTTTTATTTATTTATTTATTTAATTTATTTTTTTTGAGATGGAGTCTCACTCTGTCACTCAGGCTGGAATGCAGTGGTGCGATCTTGGCTCACTGCCACCTCTGCCTCCTGGGTTCAAGCAATTCTTCCGCCTCAGCCTCCCAAGTAGCTGGGACTGCAGGCTTGCGCCACCACGCCCAGCTAATTTTTTGTATTTTAGTAGAGACAGGGTTTCACCATGTTGGCCAGGCTGGTCTTGAATTCCTGACCTCAAGTGATCCACCCGCCTCGGCCTCCCAAAGTGCTGGGATCACAGGCATGAGCCACCAAGCCTGGCCTAACTATTTTTAAAGGTATAGTTCAGTAGTGTTGAGTACATTCACATTGTTAGGCAACCAATCTCTACAACTCTTTACATCTTGGAAAACTGAAACTGTATACCATTAAACAACAAATCTCCATTCACTCTCTCCCCAGCCCCTGGCAATCACCATTCTACTTTCTGGAACTTGACTATTCTAATTACCTCTTATAAGTAGAATCATACCATAGTTGTCTTTTTGTGGCTGGATTATTTTACTTAGCATAATGTCCTGAAGATTCACCCATGTTGTAGCATGTAGCAGAATTTCCTTCCTTTTTAAGGTGGAATAATATTCTGTTGTACGTATAGACCACATTTTGTTTATCCACTGTCATCTGTCAGTGGACACTTGTGTTGCTCCCACCTTTTGGCTGTTGTGATTAATGCTGTTAGAACATGAGTGTACAGCTGGGTGCGGTGGCTCATGCCTGTAATCCCAGCACTTTGGGAGGTCTAGGCAGGCAGATTACCTAACTAAGGTCAGGAGTTCAAGACCAGCCAGGCCAACATGGGAAAACCCTGTCTCTACTAAAAATACAAAAATTAACGGGACATGGTGGTATGTGCTACTCGGGGGGCTGAGGCAGGAGAATCACTTGAACCCAGGAGGCAGGGGTTGCAGCGAACCGAGATTGCACCACTGTACTACTCTGTTGCCTGGGCAACAGAGAGAGACCCTGTCTCAAAAAAAAAAAAAAAAAAAAAAAAAGAACATGGGTGTACAAATATCTCTTTGAGACACTGCTTTTAATTCTTTTGGGTATAAGAGGTGAGCGCTTTGGGAGGTGGTTAGGCTGTGAGGACTTTGCTGTCAAGGACAGGTTTAGTACCTTTATGAAAGGGCTTGAGGGAGCAAGTTCATCCCTTTTGTTCTTCCCTCTTTTCTGCCATATGGGGACACAGCATTTGTTCCATTTCCCCTTCTGCTATGTGAGGATGCGGCAGTAAGGTGCCATCTTGGAAGCAGAGCATGGGCCTTCATCAAATCTGCTGGTGTGGTTGTTACAGAGGGTCCTGCTCCCAGAGCTCCCAAGATGGTGGCGGGCCACTTCCAAAATGGCAGCGGGCCACTTCCGAGATAGTGGCAAGCTTGGTGTTCTCTGACCTGGGGTTCTTGGCCTCATGGATTCCAAGGAATGGAATCTTGGGCCAGCGATGAGTGTTATAGCTCTATTAGAAGCCCTGGGTCACGGATGAGAACCGTGGAACCCAGTGACTAGTGTTGAGCTCCATTAGGACAAACCCAGGCACTTAGCCATGCAGGAAAAATGGCAAGCCTTTAGCTGGAGGAGGAGTGGCAATGGGCGCCTCACTGGATCAGGAGCATAGCGGACACCCTGCCGGATCCGGTGGGGTGGAAGTCAGAGGCCAGTCTGTGACAGTGGCAGACAACAGTGGTGGATGGCGAGCGAAAGCTCAGCTCGAGCTGTAACAAACACGGACTAGAAGAGTGCAGTTGCAAGATTTAATAGAGTGAAATAGAGTGAAAACGGAGCAACTGTACTAAGGGGGAGGACCCAGAGAGGGTAGCCCTTGCCAGCTGGAATGCCTGGGTTTATATCCCCATCCTTGTCCCTCCCGCTGTGCTCTCAGGCAATAGATGATTGGCTATTTCTTTACCTCGTTTTTTGCCTAATTAGCATTTTAGTGAACTCTCTGATTGGCCGGTTGTGAGCTAAGTTGCAAGCCTCATGTTTAAAGGTGGATGTGGTCACCTTCCCAGCTAGGCTTAGGGATTCTTAGCCTAGGAAATCCAGCTAGTCCTGTCTCTCACTGTGATCTTGAACCTCCCAGCCTCCAGAACTGTGAGAAATACATTTCTGTTGTTTATAAATTACCCAGTCTAGGTATTTTGTTATAGCAGCAGGAACAGATTAAGATAGAGGATATTTTGTTGCAGTTAAGTCCAAGGCACAGACAGCTTTTTTCTTTTTTCTTTTACTTTTTTTTTTTTTTTCTCAAGAGTCTTGCTCTGTCGCCCAGGCTGGAGTGCAATGGCTCCATCTCAGCTCACTGCAACTTCTGCCTCCTGGGTTCAAGTGATTCTCCTGCCTCAGACTCCTGAGTAGCTGGGATTACGGGCACGCACCAGCACACCCAGCTAATTTTTTTCTTTTTTCTTTTCTTTCTTTCTTTTTTTTTTGAGACGGAGTTTCGCTCTTGTTGCCCAGGCTGGAGTGCAATACCGCGATCTCGGCTCTTGTGATCTCGGCTCTCCACAACCTCCACCTCCCGAGTTCAAGCGATTTGCCTGCCTCAGCCTCCCAAGTAGCTGGGATTACAGGCATGTGACACCACACCCGGCCAATTTTGTATTTTTAATAGAGAGGGGTTTCATCATGTTGGCCAGGCTGGTCTCGAACTCCTGACCTCAGGTGATCCACCCACCTCGGCCTCCCAAAGTGCTGGGATCAGAGGCATGAGCCACTGCACCTGGCCTAATTTTTTGTATTTTTAGTAGACACCGGGTTTCACCATGTTGGCCAGGCTGGTCTTGAACTCCTGACCTCGTGATCCGCCCACCTCGACCTCCCAAAGTGCTGGGATTACAGGCGTGAACCACGATGCCCTGCTCACAGATAGCTTTTTATTTTTTTTTTTTTTATTTTTTATTTTTTGAGACGGAGTCTTGGTCTGTCCACCCAGGCGGAGTGCTGTGGCCGGATACTCAGCTCACTGCAAGCTTGCCTCCCGGGTTTCACGCCATTTTCCTGCCTCAGCTCCCGGGTAGCTGGGATACAGGTCCGCCCCTCGCCTGGCTAGTTTTTTGTAGTTTTTAGCAGAGACGGGGTTTCACCGTGTTAGCCAGGATGGTCTCGATCTCCTGCCTCGTGATGCCGCCGCGTCCTCGGCCTCCCAAAGTTGCTGGGATTACGGCTTGAGCCACTGCGCCCAGCACAGATAGCTTTTTATCAGCCAATGGTACACTCCAGTCATGTTTAGCCTCCCGGACTGCGTATCTGGAAAAAAAAACAATTTTTTTTTTTTTTTTTTTTTTTTTTGAGACAGAGTTTCACTCTCTAGCCAGGCTGGAGTGCAGTGGCCTGGTCTCAGCTCACCGCAACTCTGCCTCCTGGGTTCAAGCGATTCTCCCGCCTCAGCCTCCTGAGTAGCTGGGACCGCAGGTATGTGCCACCATGCCCAGCTAATTTTTTGTGTTTTAGAAGAGACAGGGTTTCACCATGTTGGCCAGAATGGTCTGGATCTCCTGACCTCGTGATCCACCCACCCCAGCCTCCCAAAGTGTTGGGATTACAGGCGTGAGCCACGGCGCCCGGCCAATGCATCTAAATATTTAGAAGTTGCAAACTGCTAAAAATTTTTTGCCCTCTACCTTGTCAAATATATTGTCATTAACAAATCTAAAAATCTGTGTAAATCTGTGGTTTTTATATGACTAAAAGTTGGCACTATATCAAAACCAATTGAATGGAATTATTATTGCCATGAAAGAGTGTTCTTCTAATGGGCATGAGGTGTTTGGATCAGCAATTAAGATGTACAGGGCCGGGTGCAGTGGCTCACGCCTGTAATCCCAGCACTTTGGGAGGCTGAGGCAGGCAGATCACGAGGGCAGGAGATTGAGATCATCCTGGCTAACACGGTGAAACTCCCGTCTCTACTAAAACTACAAAAAAAATTAGCCGAGCGTGGTGGCAGGTGCCTGTAGTCGCAGCTACTCGGGAGGCTGAGGCAGGAGAATGGCGTGAACCCGGGAGGCGGCGGTTGCACTGAGCCGAGATTGGGCCACTGCACTCCAGCCTGGGCGACAGAGCAAGACTCCGTCTCAAAAAAAAAAAAAAGTACGTAATTCATCAACCTTATTAAGATATAGTTGACAAGTAAAAAATTGTATATATTTAGGGTATACAATGTGATGTTTTGATCTATGTACACATTGTCAGATGATTAAATTAAGCATAACATATTGATCACCTTGGTACTTATAATTTTTTTGGAGTGAGAACATTTAAGATCGCTCAGTAATTTTTTTTTTTTTTTTTTTGAGACGGAGTCTCGCTGTGTCGCCCAGGCTGGAGTGCAGTGGCACGATCTCGGCTCACTGCAAGCTCCGCCTCCCGGGTTCCCGCCATTCTCCCGCCTCAGCCTCCGAGTAGCTGGGACTACAGGCGCCCGCCACCTCGCCCGGCTAGTTTTTTGTATTTTAGTAGAGACGGGGTTTCACCGTGTTAGCCAGGAGGGTCTCGATCTCCTGACCTCGTGATCCACCCGCCTCGGCCTCCCAAAGTGCTGGGATTACAGGCTTGAGCCACCGCGCCCGGCCAGATCGCTCAGTAATTTTTAAGTATATAATGTGTTATTATCAACCATAGTCACCATGTTGTACCATAATCTCGATAACTTATTCTTCCTGTCTAATTGAAACTTTGACCACCTTGACTAACATCTCTTAATTCCTCTCTTACCCCTCAATCTCCTAGCAATCTCCCTCAATCTCCTAGCAACCATGAGTTCAATATTTCATAACATTTATTTTTCTTATTTTTGTTTCATCAAAATCATTATTTTGTTATATTCACAATTTTTACATAATTGTGCTTTATGGATTTTAGTGATCTTTAACAATTTCTTTTAGAGATGGGGTCTCACTCTCTATGTTGCCCAGGCTGGCATTAGACTCCTGGGCTCGAGTGATCCTCCTACCTCAGCCTCCCTAGCAGCTGGGACTACAGGTGTATGCCGTCACACTCAGTTGATTTTTTAACAAATTGAGTGTACTTTAATTACAAAATCTAATGAAAGTACAGTTGACCCTTGAATCACATGGGTTTGAACTGCATAGATCCACTTATATGTGGATTTTCTTGCACCCTCTGCCACCCATGAGAAAGCAAGACCAACCCTTCCTTTTCTTGCTCCTCCCCCTCCTCAGCCTACTCAATGGGAAGATGATGATGAAGACCTTTATGATAATCCACTTCCACTTAATAAGCAGTAGATATATTTTCTCTTCCTGTGATTTTCTTTTTTTTTCTTTTTTCTTTTTCTTTTTGAGATGGAGTCTCGCTCTGTCGCTCAGGCTGGAGTGCAGTGGCCGGATCTCAGCTCACTGCAAGCTCTGCCTCCCGGGTTCACGCCATTCTCCTGCCTCAGCCTCCCGAGTAGCTGGGACTACAGGCGCCCGCCACCTCACCCGGCTAGTTTTTTTGTTTTTTTTTTTTTAGTAGAGACGGGGTTTCACCGTGTTAGGCAGGATGGTCTCGATCTCCTGACCTCGTGATCCGCCCATCTCAGCCTCCCAAAGTGCTGGGATTACAGGCTTGAGCAACCGCGCCTGGCCTATGTGATTTTCTTAATAACATTTTCTTTTCTCTAGCTTACTGTATTATAATTATACAGTATATAATACATATATAAAATATGTGTTAATTGACTGTTGATGTTATTGTTAAGGCTTCCAGTCAACCGCAAGCTATTAGGAGTTAAATTTGTGGGGAGTCAAAAGTTTTACATGGATTTTCGACTGCATGAGCAGTTGGCGCTCCTAAGTTCTGCATTGTTCAAGGTTCAGCTGTAAATGTTAAAAGTGAAAATCAAAATTATTTTCACATGCTTTCAAATTGTTTTCTGAAAATTCAAAATTTTCAAAAGCAAAAGGTAAAATATGAATTATAATTAAAATGTGCAAAGATTTCAAAATAAAAATACTTTAGGCTGGGTGTGGTGGTTCACATTTGTAATCTCAGCACTTTGGGAGGCTGAGGAGGGTGGATCACCTGAGGTCAGGAGTTCAAGACCAGCCTGGCCAACATGGTGATACCCCCTTTCTTTTTTTTTGCGATGGAGTCTCACTCTGTCACCCAGGCTGGAGCACAGTGGTGCGATCTTGGCTCACTACAAGTTCCACCTCCCGGGTCCATGCCATTCTCCTGCGTCAGCCTCCCAAGTAGCTGGGACTACAGGCACCCGCCACCATGCCCGGCTAATTTTTTTGTAGTTTTTAGTAGAGACGGGGTTTCACCGTGTTAGCCAGGATGGTCTAGATCTCTTGACCTCGTGATCCGCCCACCTCGGCCTCCCAAAGTGCTGGGATTACAGGCGTGAGCCACCGCGCCCAGTGTGAAACCCCTTTCTACTAAAATACACAAATTAGCGAGGCATGGTGGTACGCACCTGTAGTCCCAACTACTCAGGAGGCTGAGGCATGAGAATCACCTGAACTAAGGGGGCAGAGGTTGCAGTGAGCCAAGATCGTGCCACTGCACTCCAGCCTGGGTGACAGATATTCTGTCTCAAAATAAATAAATAAAAATAAAAATTATTTAAATAGAGACAATATTTTATTTTCTTTGTAAGTTTAATTACATCTTACTCAATGTTTTATAAAATAAAACTATTTGCAATTCTAGCATTCTATGTCCATCCAGTTGCCAATATTAAAGAATTAGTATCACTGAATTAGTATCATGGTATTTATACTCCTACAAATATACGTTTGTAAATTTAGAGTAGTATGAGTTGTTTAATACTGTAGAATTGTTCTTGGCTGTCATGTGCAACATTTGGAAAACTGTGCTAACTTATGAGTAGCTTTGGAATCACTAATTGGAACAGAGAGAAGCAAGAAATGATGCTTTGTTATGCAATAATCTATGGCATTTATGCAGCCTGAGAGGGAGTTTTTGACAAATAATTTGGAATTTTACCTTAACTTAAAGCTTCTGCTTTTCAAGTCTTCTCGGCACTTTGAAGGAGGGTCTGTTGCAGATGTTGGCAGTGACAAAATTCACAGATGTTAATGGTGCTGGGATGCAGTTGTCCTATGAGGGAATTAGGCAGGATAATGGGGAAACACATCCCTGGGGCCTGAGTGAGGTCAATCTGAATGCTGTGTGAGGCCCTTTAATACGTGGGCTAGGCAGAACCCTCTAGCTGGGACTTCCAGCCCACACTTCTGAGTCTGCTTCTCCAAGGCTCTGATATGAGTTTATGCCGATGGCAATTGCTTTTCTAATTAGCATAGTGAATGTTGGAGATGGTGTTCTATTGCTGAAATCAGTGGCTTGTTGTTAGGTTGATGGATTCTAGAAATGGGCTCCTGGTGAAATTGTAGGTACTCAGCATTTGTGAGTTGGTTGGAATATTTTAAAGACCTCCTACCTTACATGAACAGAGAGTAAGAATGTAATGAGTTTATAGCCTATACACATGGGAGGCGTTCCTGAGGCTTGACTCTGAAGGGGCCCAAAATATGCTACAGCAACATATGCTACTTTGGTATATTGATGATCTTGAGCTGAAGACAAGTGAGAAACAGCAGACACAGGAAGAGCTCTCTGCCCTCCACATATCTGCCTAAGAGCAGGGCATAACTTTCTCAAGAGAAAGTGCTTTGCTTGCACCAGGTAAAGGAGCACAACTCTTATCACCAGCAATGGAGAGTCGACAACAAGATGAATCTACATAAACACACCTTTACTAAAATAATCTTCATCTTCCGTTAGTTTCTTCTATATATTTCCTAGTCACTTTCCCACAACGTATCATCTGTAGGAGCCCAAACCCCTTTTCCTTTGTGCAGTCACTTCTCCACAGTTTGTCACCCTTTGCTAGAACGCTATATATGACCCTGTGTGTAAATGCTTCTTTGGATTTCTACTTCTTTTTTGTGAAACCTCTGTGCATGTTACCATAACATCAATAAAAATTATGTCTTTTCGCCGGGCGCGGTGGCTCAAGCCTGTAATCCCAGCACTTTGGGAGGCCGAGACGGGCGGATCACGAGGTCAGGAGATCGAGACCATCCTGGCTAACACGGTGAAACCCCGTCTCTACTAAAAATACAAAAAACTAGCCGGGCGACCTGGCGGGTGCCTGTAGTCCCAGCTGCTCGGGAGGCTGAGGCAGGAGAATGGCGTGAACCCGGGAGGCGGAGCTTGCAGTGAGCTGAGATCCGGCCACTGCACTGCAGCCTGGGCGACAGAGCGAGACTCCGTCTCAAAAAAAAAAAAAAAAAAAAAAAAAATTATGTCTTTTCTTCTGTTAACCTGTCTTTTGTCAGTTTGACTCACAGGTCCCAGTCACTGAACCAAAGAGGATAGAGGGAAATTTTGTTTCTCCTACATGACTTTTTCTTAGTTAAAAATTCGAATGTTAGGCCGGGCGCGGTGGCTCAAGCCTGTAATCCCAGCACTTTGGGAGGCCGAGATGGGCGGATCACGAGGTTAGGAGTTCGAGACCATCCTGGCTAACACGTTGAAACCCCGTCTCTACTAAAAAATACAAAAGCTAGCCGGGCGAGGTGGCGGGCACCTGTAGTCCCAGCTACTCGGGAGGCTGAGGCAGGAGAATGGCGTAAACCCGGGAGGCGGAGCTTGCAGTGAGCTGAGATCTGGCCACTGCACTGCAGCCTGGGCGACAGAGCGAGACTCCGTCTCAAAAAAAAACAAATTCGAATGTTAATGGTCCAAATAAATTGTTTTAAACTTATAGTCATCATTCTATGGAGAATTCCATGTGTAAAATTTTATAAAGAAGGACTAGACATGTGATCACCTCCAGTGACTAGTAGGGAGTCTGCAGAACCCACAGCATGTTATAGCAGGTAGTGATTGAAATTTTCAAAGGCTTTGACAGTGAGAGTCAAGTGGACAGCAATCCAGGCTGACTCTTGTGCATTTTCGTGTATCTGGAGCTTGATATCCTGCACTGTTTTTAAGCATTCCAGTATTGACAAAGATTCTACTTTACCATGGCCTAGGCAACCAATGGCACTGGCAACCGATGGCACTGTGCCAAAAGCTGGCAATGCTGCCTGGGGGTAATTTTCACTCCCAGTGCTGTAGGCTCACACGCTGGGCCTCCAGCTCCTGCAGCGGCAGTACTGCTCATATGTCTTGTTAGTGTGAACATCCCTGAGCCCTAGCCCAGTGCTTGGCACACAACAGGCACTCAGTTAGGATTTTTAATGTTGCAATTGAGCAAATTTGACTTTTACTCCCTTCCACCCAACAGCTCTCTCACACCTGTGGGCTTTTCTCTTAAGGGAGCAAACTCCACCCCTCCTCCCTCATTCCCACCCCCACCGCCACCCCATTGCCCTAGTTCTCTCCAAGACCCTTGGGACAGATCCCATTCAAACCTGCTTACTTTCGTCTACTCCCCAATAGTTAAAACTTCCACCTTCTGGGTGGAGCTGAATTTAGCTAGGAAGATAGCAACCTGATAAAAAATAAGTCACTCTAAAGCTTTACCCTTCTGTGGGAGTATTTGCATTTTAAAAGATAGTTTGGTGTTGGAAATACTTTGCTAGATAGGCCCTAGGTAAGAGGGACTTTTAAGCCTGAGGGACTTCCTCCTGCACCTTATTTAACCCAGGCTGTTGGGATTATAAATGAATCCACCCAAACCTCCAGCGGTACTCAAGGCATGTAGTGCATGGACAGCACCTGGGAGCTTGTGAGAAGTGCAGGGTCCACCTCAGGCTACTGGAGCCCACTGTACTGGTTGAGAATCTGCATTTACCTTCAAGTTTGAGACCACTGAGCCTCCATCCTGTGTTCTCAGGGGCATAGAAGGATGCACTCCCACAGGTGAGAACAATGGGTGTCTTGGTTCCTCACTTGGGAGAAGTCTGTGATCCTTGCACTATGATTATATATTTTATCAGTAGTTTTCAATTTATTTATTTATTTATTTTTAAGACAAAGTCTTGCTCTGTCACTCAGACTGGAGTGTACTTGTGTGCATATAGCTTGCTGTAACCTCAAACTCCTAGGCTCAAGTCATCTTCCCACGTGAGCCTCCAGGGAGCTGGGATTACATGTGTGCCACCACACTCGCTAGTTTTAAAATTTTTTGTAGAGGTGGAGCCTTGCTATTATTACCAGAAAGGGGTCCCAATCCAGACCCCAACAGAGGGTTTATGGATCTTGTGCAAGAAAGAATTTGGGGCTAGCTCATGCAGTAAAGTGAAAGCCAGTTTATTAGAGAAGTAGAGAAACAAAAGAATAGGTACTCCACAGACAGAGCAATGGCATGGGTTGCTCAACTGAGTACACTTATGGTTATTTCTTGATTATATGCTAAACAATAGGTGGATTAATAATGAGATTTCTGGGAAAGGGGTGGGCAGTTCCTGGAACTAAGGGTTCCTCCCTCTTTTAAACCATATAGGGTAATTTCCAGACATCGCCATGGCATTTGTAAACTGTCATGGTGTTTGTGGGAGTGTCTTTCAGCATACTAATGCATTATAATTAGCATGTAACCAGCAGTGAGGATAACCAGAGATCACTTTTGTTGGCGTTTTTGTTTTGGTGGGGTTGGCGGTTTTCTTTACTGCATCTTTTTTTATCAGCAGGATCTTTAAAAAATTAGAATTTTAAAATTAAAAAAAAATTTTAAACTAGCTGAGTGTTTTAAATTTTTTTTTTTTAACCATCAATTCGTCATTTATATCAGGTATAACTCCCAATGCAATCCCT
>NW_016806071.1:1351412-1377454 GCF_001698545.2 Rhinopithecus bieti
TATTCCATGGTGTATATGTGCCACATTTTCTTAATCCAGTCTGTCACAGATGGACATTTGGGTTGATTCCAAGTCTTTGCTATTGTGAATAGTGCCGCAATAAACATACGTGTGCATGTGTCTTTATAGCAGCATGATTTATAATCCTTTGGGTATATACCCAGTAGTGGGATGGCTGGGTCATATGGTACATCTAGTTCTAGATCCTTGAGGAATTGCCATACTGTTTTCCATAATGGTTGAACTAGTTTACAATCCCACCAACAGTGTAAAAGTGTTCCTATTTCTCCACATCCTCTCCAGCACCTGTTGTTTCCTGACTTTTTAATGATTGTCATTCTAACTGGTGTGAGATGGTATCTCATTGTAGTTTTGATTTGCATTTCTCTGATGGCGAGTGATGATGAGCATTTTTTCATGTGTCTGTTGGCTGTAAAAAAAAGATGTCAATTCCCGGGCTCAAGTCTGAGCAACAGAGCAAGACCCTCAAATAAACTTGGCATCTTGTGACACCAGTCCTGATGACCTCCTGTCTCATCCTGTGACTAAGAATGCCTAGCCTCCTGGAAACGCAGCCCACTAGGTCTCAGCCTTATTTTACCCAGTCCCATTCAACATGGCGTCGCTGAATGGCTCTGGCGCTATGTTTCCTAGGCTGGTCTGGAACTCCTGGCCTAAAGTGAGCCTCCCACCTTGGCCTCCCAAAGTGCTGAGATTACAGGTGTGAACCACTGCACCCAGCCTCAAAGTTTCAAATTTTTACTGTGCATGAACCTCATTAGAGGGCACTAGTTAAAAATGCAGATCGCTCTGAGAGTCTGACTCAGTAGGTCTGGGATAAGGCCCAGGAATTTGCATTTTTTTTTTTTTTTTTTTTTGAGACAAAGTCTGGCTCTGTCGCCCAGGCTGGAGTACAGTGGTGCGATCTCGGCTCACTGCAACCTCCACCTCCCAGGTTCACACCATTCTCCTGCCTCAGCCTCCTGAGTAGCTGGGACTACAGGCGCCCGCCACCACACCTGGCTAATTTTTTGTATTTGTAGTAGAAATGGGGTTTTGCTGTGTTGGTCAGGATGGTCTCGATCTCCTGACCTTGGGATCCACCCGCCTCGGCCTCCCGAAGTGCTGGGATTACAGGCCTGAGCCACCGCACCTGGCCTGGAATTTGCATTTTTAACAGGCAACTCAGGTGACTCCTAGGAAGTTGTAGTTTTAACAAGCGACTCAGGTGACTCTTGTTTCACACTCTGAGGAATCTAGTCCTTAACCTGGACCAGCTGGGCAGGGTGATTCCTGAGGACTGCAGAGTATGCCACGCTGAAGCCTGCCTGAGGAATGCTGGGACTCGCCTGGAGCTTCCTTAAAAGCCCTAAATGTATAGTCTAAAGTCCTTGTTATTTACAGACTGGATCTTCTGCCTGTTGCCGGCTAAGAAAATGTGAGAACTTCACATTTCAGGGTTGGTTTAAGGTAAGTAATTGGAAGTTATGTTTACCACCTGGGTATCTGTTTTACTCTCTGCAAAAGAAATGCGATTTTTTTCCCCCACTGCCTGGCCTCTGTTTCTCCGTGGCTTTCCCTCCTGCCCCTGGGACCCACCCTTGGGCTGTTCACACTTTTGGAAGCCTGGGGAATGGCTGCTGACTACAGCAGGCGAAAGCTTTGCAGGTGGTTGATAGGGAAGGAGATGGAATTGCATCAGTTTGTGTCTCTTCTGAGTTATTACGGAAAATGAAATCGTTGGCTGTGGGGAATTAATTGAATATGATGAGCCCAGAACTACTAAGAAAATACCTGTCCCGAGATGTTCTGGAAAGGAACGCTGCAGATTGCATTTCCAATTTGCCATTCTTTCCCTAGGGTTTTGGCCAGTAGGACTGCTGAGACAAAGGGTAAATGTGGTGACACATTAGGTGACGCTAGCATACATATATTTGCAGAGAGCACAGATAGACAACACGTGCCATTTGTTGGCTGTTCCTGAGTGTGTTTAAATGAAGAATCAATGTGTCAGGATTGTTCACGCTGCAATTCTGAAGACTGTGATTGTTTCTTAGGCTTTGGGTGTCTTCCGTAAAAAGACTGTTGAATATTCCAGAATGTGTGTTCTATTAGGAATGTGATAATTGCAACCATGTGTGATGTGGCAGTTCTTTCACCTGATGAGAGGACCTGGGAGAACAAAGACAGCTAGGAAGTTCGTGTGTATTTGTTGTACAAATTAATACAAACTAATTGTATTAATTGTTGCTTACTAATTAAGCAAATTCCTAACATTCTGTCTCACCCAACACTGGGCTGAGATGTAGTCATCTGCGCCTCTTGACGTTCGTCCTGTGGTGTCTTTTTCTCAGCGAGAAAAGCAGTTACTGTTTTATGAAAATGTCTAAAATGGTCACATTTTAGATGTCCTCATACAGCAGGGGAAATCTCATTTGTTTGAACACCTCTGCCCAGTCCTTCCTTGTAAGCCCCAAATGGTGCCTTGGCCTTCCCCTTGATGGATTCATTGTGTTGATTTAAGCCAATGTGGCAGAAAATCTGATGTCATCTGCAGCTGCTACACTGAGATTCAAAGAAGCAGCCATTAACCCTTACAAAGATCCACATGACGGCACTATGGCCTTTCCAATATTCTGTCTGTCAATAACCATCGTGTGAGTCAGATTTCTGTATTGTCTTTAACATTTATTGGGCATTGGCAAAGGAGCTTTTGGCTCTTGCATACGTTTAATAAATACACATTTACTGAGGCCCTGCAATGTGCCAGGCAAGTATGTAAACTCAGCTATGTCTGTAGTCTCCCTCATCTCTAGGTGCCTTAGGAATCCCCCAGGCTTTAGGAAACCTTTTGGTCCATGAGCACCGGGGAAGGAATTTCGCTTTTAGGAAAGGCACTGGGAACCCTTGACGTGCTCCTGCCGGGAAGTTCTCTCTCACACTGCCGCCGAGAGCCCTCCCAGGATGCGAGGAGGAGGATTCTGGCATGGACAGTGATGCCATGGGGCAGTTGCTGTGGTAACAGGAGTCCTCATGCTGTTGGAGTAGGGTCTGGGAGTCCTTAGGACTCTTTTTTTTTTTCAGACGAAGTCTTGCTCTGTCGCCCAGGCTGGAGTGCAGTGGGGCGATCTCCGCTCACTGCAAGCTCCGCCTCCCGGGTTCACGCCATTCTCCTGCCTCAGCCTCCCGAGTAGTTGGGACTACAGGCACCCTGCACCACGCCCGGCTAATTTTTTGTATTTTTAGTAGAGACGGGGTTTCACCGTGTTATCCAGGATGGTGTCGATCTCCTGACCTCACGATCCGCCCGCCTCGGCCTCCCAAAGTGCTGGGATTACAGGCGTGAGCCACCGAGCCCGGCCAGGACTCATTCTTAGAGGTCAGGAGGAGGCCCCCAAGCCTGATCTCTTATATTGAAGTTTTTGGATACCCTCAATGGCTTACTTTTTTTTTTTTTTTTTCCCCATAGTAAGGCAATCTGAAATTTATTTCAATTTTAGGAATTAACATTTTATTGGATGAGTATGTGGCTTATGTTTGTAATCCCAGCATTTGGGAGCCAAGGTGGAAGATGGCTTGAGTCCAGAAGTTTGAGACCAGCCTGGGCAACATAGAGACCTTATCTCTCCAAAAAAAAAAAAAAAAAAAAAAAAAAAATTAGATGGAGTCTTTTAGTTCCTTTTTTTTTTTTTTTTTTTTTTTGAGACAGAGTCTTGCTCTGTTGCCTGGGCTAGGGTGCGGTGATGTGATCTCAGCTCACTGGCAACCCTCCGAACCTCCACCTCCCGAATCAAGTGATTCCCTTTGCTCAGCCTCCCGAGTAGCAGGATTACAGGCATGTGCCAACCACGCCCAGCAAATTTTTTGTAGTTTTAGTAGAGATGGGGTTTCACCGTGTTAGCCAGGGTGGTCCTCATCTCCTGACCACGTGATCTGCCACCTCAGCCTCCCAAAGTGCGGGAATTACAGGTGTGAGCCACTACACCTGGCCTCAGTAAATTGTCTAGCAGGCTTTCCAGTCTTCACTGGAAAGCCCCTAAGAAAAGATCAGTAGGCGTAGTGGTGCTTCTTGTAGTACCAACTACTCCAGGATGCTAAGGTGAGATCTTTGGAGCCCTGGGAGGTTGAGGTACAGTGAGCTAGGATTGCACACCTGCTCCTCCTGCCTGGGAGAGAGATACCCTGTCTCTAGAAAACAAATTATTTAAAAAAAAGAAAAAAGAAAAAGAAAAAACCCCAAACCATTTTATCGACTGCAGTTACAATTCAAAAAAATCTAGATCCTTCTTATGTTTTAGTTCCAATTTAAAGAATCCTAATTCTAGCTATCATACTAGCATGTTTCAACAATCAAGTTTAAAGGGGCCTTTGATTATGTTTGTTCCCGATTCATAAACTTAGTTAATTGAACTCCTTTATGTATTTTAAACTGCACTTATAAATTTAACACATTATATTTCCTTTTTCAGTACCTAAATGATCTGACAAACTTTTTAATCATTTAAGTGGTTTTTACAAATATAAAAACATATAAAATGGTGGACCGTAAGTGCTTTTTAAATGTTTCAGTAGTGTATAGAGCCACTTGGTAAGATTCAACTTAACATCATAAGCCCTAAATCACTTATCAACTAAACACATTCTAAACGGATTATAAAGCTGAACTGTTATTCTAATTGGCTATATTATCTAAACAATTGTAAAATTTAAAACACCAAATGTATCAGCTGAGTTTCCTAACACAAAAATATTGCTTAATTTTAATGTTTTGATTTTTTTTAGACATGAGTCTTTGCTCTGTTGTCCAGGCCTAGAGACAGTGGCATAATCCAGCTCATACAAACTCTCCTCCTGGGTTCAAGCAATTCTCCTGCACTGCAGCCTCCGGACTAGCTGGGATTATAGCGCCCACTATGCCCGGCTAATTTTGATTTTTAGTAGAGATGGGGTTCATCATGTTGCAGGCCTGGTCTCAATTTCCTCGACCTCAAGTGATCCACACCCCTGGCCTCCCAGAGTGCTGGGATCACCCGGCATGAAGCCACAGTGCCTGCCTGCGTTTTATACTAGATTTCTTATACTAAATTCTAATCTTCCTAAGGATTGAAAGGTGTTGACCCATTACACAACTGTTATGTGCTTAGACAAGTTTGGGAAAAGCTCTCAGACTTGACTGATGAAGGTAGAGAGTTTCAGCGGGCAACCTGCAGCCATTCCTGTTGTACATCCTGATGGGGCACGTGGAGCCCTAGAACAGTGCAAGGCAGGACCCTGACTCAAGGTGCTCCCACATGGGGACTCCATGGTGTATTGAAAGAGCCTGCATGTCCACGGAGGTTGTTACATTGTATTGCTATTTCTTTGGGTCCTAAGTTGATAGAAATGTCTTTTGCATCTAATTCCCAAAGGACATTTGGATTGAACTTAAATCCTGCATCCTTTTTCACAGAATGTTTCTCTCTTACAACCAATGAACTCTTATAAGTATTAAAACACGAGGCCGGGCACGGTGGGCTCACGCCTGTAATCCCAGCACTTTTAGGAGCTGAGGCAAGGTGGATCCGAGGTCAGGAGATCGAGAGCCATCCCTGGCTAACACTGCCAACCCCGTCTCTACTGAAAATACAAAAAATTAGCTGGGCATGGGTGCGGCGCCTGAGTCCAGCTACCTTGGGCAGGCTGAGGCAGGAGAATGGCGTGAACCCTGGAGGCGGAGCTTGCAGTGAGGCTGAGATTGCACCACTGTACTCCAGACTGGGTGACAGAGCGAGATTCCCATCTCAGAAAAAAAAAAAAAAAAAATATTAAAACACATCTGACTTCTTTCTGCAAATCTCTTTGCTTTGCTTATTATTTGACTGATGTAGGGTCCAAGGAAAAGCTCCTCTGTACTCTGAAGGTTCACTGAAAATGAACTAACAACAGACAGATTAATAGGAGAAAAGGCCTATAGGTTTGTTTAACATGCCTGGCACAGGGGAATTGCAGAATGATTACCCAATAACCCCATGAGGTCCAGATGCTTCTACACCCATCTTCATAGGAGAAGGGAAGCTGGGGGCGTGTAACAATTTAAGGTGTAGCAAATGACTTTTAGGGGAATAAATGCCCCCAGTGTGTAGACTATGGTTAATACATAGTTCTCTTTGGGAATGGAATGGAACCTAAAAACAGTTTGGGATGAAGTTAGTCTGGCTTCCAGGTGTGGTATGTAATGTTTAGTCTCCTCCTCTGTGATATAAGTTTTAATTTTCTCTGAATAATGAAATTTCAGGGAAGGTGTTGAAGGCAATTGTGTTTCTCTTTGGGGGTCTAGTTTCTAGGTAGATAAGGGGACTTCAGAGAACAGCTTCCTTCTGTGCTTTGAGAGAGGCAGAGTATGGTGGAACAGGGCTGAAAGTCAGAGAGACCTTGAAGCTGTTTGTTTAGTTCTCCGGGTCAAAGCACCGTATTTTGGGGTACTGTTTCCTGAGCCCCAACATATTTGACTGATAACTGATGATTTGGACACAACTTCTCATCTACAAATACATCTTGATTACAAATGGAATAATATCAGGCATATAAATGCACATTTTTAACCTACTGCCTGGTGCCCAGGATGCCCAGCTAATGGTGCTTATTATTATTGGAGATTTTTGAAGGGATTCTCAAATCATTAAGAAGATCCAGTGGTCGGCCGGGTGCGGTGGCTCACGCCTATAATCCCAGCACTTTGGGAGGCCGAGGGGGGTGGATCACAAGGTCAGGAGATCGAGACCATCCTGGCTAACACGGCGAAACCTGTCTCTACTAAAAATACAAAAAATTAGCCAGGAGTGGTGAGGGGCACCTGTAGTCCCAGCTACCTGGGAGGCTGAGGCAGGAGAATGGCATAAACCTGGGAGTCAGAGCTTGCAGTGCCGAGATCGCACCACTGCACTCCAGCTTGGGCAACAGAGTGAGACTCCATCTCAAAAACAAAAACAAAAACAAAACAAACACAAAAAAAAACCCCACAAAAGGTCCAGTGGTTACACCAGGTCTTTGACAAATACTGAAAGCTAGACAAGCTATAAAAAAGAAGAGATATCCCCTGACTGGTAGGTGTGAGAACTCGACAAGAAAGAGGAAATGGATAAAAGGGAGAAAATAGGCAGAAAATCACCTATAACCATATAGAGATATTTATATTTAGTAAAATATTTTCAGCTTCAGCTTACACACACAAAAAACCAGTGAAGCATCCGGTTGAATACACGAATATGTCACTGCAGGGAGACGGTGCTTCACAGAGAGATTTTCTTCATAAAGAAATAGAGCCTCGCCTATTCAAAAGCCATTCCATTTAATGCAACACTGCATTGAACAGGGTTCCTTTTCAAGGGGTTCCTATTAGAAGCAAGATTATTATCTTCAGCATTTAGATGGCGTGCTGACTGGGGCCATAACACCAGGGCACTTAGGTGCTCCCATTATCAATGGACAGTATAATCTTTGGAAGTTTAAAATAGCTTTCATGGCTGGGCACGGTGGCTCACGCTTGTAATCCCAGCACTTTGGGAGGCCGAGGTGGGCGGATCACTTGAGGTCAGAGTTTGAGACCAGCCTGGCCAACATGGTGAAACTCTGTCTCTACTAAAAATACAAAAATTAGCTGGGTGTGGTGTCGCGCGCCTGTAATCCCAGCTACTCAGGAGGCTGAGGTGGGAGAATCACTTGAACACGGGAGGCGGAGGTTCCAGTGAGCCTAGATCATGCCACTGCACTCCAGCCTCGGCAACAGAGTGAGACTGTTGCCTCAAAAAAAAAAAAAAGTAGTCTAGAGTAGTACCAGCTACTCTAGAGATTGAGGCAGGAGGATTGCTCTAGAGACTGAGGATGCTTTATGAGGTGTTGAGTTTCTAAGTGCTTAGACATATTTGAATAGATTCTGGGGGACACTGACTGGGCCAGCTATATAGATGATATTCAAACAAAAGGATCTTCCAAAGGCAACAGTGAGCAAAAGAGAGAAAAAGCCAAGAGTAAGGGAAAGTTTGGATATGGTTTGTTCCTGGAGGCACGAGCAGAGGAGAGTGGAGTCACCCCGTGATGGGAGCCCTGGGGGCAGTAGGTGCCTTCTCCCAAGAGGGCAGCAACCACTGTGGCTGCTGAGCCAACAGCACTGCTGTGTGCTCCAGACAGGGCCTGCTGTCTGTAACTGTCCAGCCCTGTGTTGCCCACATGATAACCACCAGGCACATGTGGCTGCTTCCATTTAAAATAATTAAAATGTTGGCCGAGCAGTAGTGGCGTGAGCCTATAATCCTAGCTATTCAGGAGGCTAGGGCAGGAGAATCGATTGAGCCTGGTAGGCGGAGGTTGTGGTGAGCTAAGATCACACCACTGCACTCCAGTCTGGGGAACAGAGTGAGACTCTATCTCAAAAAAATAAAAATAAAATAAAATAAAATAATTGAAATGAAATGAAAAACACAATACCTCCATCACATTTGCCACATTTTGAATGCTCAGTGCCCAGTGAGTGACCCTGGAATTGAAGATTGCCGAGAACGTGTTTGTCTTCACAGAAAGTTCTGTTGGACAGCAAAGATTTATACGGTTTATTGTGCTCATCACTTCCCCATGTATCCTTACCTGAGATAACTGGACCTCGCCCCTATTCTATGCCTTCAGAGTCCCCCAAGTACGGTGACTGAAGGTCTCTTTAAGCCTTACCTCCTATGTAGACGTAGATGTGTGTGCTATGAGGTGTTCTGGCTAAGACTGGGCCCCAAGGCAGTTACCCCACTATTTATTTATTTAAAATACACATAACATAAAATTGACCTTTTTTTTTTTTGAGATGGAGATTTGCTCTGTTGCCCAGGCTGGAGTGCAGTGGCACCATCTCGATTCAGTGCAGCCTCCGCCTCCAGGGTTCCAGTGATTCTCTTGCCTCAGCCTCCTGAGTAACTGGTACAACAGGCGCCCACCAGCACGCCCGGCTAATTTTTTTTTTTTTTGTCTTTTTAGTAGAGACGAGGTTTCACCATGTTAGCCAGGATGCTGAATCTCCTGACCTCATGATCTGCACGTCTGGGCCTCCCAGAGTGCTGGGATTACAGGCGTGAGCCACTGAGCCGGCCCAGGATTTCTTTTTTTAATATTCCATTGTATGGTTGTAGCCTTTTTTGTTAATCTATTCATCTGTTGATGGACACGTGGGTTGCTTCTACCTCTTGGCCATTGTGAATAATTTTTTTTTTTTTTTTTTTTTTTAATACGGAGTTTAGCTCTTTTTGCCCAGGCTGGAGTGAAACAGCACAATCTCAGCTCACTGTAACCTCTGCCTCCTGGATTCAAGTGATTCTCCTGCCTCAGCTTCCTGAGTAGCTGGGATGACAGGCGCCCACCACCGTGCCCAGTAATTTTGTATTTTTGGTAGAGATGGGGTTTCACCACGTTGGCCAGGCTGGTCTCAAACTCCTGACCGCTGGTGATCTGCCCACCTTGGCCTCCCAAAGTGCTGGGATTACAAGCATGAGCCACCGCGGCTAGCCCATTGTGAGTAATTCTGTTAGGTACATGAGTGTAGAAATATCTCTTTGAGTCTCTGCTTTAAATTCCTTTGGGTATACTATATACCCAGGAGTGAAATTGCTGGATCAGATGGTAATTCTATGTTTAATTGTTTGGAAGAACCATCATATGATTTTCCATAGCAGCTATTCCACTCTACATTCCTACTAGCAATACGTAAGGGTTCCAGTTTCTCCACATCCTTATCAACACTCATGTTTTGGTTTTTGTTGAAGATAGATCTCCTAATGGGTGAGAGGTGTTATCTCATTGTGGTTTCAGTTTGCATTTCCCTAATGATTAATGATGTTGAGCATCTTTTCATGTGCTTATTGGCCAAGGTTTATTTTGTGACACATCAATGGCTACAAGTAGGGGGAAAATGCATTTAAAAAGTTTAACTAGCCGGGCGCGGTGGCTCAAGCCTGTAATCCCAGCACTTTGGGAGGCCGAGACGGGCGGATCACGAGGTCAGGAGATCGAGACCATCCTGGCTAACACGGTGAAACCCCGTCTCTACTAAAAAATACAAAAAAACTAGCCGGGCGTGGTGGCGGTGCCTGTAGTCCCAGCTACTCGGGAGGCTGAGGCAGGAGAATGGCTTAAACCCGGGAGGCGGAGCTTGCAGTGAGCTGAGATCCGGCCACTGCACTCCAGCCTGGGCGACAGAGCGAGACTCCATCTCAAAAAAAAAAAAAAAAAAAAAGTTTAACTACAGCTGGGTGCAGTGGCTCACACCTGTAATCCCAGTGCTTTAGGAGCTGGAGGCGAGAGGATTGCTTGAGGTCAGGAGTTTGAGACCAGCCTGGGCAACAAAGTATTTTATGGCAAAGTATTTTACGGCAAAGTATTTTAATGGCAAAAATCACAATTGTTTTGCACCAACCTAAATAAGACCCTGTGTCTTAAGAAATACAAAAATCAGCTGAGTGTGGTGGGGTGTGCCTGTAGTCCACGCTACTCTAGAGACTGAGGCAGGGGAATCACTTGAGCCCAGGAGTTCCAGGCTGCATTGAGCCATGATTGTGCCACTGCACTCCAGCCTGGGCAACAGAGTGATACATTGTCTCTGAATAACAACAACAAGGACTACAGCAAAAGAAGTTTAACTAGTTGTTTTGACGTCTTTGTGTTACTTTGTTTCCATTTCTCTGGTGTGGGGGCTTTATTTCAACTTAAGGACAGACTATTTTACAGGGGCCGTTAGTTAAACAATGGTGAAGCAATGATCCTTTTCAGAAGTGGAGAAGTTTGAGACATCCAGAACTAAGGACCTTGAAGTTTGTCTTCTTTGTAGGTGGAAACAAGTTTCTGCAGATGTCTTTTTCTGGAAAAGCTTTCCTTAATCTTTAGGAGGTTGGGCTTGGACATTCTGGTGGGGAAAGAAAACTGATCCCGGCTGGGCACGGTGGCTCCTGCCTGTAATCCCAGTTCTTTGGGAGACCGAGGTGGGTGGATCACCTGAGGTCAGGAGTTTGAGACCAGCCTGACCAACATGGAAAAACCCTGTGTCTACTAAAAATACAAAATTAGCTGGGTGTGGTGGCACATGCCTGTAATCTCAGCTGCTCGGGAGGCTGAGGTAGGAGAATCACTTGAACCTAGGAGGCAGAGGTTGCGGTGAGCCGAGTGCAGCATTGCACTCCAGCCTGGGCAATAGGAGTGAAACTCCATCTCAAAAACAAACAAACAAACAAACAAACAAAAAACTTAAGCTCTGAATTAAAGAAATTAAGTCAAAACTGAATTGGTCAACTTTTCAAATTCTCAAAATCAATTTTTTAAGGTAATTTTATTTTACTGAAATTGAGTAAAGGGAGAATTTAAAACAGATGCCACCAAAATGAGAGAATCAAAAGCCCCAAAATAAGCAGGAATGATTGTATTCATCAGTTAGCTTAAAGGATCAAGAGAAGATGATTGTAAAATCAGGTTTTTGTTTTAGGCTCCTAATTTAGGAATAATTGGTTAAACCAGGTCCCTTGCTTTAGACTTTTAATGCTATTTCCCTCTCTCATTTCCCCTTTCCTCCTCCTCCTCGGTATGCCTTTTGTGGAAAGTACCTTCTCTGAATAACCACCAGGACAAGCATCAGCTATCAAAAGCAGATGTTTCCAATTTTCAGCCTACCTTGTTTGGGAAACCTCATGTTGAAGAATTTTGCGTTTTTTTTTTTTTTTTTTTTTAAATTTTTGGGTTTTTAAAAACAGAGACCAGATCTCATTGTGTTGCGATGGCTGGTCTCAAACTCCTGGACTCAAGTAATCCTCCCGTGTACGGCCTCAGAAAGTGCTGAGATTACAGGTGTGAGCCACCACACCTGGCCTCAATGTTATCTAACCAGTGTCTCATTGATGGGCATACACTGGGCTGTTCCAACATCATACCACCCACTCCCTGTCCCCACCAATCTGACCTGATTCGAACATCAGGATAATTAATCCATCAATTCAAAGCAAAGTGCTTATCTACTCTAAAATTTCAGCTTCTCTGTTGTACCCTGAGGTGGCTTCAGTTTGAGTGCTAAAATATATGTATATGCATATATGTAATTTATATCAGGAAAAAATCAACTGATCAAAAAAAATCCCAAAATGTATTAAAATAGAATAAGGCCGGTGCGGTGGCAAAAGCCTGTAATCCCAGCACTCTTCTGGGGGCGGAGACGGGTGGATCACGAAGGTCAGGAGAATCGAGACATCCTGGCTAACACGCGCTGAAAACCTGTCTCTATAAAACTAAAAAAACTAGCCGAGGCGAGGTGGCGGCACTGTAGTCCCAGGGCTACTCGGAGAGGCTGAGGCAGGAGAATTCAGGAGTGAACCCGGGAGGCAGAGCTTGCAGTGAGCTGGATCCGGCCACTGCACTCCAGCCTGGGCGACGAGCGAGACTCGTCTCAAAAAAAAAAAGCAAAAAAAAAAGAATAAAGCAATGTCTTTTTTAACTTTGTCCCTTTTATGTCAGTTTCTGGATATAAAAGTTGTATTAAAAGGCGCAGGCGCGGTGGCTCAAGCCGTATTCGGCGCAGCAACTTTTGGAGGACCGAGATGGGCGGGATCGCCGAGGTCAGGAGATGGCAGACCTATCCTAGCTAACCCGGTGAAACCCCGTCTCTACTAGAAAAAACAAAAACATAGCCGGCGGCGAGGTGGCGGCGCGCTGTGGTCCCAGCTGCTTCAGGAGGCTGAGTGGCAGGAGAATGGGGCATAAAACCGGGAGGCGGAGCTTGCAGTGAGGCCTGAGATCCAGCCACTAGCAGCTCCAGCCTGGGTGCCAGGGCGGGACTCCATCTCAAAAAAAGAAAAAAAGTTGTATTGAATTACATTTTGGCGAACGTGGTGGCTCACGGCCTGTAACCCACACTTTGGGAGGCTGAGCGGGCAGATCATCTGAGATTGGGCATTTGAGACCAAGCCTGACTGACATTGGAGAACCTGTCTCTACAAAGAAATACAAAATTAGGCGCAGGTGTAGGGCGGCATGCATGCATCAGTCAGCTTACTGGGGAGGCTGAGGCAGGAGAAACCACTTGAACGGACCTGGAAGGCGGAGGTTCCAGTGAAGGCTGATATAACAGCATTGCGTCTCCAGCCTGGGGCAACAAGAAGGGAGACTGCCATCCCCCACCCCAACCAAAAAAAAATTAAATTTTTTTCTCAGGCCAAATGAAGAATACACTCCTCTACATTCAATAAGACACTAATTCTAATTTCCAAATACACAGAATTGATAGCCATGGTTTATAGTATTACATGAGTAAATTACAAACATAAAACAGTAAGCAAAATAATGCAAAAGCTACTCTATTTGGCTTTAAGGGTCTATGTGTTAATTTGTATGTATGTATTTAACTGTTGCTATTTGGGGATGGGAGAAAGAATGACTTTTATGAACCTTATCAACCCAAGGCACAGGGAAGGACAGCCTAGGAAGCATGCGAATTTATGAGGAAAGCGAGGCAAAATGCATCCTCCCAGGACCTACCCACCCATCCGGCTTTGGGGATGGCTCTGCAGAATTGGCCCTCTTCATGCCCTCCAGTATCCTCCATGGTCCATTCCTACCACCCCGCACACCTGAAACCCAACATCAGACTCATATCTGGTCTTACCACTACTCCCTCCTCAAAGCCATACCTTTCGAGAGGGAGTAGTGTTGTCCATATCCAGGATGAACCAGGGGCCTTGCAAAGACGGAGAGAAGCCCAGGCGCAACTTAGCATTTTTGAGGCTTCCATATGTTATAAAGAGCGAAGAAGGAGAAGAGGAAGGAGAAGGAGGGGAAGAAGCAGAGTAAAGGCCAAGGTGCCCAGCCTGGCCAACATGGTGAAACCCCGTCTCTACTAAAAATAGCATCAAC
Organism: Rhinopithecus bieti; assembly: GCF_001698545.2. Lineage (NCBI taxonomy): Eukaryota > Metazoa > Chordata > Mammalia > Primates > Cercopithecidae > Rhinopithecus > Rhinopithecus bieti. The sequence continues at coordinate 1,365,315 of NW_016806071.1, forward strand.
AAATTATGGGTGTCGGTGGCCACGTGCTGTAATCCCAGCTACTGGAGAGGCTGAGGCAGGAGAATCGCTTGAACCCTGGAGGCAAGAGATTTAGTGAGCAGAAATCGTGGGCACTGAACTCCAGCCTGGTGACAGAAGCAAGAATCTGTCTCAAAAACAAAACCAAAAAACAGCCGGAGCGGGGTGGCTCGCAAGCCTGTATCCCCAGCACTTTGGGAGGACCCGAGACGGGCGAATACGGGTCAGCGAGATCGAGAACCATCCTGGGCTAACCGTCTCTAACCTGCAAACTACAAAAACTAGCGGCGGAGGTGGGCGGCGCCTGTGGTCCCAGCTACCCAGGGGCTGAGGCAGGAGAATGGCGTGAACCGTTGGGGGTGGAGCTTGCAGTGAGCTGAGATCCGGCCACTGGCACTCCAGCCTGGGTGACGAGCGGAACTCCGTCTCAAACAACAAACAAAAAAGGCCGAGGTGGGCAGATCATCTGTGGTCAGGAGTTTGAGATCCGCCTAGCCAACATGATGAAACCCCGTTTCTACTAAAAAATACAAAACTTAGCTGGGTATGGTAAAGCCTGTAATCCCAGCTGCTTGAGAGGTTGAGGTGAGGGAATCACTTGAACCTATGAGGCAGAGGTTGCAGTGAGCTGAGACCCAGCCACTGCACTCCACTTTGAGTGACACAGCAAGACTCCATCTCAAAAAACAAAACAAAACAAAACACACACACAAAATGCAATCTCTTGTGAAAGTCAGGAAAGTGAAATTCGTCTGGTTAAAGGCTTACTGAGCTTCCTCCTTCGAGGTCCTCAGGAAACACCTCAGAACCCCAGGACTGAGAGGCAGACAGATTGAAAACGGTTGATCTGATTTAGCCCGTGTGCTTACAGATGAGAGAGCCCGGGCTCAGACCAAAATAAGACCTGCAAATGCATTCAATCTTTACTAAAGCATTTATAATGCCAATAATAGTAATAATAAATAACAGTAATATATTACCATTATAATATTAATATATAAATATAATAACATATAATAAAAGGTAAAAGCCCCTCTTTAGAGCCTCTTTTTAACTTCTCTCTCTCACCTTACCTGTGCCTCTCTGCCTCTCCCTGCTCTCTCCACTTCTCTAATAGGATGTCACAGAACATGCTACCACACAGAATCAAAACACGGAGTGGGTAGACTTCAAGCCAGCCAAGTGACTACCACACCCACCATGAGGACTCCCAACCCACTGTAACCACCCAATGAGTTCACCTTGCTTGGTGCCTAGATAGAGCCGATTTATCAAGATAGGGGAATTGCAATAGAGAAAGAGTAATTCACACAGACTTCTACCAGGTTCCCTTCCCCACATCGCAGCGGGAATCTCCAAGGAATGCCCACATGTTCCACAAATCTGTCCTACTTGTCACTAGCCACTTCAACCACCATCTGTCCCGACGCCACAGCTCTACCCTCCTTGTCCTGAAACCTGACTCTCTAGGCAGCTGCCATTACCTTGATTTCACCCCAAGCATGGGCACAAACCCTCCCCTTAACTCCCTTCAGTGGCAGTGAATCTCGGACTGCAATATTTGCAACATATGAATGAGGCATACATGACCCAGGATAACTGCCATCTTGCCTGACCAAGCATTTTTAAAACATAAATACCATGGACAGCCAGGCATGGTGGGTCACGCCTGTAATCCCAGCAATTTGGGAGGCCAAAGTGAGCGGATCACTTGAGGTCAGGAGTTCAAGACTAGCTTGGCCAACACGAAACCCCGTCTCTACTAAAAATACAAAAGTTAGCCTGGTGTGGTGGCTCATGCCTGCAGTCCCAGCCACTTGGGAGGCTGAGGCAGGAGAACCACTTGAACCTGGGAGGCAGAGGTTGCAGTGAGCTGAGATCATGCCACTGCACTTCAACCTGAGTGACAGAGTGAGACTGTCTCAAAAACAAACAAACAAATAATGTCATCAAGTGTATAAGATAAAACATTTTAAATAACAGGAAACTAAAGTGCATTTACAAATATTTTTAAAGACCAAATTTGCCATATAGTAACATATGTGCTTCTCTATTGGTGCCTGAAACAACAAGACCTAGTGGCAGATCTAATACTTACAATAATTTCAAAGTAGTAGTATGTAGAAATGACATTTTGTGATGTCTATAACAATCGTAGGTGATTTTTATTGATGACAAAGTCACAGTTACTGCTCATACTACTGTAGTTTATTGCCTACATTCATAATAGAAGAAAATGCTAAATTTCAGTTAGATTCTAGTGAAAACAAAAATATATTTGGCCCAACTTTTGACTACCTTGAATTCTATCTATGGGCACCTTGAGGAGTCTAAAGACCCCAGCTGAAGAACCTTTGCTTTAGAAGATCGCAGATTCTCAAATTTTTAAATGCTTGTTTTGATAAAATATCTATTTCCTCTGTTGGTATTTCTCTAACTCAAGTTCTAAGCAGAGTGTCCTAAATATACATTGTATTCAATTAAAGATTCCTGTCTTAGTCCATTTTCTGTTGTTTATAACAGAATATCTAAAACTGAGTAATTTACAAAGAAAAGGAATTCATTCTTATAGTTATGGATGCTGGGAAGTCCAAGGTAAAGGGGCTGCATCTGATGAGGACCTTCTTGCTATGGGGATTCTGCAGAGTCTGGAGGAGTTGCTGGGCATCACGTGGTGAGGGGGCTGAGTGCGCTAGGTCTGATTTCTCTTCCTCTTCTTATAAAGCCACCAGTCCCATTCCCATGATTGCCCATTAGTCCATTAGTCCGTAAATGGATTAATGTATTTCTTAGGGCAGAGCCCTCATGACCCCATTGCCTTTTTTTAAGAAATGCAATTAAATTTATTTTTTATCTAGAGACAGGGTCTCACTCTATTGCCCAGGCTGGAGGGCAATAGTACAACCTTGGCTCACTGCAACCTCCACCTCCCAGGTTCAAGCAATCCTCCCATCCCAGCCACCCAAGTAGCTGGGGTTATAGGCATGTGCCACCATGCCTGGCTAATTTTTTTATTTTTTGGTAGAGACAGGGTTTCACCATGTTGGCTAGACTGGTCTTGAACTCCTGACCTCAAGTGATCCACCTGCCTTGGCCTCCCAAAATTCTGGGATTACCGGCCAAAACCATGGCACCTGGCCCCCAGTCACTTCTTAAAGGCCTCCCCTCTCAGTACTGCCACACTGGGGATTAAATTTCAACATGAGTTTTGTGGGACAAACATTCAAACCACAGCGGTCCCAAACTCCGATTTTTGTCTCCCCATCACCTTGAGACTTCAAAGCTTTACTCACCTTTTCAGCTGCTTTTGGTAAGCCCTCTTAGCTTCTTGCTAAAACCTCTAAACACAGCTTAGGAATTAACCAATGACTGGAGGGGAAACCAGTGAGGAGCCTCAGGATTCCTTCTCCACATCTCTCTCCTATCCGGCATTTTGGCCCCACCTCTCCGTTGCCCTGACAGCCACGGCTCCATTTTTTGTTTGCCTAGACCTGAGGGATTCTTCAAAAGCTCTGCATTGATTTTCAGCCTCTAGCTCAAAACTGCTTGAAAACCAGCAAATGAAGTGTCGGCTCCCTCCAGGAGCTTCGTTCTTTCTGGATCCTGGTGCTTCTGGAGAATTCCATAGCTTCCCAGTACATCTGAACAGATTATTTTTGTATTTTATCCAAATCTTCTAGTTGTTCAGAACCAAAAGCAAAGAAATTCACAATTGAAAACCACTTTTTTTTTTTTTTTTTTTTTTTTTTGAGATGAAGTCTTGTTCTGTCACCCAGGCTGGAGTGGAGTGGTGTGATCTCGGCTCACTGCAACCTCTGCCTCCCAGGTTCAAGCAATTATCCTGCCTCGGCCTCCCTAGTAGCTGAGATTACAGGTGCCCACTACCAAACCTGGTTAATTTTTGTATTTTTAGTAGAGATGGGGTTTCACCATGTTGGCCAGGCTGGTCTCAAACTCCTGACCTCAGGTGATCCACCTGCCTCAGCCTCTCAAAGTGCTGGGATTACAGGTGTGAGCCACTGGGCCTGGCCAAAACCACTTTCTTATAAGTTCTCATGTTTGAGCTTCACAAACCCTTGTGCGTCAGAAAGGGCTTGGGTCACTACTCCCACTTGACAGAAGAGATCCTTGACTGGAGGAGGTGGGAAGTCTGAGGAGTGGAGTGGAGAAATTTCATCTGCCTCACAGCAGGGCTGAGACTAGAACCCACATCTCTTGGTTCCTAGCAAAATAGATACTATTTTCTTTTACACCATCATGCTTCTCCATGTGTATTCATTTGCAAGGGCTACCAAAACAAAGAACCACAGACTGGTGATTTAAACAACAGGTTTATTTCTTCACAGTTCGTAAGACTAGAAGTCCAAGATCAAAGTGTCAGCCTGGTCGGTTTCTTCTGTGGCCGCTCTCCTCGGCTCACAGGTGCCATCTTCTCCCACGTCCTCGCATGGTCTTCTCTGTGTGCCAGTCTGAGTGCTAATCTCCTCGTCACACAAGGACACCAGTCAGATAAGATTAGGGCCATCCCTGCTGACCTAATTTTAACTTGATTATCTTCTTAAAGACCCTAGCTCCAAATATAGCCACATTCAGAGATACTGGGAGCTAGGGCTTCAACATATGAATTTTGGGAGTAGGGGAGAGCTGCACAGTTCAGCCCGGAGCACCACATAAATGGCTTATGATTGTAATGACCAGTTTTCTTAAAATGTCTGTAAATTAAATGTGTAGGCCCCCTCTTTGCTTTAGCATGGAGTTCTCAAAATATGGCGCTGGCTCCATGACAATCTGCAGCTTTAGCATCAACATTAGCACCAGCACAAACTGGTTAGAAATGCAAACTCACTCCTTACCTTAGACCTACTCCATTAGGACCTCCAGGAATGGGCCCAGCAAACCATTCAGGTGATTCTGATGCTGCCCAAGCAGTTGTGCAAAGGACAGCTCTGAGGCAGAATTGGTTCAGCTGTAAATTCTGGTCATGCTGTTCCCCAGTTCTTTTCTAAAGGATGACTCTCCTGAGACATCAGGTTATGATTGATGGCCAGATCTGTCAGATAGCAGCATTTAAATCAATGCTAATCTGTCTTGTGGTATCATTTGGCATTCAAATATCACCTACTCATTTGAGGATGTATAAAGGAGGTGACTTTCAGTAGGAAGCTTTCTTATTTGAGAAATGAGATTCTTTGCTAATCTGGGCCTCAGTTTGATTATCTTGAAAATGAGAAATCTGCATTCCTTTTTCAGTGCAGACAGTCTGTGCAGTCATAGAAATGATCAGAGCAACTAGTATCCCAGAAGCAACAGTGTTATGATGTTCTGGGGTTCCCCGAATGGTCAGACTAAGCAACCCAAATTGCACCTGGCAGAGTGCCTCAAATTGGAAATTTTTAGAGGCGAGCATGAGATTTGCACCCAATCATTGCTCTAGCTCTGGCTGAATATACGTGATGGGTGCTTGATAAACATGGGAGGGTTTAGATCAGAATTTGTATATTGCCCCTAAGATCTCAAACTCCCCCAAACCCACTACCTGGTTTCATCTACTGGTGAGGGCCCTGGCGGAATTGTGGGGCTCAGTGTCCCTGCCGCCTCACTGCTATGCCCCAGATTCACAGCGAGCAGCATCATCTTTCTTCTACACGAGCTCTTTTGAAAATTTCTCTTTTGGCCGGGTGTGGTGGCTCATGCCTGTAATCCCAGCACTTTGGGAGGCCGAGGTAGGTGGATCACGAGGTCAGGAGATAGAGACCAGCCTGACCAATGTGGTGAAACCCCATCTCTACTAAAAATACAAAAGTTAGCTGGGCGCGGTGGTGGGTGCCTGTGATCCCAGCTACTCAGGAGGCTGAGGCAGGAGAATTGCTTGAATACAGGAGGCGGAGGTTGCGGTGAGCCCCGAGATCACACCACTGCACACCAGCCTGAGTGACAGAGTGAGACTCTGTTTCAAAAGAAGAAAAAAAAAAACGAAAAAATTTCTTTTTTGAGACAGGGTCTCATCTGTTGCTCAGGCTGGAGTGTAGTGGCAGCATCATGGCTCACTGCAGCCTTGACTACCTGGACTCAAGCAATCCTCCCACCTTAGCCCCCTGAGTAGCTAGGACTACAGGTGTGTGCCACCACGCCCGCCTAATTTTTTTAGTTTTCCTAGAGACAGGGTCTCTGGATTGTGTTGCTGAGGCTAGTCTTGAACTCCTAGGCTCAAGTGATCCTCCTACCTCTGCCTCCCTAAATGCTGCGATTACAGGCATGAGCCACCGTGCCCAGTGCTTACACAAGCTCTTTCAATCTCTTTATCACAACCTCACAAAGCAAGCAAGCCAGGTTTTATTATGTCTATTGTACTACATTACAGAAACCTTGAGAAAGGTAAACACTGGTCCAAATGTACAAACTGGCAGGTGGTGAAGGAACTAGGAAGAAAATCCCCTTGGCCATTGCCAAGGTACTTACCCTCCTCCAAATCTTTGTTTTGGGGGCTGGAATAAAATGGAGAAAAAACACACGAAACAACCAAACTCCTGAAAAATGAGGCATGCCTTCAAGATTCTGCTGTGGGTGGCCACAGAGCTCTGAGCAACTTCTCTTCCCTGATACAATCAAATTTATTTTTAAACACGCCGAGTTGATTAAAGTGTCAGGTCGGGATGGAGTGGGTGAGTAGGCAGAATAAGACCGGGTTGGATCCTACATTAATTTTCTCCTTATAGCTGTGGAAAATCCAACTGAAAATTCAACCCACCATGTTTCTGGGGAAATTTAGAAGGCTATTGGTTATTCTTATCAAAGGGAACTGTGGCTTGGCCTGCGTGGAAGGAAATCAATAGGAGGTGAGGGCTGTTGTGGGCAAAGCAGCAGGCTGCAAGCTAGATTCCCTGAGGCAGGTCCAGCATTGCTGCATGTCTGTTTGCAGGACTGTAGTCCATTTGCATGCTGTAATGACGTATTGTCTATGCATTCGTGTTCAATTTTTTCTTTTTTTTGGAGATGGAATCTTGCTCAGTCACCCAGGCTGGAGTGCAATGGCATGATCTCGGCTCACTGCAACCGCCGCCTCCCGGGTTCAAGTGATTCTCCTGACTCAGCCTCCTGAGTAGCTGGGATTATAGGCACCTGCCATCATGCCATGATAATTTTTGTATTTTAGTAGAGATGGAGTTTCACCATGTTGGCCAGGCTGGTCTTGAACTCCTGACCTCAGGTGATCTTCCCTCCTCGGCCTCCCAAAGTGCTGGGATTACAGGCATGAGCCACTGCGCCCGGCCCGTGTTCATTTTAAAATGACCATAACTACTATTAACATGTGACCATGCCTCATTAAAATTAATGTGCAATTGGGCTGGGCGCAGTGGCTCACGCCTGTAATCCCAGCACTTTGGGATGCTGAGCTGGGTGGATCACTTGAGGCCAGGAGTTCAAGGCCAGCCTGGCCAACATGGTAAAACCCTGTCTCTACTAAAAAACACAAAAATTACCCAGGTGTGGTGGCACACACCTGTACTCCCAGCTACTCAGGAGGCATGAGAATTGCTTCAACCTGGGAGGTGGAGGTTACAGTGAGCCAAGATCACACCACTGTACTCCAGCCTGGGCAACATAGCAAGACTCTATCTCCAAAAAAAAAAAAAAAAAAAAAAAAAAAAAAAAATGATGAATATGTAATTGTGTCTGTCAGTAATGATATTTTTTTAATGGACTATGGGACATTAATTCTAGTCCTTTAGATCCTTCACTACCAATTCTCCAGGTAGAATCCAGAGCCCAAACAGTCATTTCATCTACCCTCTTATGTCTGAGTGCAGTTGTGCTTAAGCTATTTGAGATGATGGTTATTTTACTTATTAACACACAGAAACACACATATACACCTCTTCTTAACTCTAAAAAGTCTACATCCATTCTTGGGCAATTTGCTTTAGTGTTTTACAACTGACCCCCAAAAGGTTTCTGCCTAGGTCAAACCTAAGTTATTTTTGATGTCTGTAAAGCTCTTTCCCTCTTTTTTTTTTTTTTTTTTTTTTTTTTTTGAGATGGAATCTTGCTCTGTCACCAGGCTGGAGTGCAGTGGCACGATCTTGGCTCACTGCAACTTCTGCCTCCCGGGTTCAAGTGATTCTCCTGCCTCAGCCTCTTGAGTAGCTGGGACTACAGGCGTGTGCCACTACGCCCGGCTAATTTTTTGTATTTACTTCTTAGTAGAGACAGGGTTTCACCATGTTGGTCAGGATGGTCTCAATCTCTTGACCTCATGATCCACCCGCCTGGACCTCCCAAAGTCCTGGGATTATAGGTGTGAGCCACGGTGCCTGGTCCCTTCTCTCTCTTTTTTACTACCCCAGAGCACAGCTATTCCCAACCTTGAAAGTTGCCCTTGGGACATCTGGTTCCACTTCTGTTTCAGGGGTGGTACTCCCCAAGAGGGCATTTGGAAATGTGTGGAAGATGGTTCTGTTTTTCTTGTGTTTTTGTTTTGTTTTGGATGTCACAATGTCCAAGTGCGTGATGGACATTTCCTAGGCTGAGGCCGGAGTTACTAACAATGCTTAGGTCAATCTCATCCGACAAAACATTGTTCTGGTCGAAATGCCAGTAACAGCCCTATCAAGAAATACCTCCTTAAGCCTCCCTCTCCCTGGGCTGTGGGACAACGTGAGGTTTTTTTTTTTTTTTTTGAGACGGAGTCTCACTCTATCACCTGGGCTGGAATGCAGTGGTGCAACCTTGGCTCACTACAGCCTTTGCCTCCCGGGTTCAAGTGATTCTCCTGCCTCAGCCTCCTGAGTAGCTGAAACTACTGGCAGGCGCCATCACGCCTGGCTAATTTTTGTATTTTTAGTAGAGATAGGGTTGTGTCATGTTGGCCAGGCTGGTCTCGAACTCCTGACCTCAGGTGATCTGCCCTCCTTGGCCTCCCAAAGTGTTGGGATTACAGGCGTGAGACACCACACCTGGACCCAAGTTTCTAGTTTTTATGTTTGCTGGGGTGATCTCTGAACGTTCGCATCTCTTACTACTGAAGACTTCCAGTTCCCTCTGTGAAACAACATCTCCTGTCATCAGTGTTGTTTTTTTTTTAAAACAAAAAAACAAAACACCAGTGTTACTCTCAAAGCCAGAAGAGCTGTTTCTAGAAAGGATCTCAGTCCCTAGTCTCCTTGACACTATCCCAATATAAATGCAGAACAGACACCTACTTAGAGAAGAAAGAAAAATATACTTGTTATGTGTTTAAACACAGATGCACTTCAGATGTTGTTGTTGTTGTTATTATTGTACATTGATGGTCTTGCCAGCCATTATGGTCGGAAGTTAAAACACCTGGTTTACATTATTATGACTTGTATTTCAGATTAGTTCACAGGAATTTGGGCAGAGGATGCGTGCATGCTCAGGAAAGTGGTATCTGATCCTTACTGGGGATTTTTTTTGATTTATGTTTCCCTTCTCTCTCTCTCTCCTATTGCATTTCCTTGAAGGTGGCTTCTCTCTTCACAGCTGCTGTTGCTGCTGGCCGGCATTGGTGTGGTCTTCCCTCACCAAGGAGACACAGAAAGCCAGATGCCTCGTCTTCTCTTAGCCTTTCCTCCCTCCTATGTGCCATTTTACTTAATCCTTGAAAGTAGTTAGTAATTTAGATGGGACAGGATGTGAGCATGTGCAGCAGATGGGGCTTCCATCTCTGATCTCTTTTTTCTTTTCTTTTCTTTCTTTCCTTCCTTCCTTCCTTCCTTCCTTCCTTCCTCCTCTCTCCCTCCCTCCTTCTCCTTCCTTCCTCCCTCCCTCCCTCTCCTCCCTCCCTCTCCTCTCTCTCTCCCTCTCCTTCCTCCCTCTCCTCCCTCCCTCCCTCTCCTTCCCTTCCTTCCTTCCTTCTCTGTCTCTCCTGCCTTCTCTATCTCTCCTTCCTTCCTTCCTTCCTTCTTTCTTCCTTCCTTTCCTTCCTTCCTTCCTCCTTTCCTTCCTCCTTTCCTTCCTCCTTTCCTTCCTCCTTTCCTTTCTTTCCTTACTCTTTCCTTCTTTCCTTCCTTTCCTTTCCTTCCTTCCTTCCTTCCTTCCTTCCTTCCTTCCTTCTTCCTTTCCTTTCCTTTCCTTTCCTTTCCCTTCCCTATTCCATTCCCTTCCTTCCCTCCCCTCCCCTCCCCTGCCCTCCCCTGGCCCCTCCGCTCCCCTCCCCTCCCTCCCCCCTCCCCTCCCCCTCCCTCCCCTCCCTTTCCCGTTCCTTTCCTTTCCTTTCCTTTCCTTTCCTTCTTTTCTTTTCTTTTCTTTTTTTTCTTTTCTTTCGGAGTCTCACTCTGTCTCCCAGGCTGAAGTGCACTGGTGTGATCTTGGTTCACTGCAACCTCTGCCTCCCGGGTTCAAGCAATTCTCATGCCTCAGCCTCCCGAGTAGCTGGGATTAAAACACCTGGCTCATTTTTGTGTTTTTAGTAGAGATGGGGTTTCGCCATGTTGGCCAGGCAGATGTTGAACTCCTGACCTCAAGTGATCCACCCGCCTTCGCCTCCTAAAGTGCCAGGATTGCAGACATGAGACATTGTGCCCAGCCTCATGTTCCTGTGTACCTACAAAACAAGAAAGCAGGCTCTTGGATGCCCAGGTGACTTCTGGGGGCTGATTGTCCATTTTTCTTTTCTGATCACCCTCCTTTTGTGTTATTTTGATAGTAGGGGACTGTTCAGCCAATTTAACACCCGTTGGAAAGCTGCAGGGGTGGCTTGTTTTGAGTAAGATGGAGACGTTTTATGAGAACAATAGTGTTGGGGGAATATAAAAATTTTGAACATTTGCAATTGTCTGTCAGTCTTGTAAACCAGTTTACCAAGATCGTGACTGAGGAGGTCTGGGATGGGTTGATGGACTTGTAGACGGCTGGAGTCTTCTAGGTGATGAAGAATGACATTGCACTGCTGTTGATAAAGCCTTTGAGTTTCTCTGCCTTCTCCCCAGCCAGGTGAGTTCAGTTTGTTTTATGACTTTCCCGGGGTGATCATCCTCTGAGGACTGATGCAATCTTGCCTAACTCCCAACAGGGTGATTAATGTCCCAGAAAGCTGAGGTCTTATTTTATGATGGGGCTATACGTATGATGACTGCCCAGGAGATCTTTGCCTTGGCTTCTGTCCTCCTGATGAAACCTGGATGTCAACTCTCCTCCTCTGCTCTGATTCTATGGCTCCAGATCTGAATGTAGAAGTTAGAACCTCCTCTGGTTCTTGTTTTCTTTTCTTTTTTTTTTTTTTTGAGACAGAGTCTTGCTCTGTTGCCCGGGCTGGAGTGCAGTGGTGTGATCTCGGCTCACTGCAGCCTATGCCTCCTGGGTTCAAGAGATTCTCCTGCCTCAGCCTCCAGAGTAGCTGGGATTACAGGCTCGTGCCACCACATCCAACTGATTTTTGTATTTTTAGTAGAGATGGGGTTTCACCATGTTGGCCAGGCTGGTCTCGAACTCCTGATGTCAGGTGATCCACCCACCTCAGCCTCCCAAAGTGCTGGCGTGTGCCAACATGCCTGGCCTCTCCACAGGTTCTTTAAAAGAGCAGCAGATGCTTTAGTGAATGTGCTGTGTAGGGGAGATACAGATGGGGACTTAAATCAAATCTCAACAGCAAATAGCCGAAAATGCATTCAATATTTCTGTTCTCTTCAAAGCCCCTTCCATTCCACCCAGTGCCTAATCTCTTTCCTGTTCTTTTCCTTCCCTCTGCTTTGCACCCCCTTCCTGACTTTCCTGTAAGTTTCTTTTTGAGACAGTCTTGTCGCCCAGGCTGGAGTGCAATGGCACAATCTTGGCTCACTGCAACCTTCTCCTCCTGGGTTCAAGCGATTTTCCTGACTTAGCTTCCCAAGTAGCTGGGATTACAGGCACCCACCACCACGCTGGCTAATTTTTGTATTTTTAGGAGAGATAGAGTTTCATCATGTTGGCCAGACTGATCTTGAACCCTAGACCTCAGGTGATTCACCTGCTTTGGCCTCCCAAAGTGCTGGGATTACAGGCGTAAGCCACCGCACCTGACCCTTTCCTGTAATTTTAAAATTCTTTACATTTTCATTATGCAGAGCAATTTTTTTGTTTTTATTTATTTATTTATTTATTTATTTATTATTTTAAATTTTACT
>NW_016806071.1:1378742-1468366 GCF_001698545.2 Rhinopithecus bieti
AGTGATGATGAGCATTTTTTCATGTGTCTGTTGGCTGTATGAATGTCTTCTTTTGAGAAATGTCTGTTCATATCCTTTGCCCACTTTTTGATGTGTTTGTTTTTTTCTTGTAAATTTGTTTGAGTTCTTTGTAGGTTCTGGATATCAGCCCTTTGTCAGATGGGTAGATTGCAAAAATTTTCTCCCATTCTGTAGGTTGCCTGTTCACTCTGATGGTAGTTTCTTTTGCTGCGCAGAAGCTCTTTAGTTTAATGAGATCCCATTTGTCAATTTTGGCTTTTGTTGCCGTTTATGCAGAGCAATTTAATTGTGACCATACTCATAGTGAAGTTTACCTGCTCAAACCCACTGAAAGGCTCACAAAATAAAAGACCCTAAGGTGTTGGGACTTCCTGAGAAAGCAGATTGGCGTTATTGTTTATTGCTTGGAATCTCATTCCTCAACCCATCTGGCTAATCAGTGGATTTCTTCCTGGTAAATATAGGACTGTCCCTAAGAGGAAGTCTTGTTCCAGCTGCTAAGGAAGAAAAATTTCCTCTGTCTCATTACACCAGAAACTGGAAAGCAACACTAGTAATTAGAATGTTGTTCAGTTTTCAGGGAATCAGAGTGAAAGTAGCTGGGAGGCTCTTAGAGAGACTTCAGGCTAAGCGAAGGGCAAATTTGGCACTTGCGCTCTGGGCTTGAGTGTGTCATTCTAATGATGGTGTGACTGTGGCCAGGTTCATGGATGGGTAAACCCTAATTATTGCTTCCTTCCCAGCTTGCCTTTTGGGCTCCATCTAGACTTTCCCCTCTCCACTTGATCTGTCATTATAATACTTTGTGACTTCAACACTTTCCCAATAGAGTATGTGTTCATATTTTATTGATTTCATTTTGTATGATAATTAGTTGCTTCCAAAGGCAGCTTCATTTCAAGAGTTAGAGTTTTCCATGTCTCTCTTGTAGGATGTACTCACAGTAGAGGAACGATTTCTTTTTCTTACCCATTGCTAGGTTCATGACTGAGGCCCTTATAATAAAAGACAGATTAATAAGAGAAAAGCATACAAATTTATTTGATGTTAGTATTACATGCCTGGGTGAAGTGGCTCATGCCTGAAATCTCAGCACTTTGGGAGGCTGAAGTGGGAGGATCACTTGAGCCCAGGAACAGAAGACCAGCCTGGGCAACATGGTGAGACCCCGTCTCTATTTAAAAAAATAATAATAAAGTTTTACGTGATGCAGGAACCTTAGAAATGAAGACTCCAAGAAACAGGTAATCTTGCATATTGTTATGCTTAGATTAGATGAAGTAGATGGTCTTGCAGAAATAAGATTGGACAAACGGGTAATAAACTGGGGGGAACTTAGGCAGGCCTGTTAGTTAGATTCTTCTCCATGCCCTTGTGTTTTCAGAGACAAGGGTGTTCCTTTCTTCAGGATACAGCAGGGGTACCTCTTGAATGACGGTCTCATGACGTACTTCAGGGGAGAAGGGCAGTGGGGATAAGGTGAGAGGGACCTTCCTCCTTCTGCTATTTTCTCAAACGTCAAGGTGCCATATTTTGGGGTAGCCTGTCCTGAACACTACCACGCTCTTCAGAAAGCATTCTTGGCAATTGCTAATCTGTAGACTCATCATAGCTATTAGAACTGCGAGAAACCTGCACACCGTCAGTCCTCCTTTTACTGAGGCTCAGAAGAATAAAACTACTTGCCCAAGTGCACACAGTTTGCGCTGTAGCCAGGACTAAATCCCCGCTCTTCTGTGTCTGGTTGCTATGTTTCAGCAACGGGACGGCCTTACCTCGCTGCCTATCAGTGTAGTTTGTGCTTGTTCTTTTCTCTGTGGCTCTTCGATTAGGCCATCATCTCCTTTAAAAGTGGAAGTGTATCTTCCTAAGATATGTTAGGTTCCCAGTGGGCACCCAGTTTATGTTGTTTATCCATTTTAGCAGACAATTTTAGAGCTCTCACTATATTAGAGCATGTTCTGTATATATGTACTAGTGCTGGAGATGTAGAAGATGAAAAAGACATACTACCTTTTTTTAAGAAGCTCATTGTCCATGGGCAGCTATAATAGATGTACAGAGACAATATATATAAGTACAAGGGAAGGAGAGAGAAATTTCATCAAGGGGCTCAGAAAACTTTTTTTTTTTTTTTGTTTTGAGACGGAGTCTCGCTCTGTCACTCAGGCTGGAGTGCATGATCTCAGCTCACTGCAACCTCCACGTCTTGGGTTCAAGCGATTCTTCTGCCTCAGCCTCCTGAGTAGCTGGGATTACAGGCACCTGCCACCATGCCTGGCTAATTTTTGTATTTTTTTTTTTTTGGAGACGGAGTCTCGCTCTGTTGCCCAGGCTGGAATGCGGTGGCATGATCGGCTCACTGCACCCTCCGCCTCCTGTGTTCAAGCGATTCTCCTGCCTCAGCCTCCTGAGTAGCTGGTACTACAGGCGCACGCTGCAATGCCTGGCTAATTTTTTATATTTTAGTAGAGATGGGGTTTCACCATTGTTGCTCAGGCTGGTCTTGAACTCCTGAGCTCAGGTAATATACCCGCCTCGGCCTCTCAAAGTGCTAGGGTTACAAGCGTGAGCCACCACTCCCGGCCTAAATTTTGTATTTTTAGTAGAGACGGGGTTTCACCATACAGGTCAGGCTGGTCTCAAACTCCTGACCTCAGGTGATCTGCCCGCCTCGGCCTCCCAAGGTGCTGGGATTACAGGCATGCACCACTGCGCCTGGCCGGGGCTCAGGAAACTTTATGGAGAAGGTAGGACTAGGTCTGGGTCTTATGAAAGAATTTCACTAGAGTAGTAGGGATCTATTAGTAGCAGCTTGAACAAACACTTAGAGGCAGGAGAGCACAAAGGTATGTTGAGGAATGGCCCACAAGCCCCTGTGGCTGATATGCGTGGGTTGCAGTAGGAAGTTTGAGGCTGAAAAAGGAAGACATTGTACAGGGCTTTGAGCGTGAGCCTTTGAATGAGCATGCGACAGTACAATAATGCACTTCTCTACCATCTGTTTGAGATAGAACCTGGTCAAGAACAGATACTTAATCAATATATGTAGAAATTAATAATAAGTATGCTCCAGGTCTACTGACTAGAAATTATGGTATCCAGAGGCAATATATTGTTTAACAGCAAGGACTTTGGAGCCAGAATGGCTACGTTTAGAGCCTAGCTTTGCCAGTTACAAGCTGTGCAGCCTGGGAAAGGTTTTTAACCTCTTTGAACCTCAGTTGTTTTAATTTCTGTGAAACATGGATGATAATAGTATCTACTTCATAGGTTTGTTATGATTAAATTAACTGAGTTAGTATATGCGAGGCACTAACAATTTACAATAGAAACTGGTTCATAGTATTATATTTCTTTTCTTTTCTTTTTTCAGACAGAGTCTCACTGTGTCACCCAGACTGGAGTGCAGTGGCGAATCATAGCTCACTGCAGCCTCAAACTCCCTGTCTTGGGTGATCCTCCCACCTCAGCCTCCTGAATACCTGAGCCTATAGGCAAGTGCTACAGCTTTTTTTCTGTGGGATGCCCCTGTAGAGACAGGGTTTTGCCATATTGCCCAGGCCAGTCTTGAACTCCTGAACTCAAGAAATCCAACCACCTCAGCCTCCCAAAGTGCTGGGATTACAGGTGTGAGCCACTGTACCTGGCCTTATATTTCTTAATTATTTGTATTATTATAACAATTATTGCTGAAATATTGTGAAATATTACGTCACAATAGGAAAAAGCCTGTCTTCTAAAAAATGTCTTCTACTCTACTGCCATGCTGTCTGAAATTCTCCCCTTAGGGCTTCTTTAAAAATTCACAGCTCTTTATTAAAATACATATGTAATTAGGAAGCCAACTCTAGGATATCAGTCATTAATTCTTTAGCAAGAATTCAGTTGCCCCTAATAGAGTCCAGAGGAAATGGGCTATATAACGATAAGTCAAAAAAATTAATATGGCCGGGCACGGTGGCTCACGCCTGTAATCCCAATACTTTGGGAGGCCAAGGCAGGTGGATCACAAGGTCAAGAGATTGAGACCATACTGGCCAACATGGTGAAACCCCATCTCTACTAAAAATACAAAAATTAGCCAGGCGTGGTGGCGCTCACCTGTAGTCCCAGCTACTTGGGAGGCTGAGGCAGGAGAATGGCTTGAACCCGGGAGGCGGAGTTTGCAGTGAGCTGAGATTGTGCCACTGCACTTCAGCCTGGCAACAGAGAGAGACTCTGTCTCAAAAAAAAAATAAAATAAGAGGAAGAAGAATTAATATTAGTACAGCTAAATAGTTCACTTATCTGGAACAGGGTACTTAATGGAAAATATAATTGCCCAGATCCTAGCAATGTTTTATAAACCTTATATTCTGGTGAAGGTACTTCCACAAGTGTTTTATAATGTTTCATTTAAAATAATAACTGTGAAAATATGTGCTGAAAATGATACACACACAATGCCAAATATTTAAAAAATAGGAAGTTACCAATATTTTATTATTTGCTATTGATTAATGAATTTTTGTACAGACCTTATAATACAGCTTCTTCTGTATCCTCTGTTTAGTAGAAGAATAAATATCTTGAGATTGTAAGATGACCTGGGAAGCAGTTGCAAATGATGTTTCCAATCTTTGTTAGTCAAAAATTTCTGGAGATTGTATAACTAAAACAACATACGGAAATAAATTGGATAATAAGGTTGTTAGAAGACTGCTATTGTCTTCCATAACTCTCAGTTGAAACATTTATTTTCACTGAAACACCATTGTTCTTGCCGGGCGCGGTGGCTCAAGCCTGTAATCCCAGCACTTCGGGAGGCCAAGGCGGGTGGATCACGAGGTCAGGAGATCGAGACTGTCCTGGCTAAAACGGTCAAACCCCGTCTCTACTAAAAATGCAAAAAATTAGCGGGGCATGGTGGCGGGCGCCTG
Source organism: Rhinopithecus bieti (assembly GCF_001698545.2). Classification (NCBI taxonomy): domain Eukaryota; kingdom Metazoa; phylum Chordata; class Mammalia; order Primates; family Cercopithecidae; genus Rhinopithecus; species Rhinopithecus bieti. The sequence goes on from NW_016806071.1 coordinate 1,383,686, forward strand.
TAGTCCCAGCTACTCGGGAGGCTGAAGCAGGAGAATGGGGTGAACCCAGGAGGCTGAGCTTGCAGTGAGCCGAGATCGCGCCACTGCACTCCAGCCTGGGCCACAGGTGAGACTCCATCTCAAAGAGCAAAACAAAAGAAAATAAAAACATCATTGTTCTTCTTGACTTTATATTAAGTATCACTAAGTTTCTTAAACAGATGCCTATGAAGTAAATATCACTTTTATCACTTTCATGTGTTAAAATTCTCTATGTGATGATTTCATATGAAAAAAGGTCTCTGATGCTAAAAAAATTTTAAAACCCATCCAATCTGGAAAGTAGCTTTGAACTTGGAGATGGGATAAATGAGAAATGGAAAATATCTGTTGGGGCTTGTAGAATTGCTTATAGGAGAGGCGTGGTGCCACAAGGACTTCAGCTGAGTGAGTGCAGTCAGCTAACATGACTGGGATGTAGAGTCTCTTTTGTGTCTCTGAATTTAACATTTGTGGTTTTAACTATTCCCAAACAATTCTAGAAGGACAATGACATATAACATGTTATTTTACTGAGGCATACATTTTAAAAATAATTCTGCAGAAATGCATGAATCAGAAAAATGATACAATCTTCCAAGATAAAAATTGAGGCATGGCCGGATGCGGTGACTCAGGCCTGTAATCCCAGCACTTCGGGAGGCCGAGGCGGGTAGATCACCTGAGGTCGGCAGTTCAAGACCAGCCTGACCAACATGGAGAAACCCCGTTTCTTCTAAAAACACAAAATTAGCCGGGGTGGTGGTGCATGCCTGTAATCCCAGCTACTTGGGAGGCTGAGGCAGGAGAATTGCTTGAACCTGGGAGGCAGAGGTTGCGGTGAGCCGAGATAGCGCCATTGCACCCCAGCCTGGGCAAAAAGAGCGAAACTCCATCTCAAAAAAAAAAAAAAAAAAAAAATTGAGGCATGAACTTGAATCATATTTGCCACCAGTCTAAGGGTGGGGTGTGGGCAGCAAAAACTCGGCCTAATGAGGGTGCCCAGCAGATGGATCACCCAGCTTTCATCAGCCTCTCAATTCTGCTTTATTCTCTACTGGCCTTGTCTGCACTGTAACTCTTTTGTTTTGTGATGCAAACTCAAATTCTTTGTAAAAAATGGCCCTGGAGCTCCTTGTAGAAATGACTGATTCTATGACTGGGGCAGGAAATACACAAGATGAGATGGAACATATTTTAGTGCCTGCAAGTAAGGCAGTGCTCAACAAAACAGAACCAAAAAAACCCAAAACCAAAAACTCCCTGGGTCCTCACGATATTGAGGGGTATGTCAAAGGGTCACAGGGGCCAAATGAAAGAGCTCCCAGTGGTGAAAGTTGCAGCGATTTGAGATGCAAAGTAAATAAAGCAATATTGAATTATAATCCAACATATAAAGTAAATATCCATGAGTCCTTATGAGCATAAATGAATGACTAAGTAAATTAATAAATGGGGATGAAGGGCCAAATCTCCTGTGCAGAAAAATTCCAAATAATTTATATACATACCCTGCCGTCAATGAGGGAGAGCTTAACTCCCCACTCCTTAAGTGTGACCAGCTAATAGTGACTTCTTTCCAAAAAGGACAGTTACAGAAAGGCAGAAAAAAAGGGTATCTTTGGAAAAATCTGTCAAGTATAACTTCAGCCAAAGTTATTTGATGTGATCAGAATCAGCATCAGCAGTGAGATATCAGGCTGATCGTCTGTGTCCTTAATATGGTATGACAAAAATGGCACTTTACCTCAGGGATCTTTCTCCTTCAAACTCACAACCCTAGTCTAATTATGAGAAAAACAGAAAATTCCTACAGGGGCACATCTTACATAATATCCGACCAGTATTCTTCAAAAATCCCAACGTCATCAGAAACAAGGAAGGTCTGATGTATTTTCACAGCCAAGAAGAGCCTAAGGAGACACAGCAATTAATTGTAATGTGGTTGCTGGGCATCGTGGTTCACACCTGTAATCCCAGCACTTTGGGAGGCTGAGGCAGGAAGACTGCATGCATCCGGGAGTTTGAGACCAACCTGGGCAACATGGCAAAACCCTGTCTCTACTAAAAATACAGAAATGAGCCGGATGTGGTGGCGTGTGCCTGTGGTCCCAACTACTCAGGAGGCTGAGGTGGGATGATTGTTTGAACCTGGGAGGTCGAGGCTGCAGTGAGCCATGATTGCATTAATGCAGTCCAGCCTGGGTGATAGACTGAGACCCTGCCTCCCTGCCTCAAAAAAAAAAAAAAAAAAAAAAAGGAAAAAAAATGTATGTGTGTGTGTATTAAATATGATTTCCTATGTGGGATTCTGAAACAGAAAAAGTACATAAAGGACATTTGGTTAAAACTAAGGAAGTCTGAATTAATAGTAGGGGAAACTGGGTATGTGGTGAGCATGGGGGATAGATGAAATTCTCTTTACTGTGTCCTCAATTTTTCTATAAATAAAACAGTCCTAAAGGATAAAGTCTAATGTAAGACCCCAATCTATGAAATTAGTAGAAGAAAACATAGGTGAAATGTTTTAAGGCATTGGTCTGGGCAAAGAAGACCTCCAAAGCACAGACAACACTCCAGGTGGATTCTTGGAGCTAAAAACAAAACAAGGCCAGGCACGGTGGCTCCTGCCTGTAATCCCAGCACTTTGGGAGGCTGAGGTGGGCAGATCATGGGGTCAAGACATCGAGACCATCCTGGCCAACATGGTGAAACCTCATCTCTACTAAAAATACAAAAATTAGCTGGGTGTGGTGGCAGCCACCTGTAGTCCCAGCTACTCGGGAGGCTGAGGCAAGAGAATCGCTTGGAACCGGGAGCCGAAGATTGCTGTGAGCCAAGATTGTGCCACTGCACTCCAGCCTGGCGACAGAGCAAGACTCCGTCTTAAAAAAAAAGGCACAGACAACAAAAGCAAAAATAGACAAATGGATTATATAAAATGAAAAGCTTCTGCACAGCAAAGGAAACAATCAACAGTGAAGAGACATTCTGTAGAATGGGAGAAAATATTTGCAAAGCATTCATCTGACAAGGGATTAGTATCCAGTTTTTACAAAGAACTCAAACAACAGCAAAAAAAAAAAAAAAAAAAATCTGATTAAAAAAAATGGGTGAGACAGGCAGATCATGGGGTCAGGGGATTGAGACCATCCTGGCTAACATGGTGAAACCCCGTCTCTACTAAAAAATACAAAAAACTAGCCAGGCGAGATGGCGGGCGCCTGTAGTCCCAGCTACTTGGGAGGCTGAGGCAGGAGAATGGCATAAACCCGGGAGGCGGAGCTTGCAATGAGTTGAGATCCCGCCACTGCACTCCAGCCTGGGCGACAGAGCGAGACTCCGTCTCAAAAAAAAAAAAAAAAAAAAAAAAAGAAGACATACAAACAGCCAACAGGTATATGAAAAAATGCTCAGCATTACTTATCATTAAGGAAATGCAAATCAAAACCACAATGAGGTATCATCTCATTGCTGTTAGAATGACTAGTATAAAAAAGACAAAAAATAACAAATGCTGGCAAGGACACATAGAAAAAGGAACTCTTTGTTTCCACTATTGGTGGGAATGTAAATTAGTACAGCCATTATTGAAAACAATATGGAAATTCCTCAAAAATCCCAAAACAGAACTACCATATGACCAGCAATTATACTCCTGGGAGTATATGCAAAGGAAACGAAATCAGTATGTCAGAGAGTCATCTGCACTTCCATGTTTATTGCTGCACTGTTGTCAATAGCCAAGATATGGAATCAACCTAAGTGTCCACCAACATATGAATGGATAAAGAATATGTGCTATAATGTACAATGGAATACTATGTAGCCATAAAAAGAACAAAGTTCTCTGATTCGCAGCAACATCAGTGAGCTTGGAGGACATTACATTAAGTGAAATAAGCCCAGACACAGGAAGATAAGGACCACACATGTTCTCACTCACATGTGGGAGCTAAAAAAGTTGATCACATAGAAATAGAATAGAATAATGGTTACTAGAGGCAGGGAAGGGTAAAGGGAAAGAGGGAGTAGCCAGAGATTGGTTAATGGATATAACATTATAGCTGGACAGGAAAAATAAGTTCTAGTGTTCTTAGCACTGTAGAGTGACTATAATTAGCAAAAATTTATTTTATATTTTCAAATACTTAGAAGAACAGATTTTTAAAAGAATTATTATTATTATTATTTTTTGAGACAAGATGTCTGTCTGTTGCCCAGGCTGGAGCATAGCGGCACGACCACAGCTCACTGCAACCTTGAACTCCTAGGCTCAAATGTTCCTCCCATCTCAGCCTCCAAAGTAGCTAGGACTACAGGTGTGAGACACCACCTTGGCTAAAAAGAAGAGGCAGAATCTCGCTATGTTATCCAGGCTAGTCTCAAACTCCTGGCCTCAAGCTGTCCTCCTGCCTCGGCCTCCCAAAGTGCTGGGATTACAGGCGTGAGCCACCATGAAGAGCAGATTTTTGAATGTTTCCAACACAAAAAGTTGATAAATGTTTGATGTAATAGATATACTAATTACTCTCATTCAGTCATTACCCGTTGTACATAGTTTTTGAAATATCACATTGTACTCCATAAATATGTACAATTACGTTAATATCACATTGTACTCCATAAATATGTACAATTTTCATGTTAATATTTAAAAATAATAAAAGAAAAAGATAAAGTCTAACAATTAATTTAAAAAGAAAAAAGGCCCTAGAAAAAAATGCAACCACTAGTGCCGCCAATGCAGTGAGGAGATGTGATGAGTATTGTTCTTAGACAGACAGGAGAAGTTTCATGGGAGAAACTGAATATGAGAATTTATGAAGACCTGGGTATATACACCCCTTTGGATGTCAAAGTTTACTCTTTTTTTTTTTTGAGATAGAGTCCTGCTCTGTCACCCAGGCTGGAGTGCAGTGGTGTGATCTTGGCTCGCTGCAACCTCCGCCTCCTGGGTTCAAGCAATTTTCCTGCCTCAGGCTCCCGAGTAGCTGGGACTACAGGTGCCCACCACCATGCCCGGCAATTTTTTTTTTTTTCTATTTTTAGTAGAGACACGGTTTCACCACATTGGCCGGACTGGTCTAGAACTCCTGATCTCAGATGATCCACTTGCCTCAGCTTCCTAAAGTGCTGGGATCACAGGTGCCCGCCACCATGCCTGGCTAATTTTGTTTGTATTCTTAGTAGAGATGAGGTTTTACCATGTTGGCCAGGCTGGTCTCAAACTCCTGACCTCAGGTGATCCACCTGCCTGGGCCTCTCAAAGTGCTTGGATTATAGGTATGAGCCACTATGACTGGCTGATAGATGAATTCTTTTGGTTCTTTTGGAAGGTTCTGCTTTTAGGTATAAGGTGAGTTTAGAAAAAATAAAATTAAACAAAAAGACTCTTCACAGGCCCCTTCAGTGGAACGCTGGGTCTCCCAATGTCCCCAACACAGCCTGTGTTTACTGTGGACAGGGAGATGCCACTCAGTCACAGCTCTGACAGTGTCTCTGGAGGGGGTGGCAAGGTGGAAATGGATTGAGAAGCAGAAATTTAGTTTAAGGCATGTCTTTGCAGTGTGGAGGCTTGATTAGGATTGGGTAAGGATCACGATGATATTGTCCAGGATTGGTGGAAACAGTGAGGTGAGGATTCTGAGGTGAGGGGCTCAAACATTTTAGGCCTCATACCATCTGTTTTCTGTTTTCCATGGAAGAGTTAATGAGCCTTCTAGAAGTTCCTGTTATGGACAATCACGACAGTTACCACTAGAGTCTGCAGGAATGGGAAAATCATGCTAATGAAGACGATGGAACAGTCAAGTCATGTTCATGTAAGCTAGGGGTTTGTGGGAGGTGTGGTGGGGTCATTTTAGTCCTCAGCATCCAAAGCTATATGCTTAGTTAGAGGGTTTTGGTCCTCAGATTTCACTGCAAGACTAAAAGAAAAAAGATCAATATATAGTAAACAAAAATGGATTCATGCTTGCCACACTGCTGCTGCTTTTTCTTTGACCTTAATAATCTGTCATGGCTGCCCTTCCATGTCTTACAGCCAGGTTGAGGTCGTTCCTTTTAATAGGAGAATCATTGCAAAACTCCAACGACCAAGTTGCTTTGTGGCTGGTGGCCCTATCTTCTGATTGCTTAGTTGGGACAGAACTGGCAAGGGGACGGGTTCTTAGGCCATGACTTTCACTGTCTTATTTTTACTTTAAAGCAAAACAAATAACCCTCTCCCGGATTCTCATGGCAACCTTCTCAAGGGGAAGAAAATCCAAATCTTCCCTGTCAGTCTGCACTTGGCTTGGGGGAGAGCAACTCCCTCACCGCTTTGTCCCCATGAAGCTGGCTGGGTCCCCTCTGCAGGTTTGGGAGCGCAGGATGAGAATGTCAGAGAGTTTGCAAGAGACTCAGAAGCTCAAGGTTACTTGGCCAACACCATAAAAGTGATCTGCCTGGTTGAAGAGTCATTTGAGGAATATAGTTTTGAAGACACACTCCCACTTAAGGAGTGACTGCCCAGGGGATGAAATCCTCCCTGGTATGCAATGCAGTTTCTAAGCAATATTTTCATCTAATTTTCAAAAATATACATGCAGTATCCTTTCTTTATGACTGTTCTCTGGTCACCCTGATGTGTGTGTTTTGCAAGCCTGGGTGTTAAGTATCCCTCCCATCCTGCCGAAGAGGCCTGGGATATGCCCCCAGAGTTTTCTGGAAAGTTCAAGACAGCCCTTTTTGGCCGGGCATGGCGGTGCATGTCTGTAATCCCAGTACTTTGGGAGGCCGAGGTGGGCAGATCACCTGAGGTCAGGGGTTCGAGACCAGCCTGGCCAGCATGGTGAAACATGTCTCTATTAAAAATACAAAAATTAATCGGGCGTGGTGGTAGGCACATGTAATTCCAGCTACTAGGGAGGCTGAGGCAGGAGAATCGTTTGAACCCAGGAGGCGGAGGTTGCAGTGAGCTGAGATCGCACCACTGCACTCCAGCCTGGGTGATAGATCAAGACTCTGTCTCAAAAAAACAGAACAAAACAAAAAACCAAAAAAAAAAAAAAAACACACGAACACACACACACACACCTTTTAAGTCCAGCCACCAGGCCCCATTGCTTTTCCTAAATTGCCTCAGAACACACCAAGCCGTCCCCCTCTGGCCCTTCCCACCCTCAGCCCTGTTCTCCCCTCCTCTTAGCGCTTGTGGCACCCTTACACTTTTTTCCACTCACTACTCTTTCTTTCTTTCTCTCTTTTCTCTCCTTTCTCTTCTTTCTTTCTTTGTTTCTCTCTTTCTTTCTCTCTTCTTTCTTTCTTTCTTTCTTTCTTTCTTTCTTTCTTTCTTTCTTTCTTTCTTTCTCTCTTTCTTTCTCTCTTTCTCTCTTTCTCTCTTTCTCTTTCTTTCTTCTTAAAACAAGAACACAATATCTCTCTCCAAGGCAGGGTTTGCATGGCCTGTAGTAGCAGCCATTACAAAGAGAACAAGTAATTTCTTAGCCTTTCAGCGCTGCACTGCCTGTTTTTTTGTGAGTGGCCAGTGCACCTGTTGTGATAAGCAGTACTCCCTTCTCAAGCAATTTGAAAAGAGGGCAAACCCTGCACCCCACTCCACCCCCTTTCTTTTAAGTGGATGTTAATAATTTAAGGGGGGTGGAGAGAGAAGACCCGTTCCCCTGATGGATTCTTTAGGCTGACACTCACAAGGCTCTCGGAGGCTGCTAAGAGAGGAGAGTGCAGCCCTTGCTGGCTTCATCAGGGGCTGTGCCAGGCCAGGCTCAGCCAGACAGGCTAGATGGAAATTGGCTTCCGTTTGGAAACGGAGGCTTTCCTTTCCTTGTTCTCTGTTGGCTGTTTTGGTTTATTTGTTCCATGGCTCTCTGAGCTTCTTTGTTTGACCCTGGCTGGTAAAGAGCCTGGAGGCTTTGGTGAAAAGAAGCTTCTCTCAGCAAAACAAATTTTGGCATAAGGAGAATAAAAGACTTCCATTTCCTAGGGTGGGTGTGTGGGAGGCATGCATATGGCCTCTTCTGGTTTTCTTTTCTTTTCTTCTTTTGAAAGCCTATTAATCTCAAGCTGGCAAAAGGTGTTAGCCTGACAGTCTGGAGAGTGGAAATTCTCTGTTTGGCCCTGGCCAAGTGGCCCTCTGGCCTGTCATGGATAACACCATATCTCAGGGGAAGAGGAGTTCAACATTCTGTGCATGAAGCTCTGGTGAAGTCACCTATACCCTCCCCTGCCTCAGTCTAGCCAAGACAGGGGGCCCTCTCTGTGAGCCTGAAGTTTCTCTGGGGTGCTGTGGCTGGCAGGCCCCCTGTCTGGAGTGCCTGGGAGGTGTTTGTGTGAGGGCTGGAGGGGGAAGCCCTGGCCTGAGAGGGGACTAGGGCATGCTACCCCAAATATGCCACTTTGACAGAAGAATTGAGCTGGAGGGGTTGAAAGAAAAAAAAATCTTTAGGTTGGGCATGGTAGCTCACACCTGTAATCCCAGCACTTTGAGAGGCTGAGGTGGAAAGATCACTTGAGGCCAGGAGTTTGAGACCAGCCTGGGCAACATAGCAAGACCTTGTCTCTATTAAAAAAAAGAAAAAGGAAGAAATAAAAAGTCTTTTAGAACATTTAAAGTACATTCTTCTTCTTCTAGTTTTCTTTTAACAGATGGGGGCTTGTAGGCTGGGCACGGTGGCTCACGCGTGTAATCCCAGCACTTTGGGAGGCCGAGACGGGCGGATCACGAGGTCAGGAGATCGAAACCATCCTGGCTAACACAGTGAAACCCCGTCTCTACTAAAAATCCAAAAAAAAAAATTAGCCGGGCGTGGTGGCGGGCGCCTGTAGTCCCAGCTACTCAGGAGGCTGAGGCAGGAGAATGGCGTGAACCCAGGAGGCGGAGCTTGCAGTGAGCAGAGATCGCCCGACGGCACTCCAACCTGGACGACCAAGTGAGACTCTGTCTGAAAAACAAACAAACAAAACAAAACAAAACAAAAACCAGATGGGGGCTTGCTATATTGCCTAGGCTAGTCTTGAATTTCTAGCCTCAAATGATCCTGCTGCCGCAGCCTCCCAAAGTGCCGGGATTACAGGTGTGAGCCACCGTGCTCGGTACCCCCAAAATCTTTTATCTTCCAAAAGGCAGAGCCTCTTAAGAACTCAATTGTCATGAATCCCCTCCCCAAGAGCAACTCATTAATCTCTTCTTAGAGTCTAGAACTTAGCACCACACCCAGACAGACACTGTCACCAAACTCTCAAATTTCTCATCCCTTCTCCTAGGAGCCCATTTCTCCTTCCAAAAGTCATTTGCTTTTCCATTAGTGTCCTCTCTCACCAACCCTTCCACCAGTAAGTTAGGTACATAGACCCCAAATTCTTTTTTGTTTTTTTTTTTTTGAGATAAGGCTGGAGTGCAGTGGTGTAATCTTGGCTCATTGCAACCTCTACCTCTTGGGTTCAAGTGATTCTCCTGCCTCAGGTTCCTGAGTAGCTGGGACTACAGGCGCCCATCACCACACCTGGCTAGTTTTTGTATTTTTAGTAGAGACGGGGTTTTACCATGTTGGCCAGGCTGGTCTTGAACTCCTGACCCGGCACTCCCAAAGTACCAGGATTACAGGTGTGAGCCACAGTGCCTGGCCGGTAGACCCCAAATTCTAACCACCCCTGTGAGTTGCTCCTCACTGGGTGCTCTCGTGTAAGGAAGAAGCACAGGCTCGCAAACTCCTGTTGGTTTTTCTCTTGTGAATCTTTTATCAGTTTTTTTCATAGGGCACTAGTCAGTCATCTAGGAGGGTAGAGGTAAAAAGGTTTTCTTCCCCAACACCTGTGTCCTTACCAAGACTTCTCTGTGGCTTGGGAAGTCTTTGAGAACGCCAGACAACAGACAGCACAGCCCCTGGCTCCCAGTAACCTGCCAAAAAGATTTGGTAAGGCCTGGTATGGTGGCTCATGCCTGTAATCCCAGCACTTTGGGAGGCTGAGGCAGGTGGATCACCTGAGGTCAGGAGTTCAAGACCAGCCTGGCCAACGTAGTGAAACCCCGTCTCTACTAAAAATACAAAAATTAGCCAGGTGTGATAGCAGGTGCACCCGTGGTGGTTCCTATAGTCACAACTACTTGGAAGACTGAGGCAGGAGAATTTTTTGAACCAGGGAGGCGGAGGTTGTAGTGAGCTGAGATCACACCACTGCACTCCAGCCTAGGTGACAGAGAGAGACTCTGTCTCAAAACAAAACAAAACAAAAACCTAAAGAACAAAAAGCAACCCAAAAAGATTTGGTGAATAAATAACAGAATATCTTACTCTGAGTGACAGCATTTAAATGCACGTTGTCCTAACCAATTTGTGCATTAGTCACTCAGGGCTTCAGTTGAGATCTGTAGAGCGGGTGATGGGGTTGTGGAGGAAAGGAAAGGGCATTTTGGAGGGAGGGGTTGAGTCTCTGTGTGCAGGCCTTTCATTGTTGATTTAAGATGGGGTGTGGGGCCAGGTTGTATGCCTATTCAATGTATTAGTAATTCGTCAGGCACACCTAACTTTGTGATTCTAGGTGTGTCTCTTCTAACCCACTCACTGGGCCAACCAGGGGCCAATCAGCCTTTTTCTTATCTGGTATTGGCACCAGGGAATTGTAAGGCTTTAAAGCCAAGTGCTAAGTTTCCAGGGTTGGGGCTACTTGGTACCTCCAGGAGGCTGTGATTTGAATCTTATATCTGATCTGCTATGGGTTCCGCCCCTGGCCATTCCCAGAAGGTAAACTTTCATCCTCTTCTGCTGACTTTTCCTTTATGGTTTTGTCCTGCTCAACTGCCTGCCAGTGTCAACTCCTAGATAATCCCTGCTTTCAGATATTTTGAAGAATGGGACTTAACAGGGCTTTCTCCTATCCTGCCCCGACTGATAACGCAATCAGTTGATGTATTATTAAAGGATTGTACAGCTGCAAAGGGTTGGAGATCATCCTTTAAGAGAAATCTTAAAGGGAGATTTCTGGGGTTAATAGTTGACCTGGTACTGACCGGGCGTGGTGGCTCATGCCTGTAATCCCAGCACTTTGGGAGGCCGAGGCAGGCAGATGACGAGGTCAGGAGATCGAGACCATCCTGGCTAACACGGTGAAAACCCATCTCTATGAAAAATACAGAAAATTAGCCAGGAGTGGTGGCGGGCACCTGTAGTCCCAGCTACTCGGGAGGCTGAGGCAGGAGAATGGCATGAACCCGGGAGGCGGAGTTTGCAGTGAGCGGAGATCGCCTGATGGCACTCCAGCCTGGGTGACAGAGCGAGATTCCGTCTCAAAAAAAAAATAAAAAACAAAAGTTGAGCTGGTACTTATTTCAAAGAATACACGTCATTATTTCTAAATGGCCCTTGCATTTTACAAGAAAATGAAACTGTGCAGTGGTTATTGTGGAAGAGGAGGTATCATTCTTTTCCAAGTGCTTGGGGTGGATTACCTGTCCTCGGAAGACAGCTTGGGATCTTTCTGTTTGATAGCATCCAGCCTGGGGGGAAACTAGGAACCTCTTAACATAGGAGTGGGAGGTGGTTGCAAGGGGTCACACCAGGGAGTTAAACAATACACTAAATGGCACAGCAAGAAGGCAGTATCTTTCAATTCCCTTTTATGCCCACTGATTAGGTCAGAGAGCCTCAGCTTGGCCCTGAAATGTCTTGAACACTTCTCTAACACCAATTCTTCTCCTTTTCTATTGTCTTCCTCTTCTTCTTCCTCATCTTCTTCCTCCTCATCGTTCTTTTGGTAAGTAAAGAGGGAGCAATTCCCAGGCTCTCAGCCTTCAGGAGCTTGCTGGAATCTAGAACATTTTCTCCACTGTATTTATTTTTCTGGCTGCCTTGTGTTTATGGCAAGTGACATTGGTTTTCTCTTCACCGTTAGTGGTCAAAATTTGTACTTAACATCAGAATATTTGAATATAAAACGTGAATTGATTTAAAGATGAAAGTGGCAGGTAGAATTGGATGTGGCACACATTTTGAAGGTGGTATGTGGATGACCATTGTTCCTCATTCTTTTCCAGTTCTAGTATCCTCTTGCCCATTAACCCATCCTTTTTTGAGGAGATTTCATGTCAGTTTCTTCTCTTTTGTTCTTATCTTTTTCACCACCAACTTCTGCTGCTGGGAGATTTCTGTTGTTGTGTTTTTTATTTTATTTTATTTTATTTTTAAGACAGGGTCTCCCTCTGCCACCCAGGCTGGAGTGCAGTGGTGAGATCATAGCTCACTGCAGCCTCGACCTCCTGGGCTCAAGGGATCCTCCTACCTCACCCTCCCAAGTGGCTGGGATCACAGGTGTGCCCCACCATGCCTGGCTAATTTCTTATTTTTTGTAGAGATGTGGTTCTTCCTATGTTGCCCAGGCTGGTCTCCAACTCCTGGCCTCAAGCAATCCTCCTGCCTCAGCCTCCCAAAGCTTTAAGATTGCCTCTCCTTAGTTTGCCATAGAGTGTTTAGGTGAGCAACAGGGACAGGAATATCAGCAGAGGCAGGCATATGTCCTGCTTGTCTGACACTTTCTTTTTTTTTTTCCCTGAGACGGAGCTTTGCTCTCGTTGCCCAAGCTGGAGTACAATGGCATGATCTCGGCTCACTGCAACCTCCATCTCCTGGATTCAAGCGATTCTCCTGCCTCAGACTCCCGAGTAGCTGGGATTTCAGGTGCCCACCACCATGCCCAGGTAATTTTTTGTATTTTTAGTAGAGATGGGGTTTCACCATGTTGGCCAGGCTGGCCTTGAACTCCTGACCTCAGGTGATCCACCCACCTCAGCCTCCCAAAGTGCTGGGATTACAGGTGTGAGTCACCGCGCCAGGCCTTCTGAACACTTTTAACATTTGATTTTGCACTTCCACTTGGGGTATGGAGCTCCTGTGTTTAACTTCTGGGCTTACTGTCTTAACTCCTCTCCTGGATTGCCAGGCCTTACAGAGTTGTGTCCTGTGTAACCTGTCTCTGCATCTTGCATGGAGCCTATGCCATTGTGAGCACATAGGAGGTCCCTAATATTGGTTGTAAACTGATCACTGTGGCATTTTAGCAGTTGTCAGATTCATTTGGTCAATGTTGGCAGGCTCTGGCAATTAAAAGACCGGTGGAGGTTACACAGCCCATTCTCCACAGCCTCATGGTCAGGTTGAAAGTCAAGTCTTAGACCAAACATTGACATGCAGGTTCCTGTAGGTTGGTGAAGTGGCACTCTTTATCCTCAGGCACAGGGACAAGCACATTGCATTCATGGGTTCATTCTGAAGTGGCATTGTTGCCCTGTCTTGGAATCAGGTGACAATATTCCCTGTGAATAGGGTGATATAGGCCTCAGCAGGGTTGAAGGCCCACTATGTTGCTTTTAAAATGTTAGGATTAAGACTTACAGGATTCATATGCCTTATTCATACGGGGTGGTAGTACCCAAGCAATTTTTCTCTCAACCATATATTGCTCTCTAACCACTTCACAAAGGAAGAACAAAGTATAATCTAATGCTAATAATGAACCTTGTGGTGTGGATTTTCTTTCTTTCTTTCTTTATTTTTTGAGATGGAGTCTTGCTCTGTCACCCAGGAGTACAGTGGCGTGATCTTGGCTCACTGCAACCTCCGCCTCCTCCTGCGGTCTCAAGCCGATTATCTTGCCTCAGCTGCCTGCGCTGTAGCTGGCGATTACAGGCACATGCTACCACGGCCCGGCCCTAAAAAACTTTTTTATATTTTTATATTTTTATTTTTTATTTTGTATTCTATTTATTGTTTATTATTTATTTATGTATATTTATTTTTTTTCGAGACGAGTCTCGAAACGTCTGTGCCCATCGCTGGGAGTGCTGGAAGGATCTCAGCTCACTGCAAGCTCCGCCTCACGGGTTCACGCCATTTTCCTGCCTCAAACTCCCAAGTAGCTGGGACTTCAGGCGCCCGCCACCTCGCCCGGCTAGTTTTTTGTATTTTTTAGTAGGGACGGGGTTTCACCGGGTTAGCCAGGATGGTCTTGATCTCCTGACCTCGTGATCCGCCCGTCTCGGCCTCCCAAAGTGCTGGGATTACAGGCTTGAGCCACCGCGCCCGGCCTAATTTTTATATTTTTAATAGTGATGGGGTTTCATCACGTTGGCCAGGCTGGTCTCAAATTCCTGACCTCAAGTGATCTGCCTGCCTCTTAAAGTGCTGAGATTACAGGTGTGAGCCACTGTACCCGGCCTCTTCATTGGGTGTTTTTTTTTTTTTTTTTTTTTTGAGACGGAGTCTTACTCTGTCGCCCAGGTTGGAGTGCAGTGGCACGATCTCCTCTCACTGCAAGCTCCGCCTCCCGGGTTCACGCCATTCTCCTGCCTCAGCCTCCTGAGTAGCTGGGACTGCAGGTACCCACCACTATGCCCGGCTAATTTTTTGTATTTTTAGTAGAGACGGGGTTTCACTGTATTAGCCAGGGTGGTCTAGAACTCCTGACATCGTGATCCACCCGCCTCGGCCTCCCAAAGTGCTGGGATTACAGGCGTGAGCCACCGCACCCAGCCCATTGGGTTTTCTTAATGCACTCTTGTGGCACCTTTGGGAGATTTGTGATTGGTAAAGATCAAATGCTAACTATCTCTAGGGCATAGATTATAATTCTCTCTCTCACACACACACACACCCCTATCACATTGTTAATAATGAAGTATTTTAGAGCAAATTACTACACAGGCAATGTAAGATTTATGGAACTGAAGAATGTTGGGCAGAGGCAGATGCCTATGTTTTATTTCTATTTTATTTATTTATTTTCAAGACCAAGTCTTGCTCTGTCGCCCGGGCTGGAGTGCAGTGGTGTCATGTCGGATCACTGCAGCCTCCGCCTCCCCGGTTCAAGTGATTCTCTTGTCTCAGCCTCCCGAGTCGCTGGGATTACAGGCATGCACCACCATGCCTAGATAATTTTTGTATTTTTAGTAGAGATGGGGTTTCACCATGTTGGTCAGGCTGGTCTGGAACCCCTGACCTCCAGTGATCCACTCACATTGGCCTCCCAAAGTGCTGGGATTATAGACATGAGCCACCATGCCTGGCCAGATGGCTACATTTTAGTTGCAGCTCTGCCTTCCTCAAAGGGGCTCTGTTTCTTCACAAGAATTGCTAAGGTTACTTCTGCTAGCCCAGCCAGTTACAGATAGGTTCTCTCCATCAATTTCTTGGGAAATTTCCTTATCTGTGAAATGGGAATAGTAAGCTTACTTAAATAACAGGTTTTCTTCTTACCTTGAGGAGTTCATGAGAAGATGTGTGTTAAATTGCCTGGTGAATGGTAAAAAGCCATTCTAATGTAGGTTATTTTCATTCTTATCACCAGGAAGACAAATAGAAGCCAAAGATCAGGCGAACTGCTTCTTCCCTGGGATAGAGAACTAAATTACCAGTATCTGCTAAAATCAGGAGTGAACTGAAGTCCTGTCTGCCCTTCAATGGTGTTGAGTTAGGTCTGAGAAAGTAACCAGAAATTGAACATTTTCTGGTTCAGATGAAAATCTCTGTTCTGCTCTGAACTTTTATGTGTACTTCCAAGGCTTAATAGGCAGTATTACGAAGCATAGAGAAGAGATTATTTATTAACAATAGCGTTGAAGATATGGATGACTGGTTTGTTTGTCAAGAGTAAGGTCATAACTCTGTAATCTGCTTTAGTCTAAGAGTTGGACTGATCCCATTTGGCTTACCCGATACCGGTGTGCTACTCTTTTTCTGCCTTCATATATTTCTGCCCACGTTGCTTGACTTACGAAAATATGCATTTGCCTGCTACACATGACTAGTGACTCTCCTATTGAATCAGATTCTCATAAAAAAGCAAAGAGGGAGTGAATGGGGGTGAGATGGAACACACTATATTTCTTTGAGACCAATGCTTATTTTCTTGGCTGGCAAATGCTTTTTTCTCACCTTTTGACATAATACTAATGGTCCTATTAAAATACATTCAGCCTTCTCTCTCTTCTCCATCTGCCAGCACTCTGTGTCATTTGGTGGACGGCAGGCAGGTTTTAAGTTCCGAAAAGCAGAGAACAGGCTAAGCGTTGGAACAGGATCATATGTCTCCTGTTTTATTTTCAGAAACACATCCTTTCGCCCCCTGGTTTTATTGCTAAGTGTTGAGTTGCAGCTGGATCAGGACAGGGTGGGACAGCAGGGAGACGTCTTTGCCTCTGAGGATTGTTTGATGCCAAGGAGGGTTTTCCAAGGACTTCAAGGAGTCTCTTTCATTAGGAATCTTTTGAAGCAAAATATTCTGATGCTGTTATTTTTGGAAATTCTAATTTGGGCTTGTTTAGATGATTCCCAATCTTCCTTCCATTTCTTTGAGTGGGTGATTTTTATGGTTGTGTTTTGGGTTCAAGTTCACAAATAATGTAACTGTGCCTCAGCCTCATACAGACTTTCTGCCAGCAGAAAGAGCTGGAAAGAGCTAAGGCAGTTGCATATTAAGGGCAAATATAGCTCGTGTTCAGCGAACATGAACTGTGTTTGCTCAGGCTCTTTGGATGAGCTCTTTGCCTAACGGGGAGCAGTGGCAGCAGCTGGGGTGGGTAAGTGATACTGTGCTACAGAGCCTCTAAAACTCCCTGCTCCATCACCGGCAGTGACATTCAATCCCTTCCAGGAAGCAACGTGAGCCCACCACAGCTGGCCAGAGGGAGCTTTCCCTTCTGGTTGGGAGGGGTGGGCTTTGGTCTTTAGAGCCTGACTATAGCAGCCTGTGGAGAGCTTTGCATGCTGTTGGATGGCAAGAACCGGTCGAGTGTCCTTCCTTCCCTTGCAAGGAGTTTCGGAAATGGAGCCCAGTTTTTAACTCAGGGATCTGGGCAGGGGTTTGGGATACTCAGACAATGCCCAATATGTCAGGCTCCTGAGCAGAACTGGAGGAAGAATCTTTTGAGAGTTGGCTGGTCTGGGGCGTGCGGTGGGGGGAGGTTTCTAGAACAGAGGTGGGCCCGGGGGGCAGGAAGCTGGTGCGCTGACCTGCCTCGGGACAGAGGCTAATGCACTGCCCTCCCTGTTGCGTTCTGGAGCTCTATTTTCAATGTAGCTGTGCTCAATGTATAGCTAAGGCTCTGTGTCCCCAGTAGCACTGGACACCAGGATTTCTCAACCTCAGCGGTGCTATTGACATTTGGGATACAGAATTCATGGTGGTGTCAGTGGGGACTGTCCTGTGCATTGTAGGATGTTTAACAGCATTCCTGGCCTCTATCCCCTGTGTGCTAGTAGCACTCCCATTCCACTGTTAAAACCAAAAATATTTCCAGACATTGCCAGACATCCCCTGGTGGGGCAAAATTGCCCCCAATTGAAAAACACTGCATTTTGCAGAAAACAAAACACACCGCTCTCTTCCCCCACCCTCACTTCTGAATTTATGTGTACTATTTAGGAAGAGAGCAGGTGGGAAGTCAGATAATATGTTTTTAATATTTGAATACCAGGCTCTTTTATTAGATTGAGGCTTACGAAACTGTCATTCTTTTTGGACGTCAACATGGTTGAATAAGGGCAATTTTGTATGGCTCAACTTAATACCAGCCCATGAAATCAGATTTGTACAAGCCTCAGTCACAAGGGGCCTCAGGACAAGGTCATGACCTATGCTGTTTATTAAACACCTCGAGAAGCCTCCTCTGCAAGGGATTGCATTAAGACGGGTGGGTGGGGTGAGGAGAGGGAGAGCTGGAGTGAGCCTGAGAACAGAGCCAAAAGCATTGAAGACTATGTAAGAGGAGGAGGGGGGACAGGGATAGTTTTACATGTCCCTGGCTGTGGGAAAGGAAGATCGCAATCCTACTGGGGTCATAAAGCAGAAGGAATCATTCAGGTATGGAGGGGAAGAGGGGGAAGGAGACCAAGAGATACAAAGGGACTAGGGCTGAGGGGAGATGAGCTTCAGAGTCTTAGAGCAAAAATGAACAGAAATTTACCTTCTTCCCTTTGCGATTTAAGAGGCAGAGGTTAAGTGCGGGTATGAATCTGGGGGCAATCGGAGACTCGCCCCAGAGCTTTGGGAACAACCTGAGTGTGGTGTATTTTTGGAGAGAAGAGAGGAGCTGGGCATGGGTCCTGGGCATCTTTCCTTGCTGGCCTGGCCTCTCAGGAGCCTGCCTCTCTGGCTGGGTAGAAGTACATCCCCCTCGAGCAGGTCTGGGGACACCTCCTCTCAGCCACGGCACTGACCTCTTTGTGTGTTGACTCATTCGTGTTCCTATTTTTTTGTACATTACCATCATGGCACCACTAAGACAAGTTCCTCAAAAAAGTTGTGTTCTTGTTTTTTTTCTTCCTTTCCTATTCTTTAATCCTTGCCTCTCTGGCATGTCTCAATATGCCCTTTCAAAAATTGTTGCACTAACACCTGTTTTTCCATTTTGTTACAAAGTTGTCTGCAACTCCATCAGCTAGGGGTCTTGTTTGGGGCAAGAAGGGTGATCGGACAGTGGGAGCCCAGGAGGCCGGCTCTGGGGAGGCACAGGCCTTGACAGCTGTATAAAGAATGTGATGGCTCAGATAAATAGGGCCAGTCCCAAGACGGGAATCTCGTGAATTCACAGGCTAGAGCAGATCTCAGAGACGCTCAGCTGTGTAGCCCCATTTCTGGGGCTTCTACAGGTGAAGCAATCCAGGCCCAGAACGACCTCCTGACTTGCTCACATCACACAGTTAGTACCAATGCTGAGAACGTAAGTCTTTTGGCCTAAGCCCATGCTCTTTTCCCTGAATTACCCCAGTATGCTGTGGTGTGGCTAAGGGTCAAGAAGTTCCAGGGCTCCTGAGTCAGGAGTTTTGGTTCCCATATAAAGGAAAGGGCAGACGACCGCTGCTGTTACTTTTCTTTTGTAGTCTGGTGCAGCGCATTCAGTGGGCATGGGATGCAGGCTTGTCCGATGCCTGCCTGGGGAGTGACTCAGGAGTAGGCTGCCTGCTCCAGTCAGGAGCTCATTAACAGGGCTGCGCTCATTTGCAAACCAGGCAACGCAGACCCATGATAGCTTCCTGCAGTCTCTGGCTCAGACTCAATAAATATCTGCAGCATTTGGGTGGGAGGGAGGAAGCAAAATAAAGAAGAAAGATACTTAGAGGGCTGTTCCTCCTGACTCATTGACAGTGTGAGCGGTTCCCTAGAACGCACTTTGTATTTGGGTCAGTTTACTTGGCCCTTTGTCAGAAAGCCGAAACTCAAGGAGAAGGGCGCTCATGTACATCCTTATGCTCAGCTGCAGATTTACCAGGAAGCGAATGTAACACGCTTTGGGATCCTTCACTTGTATGGGCCCCTTTCAAGTTCCCATAACTAATTTGTATTTACAATTTTGTAAACACTTTGCATTTTAAAAACTGTAGATGCTTCCGGTCTTGCAAAATGTGGACTTGCTTCAGAAACCACAGCACGTGATAGGCCGGTATCTTACATGATTTCACTAAACTGACTGGGAAAAGGCACCAGGGTCAGGAGTGCCCTAAGGAACAGATGAATGAGAGAAGTAGAATACGTGCACCAGAAGCTGCGTTTCTGCACAGGACCCTCCCACCCCAGCCCTGTTTAAACAAACGTCAGCTCTGTCAAAGGAGGTGGTGAGAGGCCACTTGAATTTGGCTTCCATTTTTTCTCCCCTTCTTTCAACAGTGACATGGAGCGGAGGGTCATAGTTGAGGAGGGAATCCAGGAGCAGGGCTTAGGTAGAGGCTTTAGGCTCTGCTGAGGCCTCTGAGGATGACCGAAGGAAGCCTTGAAGGTTCCTAACGCTGGAAACCAGCAAAGCCTGGGATGTTGTCACACAAGCCTCAGGGTGGAGACTTTACCTAACTGTGTCCTGTGTTCGAGGTGCACGGGGTCGCAGGTTTCAATTGCCTTCTAGGGCAACAAGGGGCCACGCTAGGGTTGTGTGAGAGCAATTTTGCTTCCATTCATCCTCCCTTCCCTCTTCTCCCTCATTTGTATGTGTGTAATTAGAGTGACCAGCCTGCTGGTCTGTTTACAAGAGGAGGAAGTTCCTCCTCCCACCGCTTTTGTGGTAGCTTTAAGTGGACACTCTATTCTTCTGTGCTTCCTGCCTTGAAAGTGCTGACCAGGGTCACTCACAGGGCTGTTAAACAGCTGCTGCGCCTCACCCTGGCGGCAAACAAGGCCATTCCAGGCCTATCCATCAGCGTGGCTCGACAAGTGCTTTGGGATCTGCCTGGGTGAAAGATGGGAAGTGAGCGTGGGCGTGGCCCTGACGCGCCTCAACCTCCAGACCAAATTTGTCTGAGGCCCTGGTGTCCCTGACGCAGGGAGGAACAGACTGTGGGGAGAAGCTTGGGCATCCCCATGTTGTCATCTGGGCAGTGGCCGTAGCTATTTCTTTCTCATTCATTCTTTAAATATTAATTGATTGCCTGTTTAAGACTGCACAAAAGCCTGAATTTTCAACTGGTTTATTTCAATAGCTGACATTTGATTTAGTAGATGTAAAAAAGATTGCTTGGTTTTGGAGAAAAAAAGGAACTTTTTTTTTTTTTTTGAGACGGAGTCTCACTCTGTCACCCAGCCTGGAGTGCAGTGGTGTGATCTTGACTCACTGCAACCTCTGCCTCCCAGGTTCAAAGGATTCTCGTGCCTCAGCCTCTCAAGAGCTGGGTTTACAGGCACATGCCACCACACCCGGCTAATTTTTTTATTTTTGGTAGAGACGGGGTTTCACCATGTTGGCCAGGCTGGTCTTGAACTCCTAACCTCAAGTGATCTGCCTGTCTTGGCCTCCCAAAGTGCTGGGATTACAGGTGTGAGCCACTGCACCTGGCCAGAACTTTTAAATTTTTATTTATTTTTTATCTTTCCTTACCCCGCCAGGGTGCCTAACATCCAGCTCAAGGCTTTAGTTTTTTCAGTAGATGATTCCAAACTGCTTTCCCCCAAATATCACAAGCGATTCCTAGTTTTCTAAATGGAGAATCTCAGATTTCAGTTGGTTACTCTGTTCTTGAGAAAATAACATTGAAAACCCAAACCTCATCTCCAAGGACTTTCAGCAGTTGCCTCCTGTGGTGGGCATTGGGAAACTGTGTGCATTTGGACAGACTCCTCCAACCCTTCCAGCTCTGGTGCCTGCTGTACTTCTGGTCTCTGCTTTTAGAAAAAGAGGAGGGATCCAGAAAGTGGAGATGGGTAGCGGGTGAGATAATATTCCCCTCTCTTAAGCCTCTGTTTGCTGTGACAATGTATTTTGGGATTTCTGAGGCCTGGCCCTAGGATAACCCGTGAGATTGAATCCTCAAAGAGGGACAAAGGGACAGAGAGGTGTCACTGATGGGGCATAAGGTGGAAGGTGGCAAAAAAATAACGTCTTCCTTTTTTCTTTTTTTTTTGAGATGGAGTCTTGCTCTGTCGCCCAGGCTGGAGTGCAGTGGTGTAATCTCGCCTCATGGCAACCTCCGTCTCCCAGATTCAAGCAATTCTCCTGCCTCAGCTTCCCCAGTAGCTGAGATTACTGGCATGCACCACCACGCCCAGCCAATTTTTGTATTTTTAAGTAGAGGTGGGGTTTCACCATCTTGGCAAGGCTAATCTCAAACTCCTGATGTCAGGTAATCCACACGCCTCAGCCTCCCAAAGTGCGGGGATTGTAATGTCTTCTACGAAGTTTTTCGAATATCTGTAAAGGCTGTTGTGAAATCGTGCATATTTATGATGAAAGAATTATGTAATTGACAGTGGCCTTTTGTGGCCGTGTGCTTTCTCCACCCAAGGCAATTAAAATACATTTATTATCATGTGATTGTTGAGGATATTATTTGACTTAAAAGGGATCTTGATGGTTGAAAAGTTCACTGATCTTTAGAAACTAAAATATGAACGTGTCTGGGCGTGGTGACTCACACCTGTCATTCTAGGATTTTGGGAGGCTGAGGTGGGAGGATTGCTTGAGGCTGGGAGATCAAAACCAGTCTGGCCAACGTAGTGAAACCCCAGTCTCTAATTAAAAAAAAAAAAAGAACGTTCATTCTGGAAGATAAATTAGAAGCCATGGAAGCTGGCTTTGCTGTAAAAATGGCCTAAATCTGTTTTTCACCTTCAGATCATTGGCCTTTCCGCAGTGCACACAGCTCTGAGGTTTGTACAAACCTAATATGAGCAACACAACTGCTTCCAGAAGGCCTCGCAGAGCCCGTTAGTGAGGCAGGACTCTGAAGGAGGGAAGACAGAAAAGGAAAGTTAATCTTCCAGCAGCTCTTGGGGTGTAGAAAGCCCCCCAGAGCCCTCAGCTTACCTCAGCTGTTTGTCTCCTGGCCCAGCTGCCCTGGTTTAGTGGTCGTTTAAATATTTTCTTTGCTTTCCCTTTGGCTTGATGGATTGTGGATGTCTAAACATGGGCCCTTTCCCACCTGGGCCTGTCCCGCCTCTTTCCTGGGGATATAATGGGCTTGTTTGAAGGGTCTGACGCGGCATGGGTGCTGGCCAGCAGGAGCTGGGGGAGAAACACCTCTGTGTGCACAGCGCTCGGGCTAAGTAGCCCTTTCATTGGAGTAGTCAACACCTTTTGTTGCTGCCAGACCCTTCGGGATTGATCCAGGATTCGCTGTCCTTTGAGGTGGGTTGGAGAGAGGTAAATGTGCCCAGAGCAGCTTCCAGAAGGAACTCACTGAACACTGCCTCCTTTGGTTCCATCGTTCAGGAGAACTGCTAAGGAAAACAGAAGCTTGTTAGTCTCAATTTTGGTGATAAGTAGAATACATAACCAGAGAAAGTAAAAACGCTTTAGGAAGTTCCCACTTAACACGTTTGCTTCTATGATTCTTCACATTTTTACATCCTGCCCTTGATTTCATATTTCATTTCTATGAAATTTTCATGAGTTGGTTCCTTTTGAAAACAGAAATCTCTCTCTTTTTTTTTCTTTGAGATGGAATTTCCCTCTTGTTGCCCAGGCTGGAGTGCAATGGCGTGATCCTGACTCACTGCAACCTCTGCCTACTGAGTTCAAGGGATTCTCGTGCCTCAGTCTCCCCAGTAGCTGGGATTACAGGCATGCGCCACCACACCTGGCTAATTTTGTATTTTTAGTAAAGACAGGGTTTCACCATGTTGGTCAGGCTGGTCTCAAACTCCTGACCTTAGGTGATCTGCCAGCCTCGGCCTCCCAAAGTGCTGGGATTGCAGGCATGAGCCACCATGCCTAGCTGAAAAAAGAAATCTTAAATCACACATAATTATATTTACTCAGACTCTACTTAATGTATGAACTCGCTGGAACTGACAAGGGTACCAGTCTGCTAGGAAATCTCAAGTTCAATCAAATGTTCCCAAATGGAGTATGGGAGAAGCAGAGGCCCACTGGGTCTGGGGTGTGGCTTTTGAATTGTGAAGATGCTTCTGCAAGCTTGTTGGTGGATGGCTGGATTGACAACAGTGTGTCTAGTTACTGTTGCAAGGGATGAAATTGAAGTATGGTGATCTAAACTGCAAGGAAGGATTCTCAGCTCATCTTTTCTGTCCTCAAACTGTCTTCCTTTGCCAAAACTGTCAACATTCTGCCTACAGATAGACTGTCAAATGGAATATGACAAACTCCAAAGCACTATTTTCTCCAAAGCACCTATCTTAATTTCATACTTCTCCCTTTATATTACCTACTTTAAGGGATTTTTGGTGGGGAGGAGGGAGGAGCACCAGGAAGAATTTTGCATAAATAAATGCTTTTGCTCAAACTCTTGAACTCTTGAACTTTTGTTCAAATTCTAAGATTTTAAAGTTTTTTTTTCCCTGTTATATCTACCCTGTTACTAAATTTGCAAGGAAAGCAATGAATCCTTTATATTGGCCCTGGCACTATGTCTTGTGCAGAGGCATGAAAAGATATTCCCGGTCTCATTCTTAAGAAACTGACCATCTGGTAGTCAGGGCAGGATTTATGAATGAGTCAGCTGAAGAGCAGTGTTTGATGGCTCTAATCTAGTCTCTAGCCTAGTGCTCTGCATGTAAAGAGGGTTCAGGTGATGTTAGCCCAACAAAGAAAGCACTAAATTACGGTGTTCAGGCAATAGCATGGTTGGACCTCAGAGAACTGGGAGAGAACGTAGGTTCCAATAGTTGGTGTAGTCTGTGTGCAGAAGGTGGGGACACGAGCTAGGTCTCGAAGGAAGAGTAGAAAGGTTGAATGGGTTGAGAGGGTGTCACTGGTAATTGCAAGAGTCAGAGGAATGACCCAGGGAACAGCATCTTGGTTGGACCAGAGGATATGCACTGACTAAGGACCAGTAAAACATAAAATGAGATGAATTGTAGAAGGGGTTGAAAATCAGTTAAAATTGAGATTTTGATTAAGTCAAGTTGATAAAACTAAAAAGGGAGCTATTGTAGGTTTGGAGGGTTTGCTTATAGTAAATTTCTTTCTTTCTCTCTCTCTTTTTTTTTTGTTTGAGACAGGGTCACCTAGGCTGGAGTGCAGTGGCACCATCTTGGCTCACTACAACCTCTGCCTCCTGAGCTCAAGCGATCCTTCCACCTCAGCCTCCTGAGTAGCTGGGACTACAGGCATGTGCCACCACACCTGGCTATTTTTTTTTTTTTTTTTTTTTTTTTTCTGAGATGGAATTTCGCTCTTGTCACCCAGGCTGGAGTGCAATAGCAGAGTCTCAGCTCACTACAACCTCCACCTCCTGGGTTCAATTGATTCTCCTGCCTCAGTCTCCTGAGTAGCTGGGATTACAGGCGCCCACCACCATGCCCAGCTAATTTTTGTATTTTTGGTAGAGATGGGTTTTCACCATGTTGGCCAGGCTGGTCTCGAACTCCTGACCTCAGATGATCTGCCTGCCTTGGCCTCCCACAGTGCTGGGATTACAGGCACGAGCCTTGGCTAATTTTTTTGTGACTTTTGTAGAGACAGGGTTTTGCCATGTTGCCCAGGCTGGTCATTTTACATTCCCACTAGCAAGACTCTAGGGTTCTAATTTCTCCACATCCTCACCAATACTTATTTTCTGTTTTTTGTTTTTTTTTTCTCTTTTGTAGTAGACATCTTAATTGGTACAGGATGATATTTAATTGTGGTTTTGATTTGCATTTCCTTAATGACTAATGATGTTGAGCATCTTTTCAGAAGCTCAGAAACATATAAAGAGATGACCACATTTGTATATCTACTTTGGGAAAACGTTCAAGTCCTTTGCCCATTTTTAATAGATTTTTTTGGGGTTGTTGAGTTTTAGGCATTCTCTCTATATTTTAGATATTAAACACTTATGCGATATGTGATTTGCAAATATTTTCTCCCATTCTGTGGGTGACCATTTTACTTTGTTGATAGTGGTTTCTGATTGAAAAAAATTCTTGACGGGCAGATCACGAGGTCAGGAGATCGAGACCATTCTGGTGAACACGGTGAAACCCCGTCTCTACTAAAAAAATACAAAAAACTAGCCGGGTGAGGTGGCGGGCGCCTGTAGTCCCAGCTACTCGGGAGGCTGAGGCAGGAGAATGGCGTGAACCCGGGAGGCGGAGCTTGCAGTGAGCTGAGATCCGGCCACTGCACTCCAGCCCGGGTGACAGAGCGAGACTCCGTCTCAAAAAAAAAAAAAAAAAAAAAAGAAAAGAAAAAAATTCTTAATTTTGATGAAGTTCAATTTGTATGTTTTTTCTTTTGTTGCCTTTGCTGTTGGTGTCATATCCAGGAAATCATTGCCACATCCAACTTCTGAAGGCTTTTTGTTTGTTTCCTTCTAAGAGTTTTACAGCTTTAGGTCATACATGTAGGCCTTTGACCCATTTTGAGTTAATTTTTTTGTATATGGTACATGAGTATTCAGTTTTCCAAGTGTCCATTGTTGCCCTTTCCCTATTGGACAGTCTTGGCAAAAAATCACTTAACTGTATATGCAAAGGTTTATTTCTGAATTCGCTGTTCTATTCTACTGGTCTGTCTCTTTGCCAGTAGCATGCTGTTTTTTATTATTATGGTATCGTAATATGTTTTGAAATCAGGATTTGTGAGACCTCCAACTTTGTTCTTTTTCAAGATTGTTTTGGCTATTGGTGGTCCCTTGAGATTCCATATAAATTTTAGGATGAAATTTTCTGTGTTTGCAAAAAATGCCATTGGGATTTTGATTGGGATTGCATTAAATCTACAGATCACTTTGGGTAGTATTGACATCTTAACAGTATTAAATCTTACAATCATTAACAAGGGTTGTTTTTTCATTTAGTTTTGTCTTCTTTAGTTTCTTTCAGCAACATTTTGTAGTTTTCAGTATGTAAACCTTTTGCCTCTTTGGTTAAGTATTCAGTTCTTTTTGATGCTATTGTAAATAGAATTGTTTTCTTAATCAAGACAGATGGTTTTGCCATACACGATGGTTCTTATCTCTCTATTCCACGTTCCCCTTCCGAAAGGCTGGCTGATACTAATTAGAATGAGGGTGGAGGCCACCCAGACGGTCACCTTTGCCCTGGGAAGTGACTACAATTCTGAACCTGCAGAAGGAAGGAATAAGGGCTGCTTTAGAGTCCATCTGAGGTTGTTCAAGGTCTTTGAGACTCACAGACATATTATTTAATATGCTTTATTCAGAGCACAAAGACGAATAACTTCCTTCCAAATCCTACTTCAAGCAAAGGGAAGAGAAATATAGCAGCTGTCGGGAGGCTATTCAACTTTTAAAGTTTGACTCCAGCAAAAATTGTAAGAGGCCAACAGTGTATCCTTAGCTGTGTCATCTCCTCACCCCAGTTCAGCTTTGACCTTTCTCTTCTTTTATCCTATTTCCCTGTTATCCTGTCATCACCCTGCCTCACTCCTTTTTCCAACGTTCTCTTTCCTCTGCTTCCTTAACAAATGTACCTATCCCATTGTCATTTCCTCAGGTTTTTGCTGGGGAAAAGTAAACTCTTCCTGAAAAATTAACTTGCAAAACAAGAACGGGTAAAATCTTTGCAATTTAACAGGGTGACAGTGTCTTCATCTGAGCAAGATGAATGAGTTAGTCTAATCCTGGTGACTTCAGGAACCCACAGACTGAGAAGGAAAATGATTTTGGGGTTTGCCTAGACCTGGCCTGATCTGTTAGTGGGCGGAAGCAGGAGGGGACAGAGAAGCCAGGGTCAGATGACTGGGAAGCGTGATGTTATGCTGGTCTTTGAGGCAAAGGAGCTTCACTACTAGAGGTGCCTCAGAGTCAAACTCAGTCCTGCCTTAAGTGGCTTGTCACAAGGTCTCAGGGAGCCTAGAGCTGTAATTGAAATTGATGTTTTCTCTCAGTGACCCACTTCTAACCTTAGAGCTTCCTACAGACTTGGTCTTGGGAAGGGTTTACCCCCAGACTGTGTGGTTGCAGGAACCTGTGGGCATTCCAGAGGGAGTCTGTTAACTCAACTTCAGAAATGAGGAAGATTATTTATAAGTCAGTGCAGGCTAAAAACCAGAGGACCCCCAAACTGCGTGGACTGGCCAATCACCAGCGTGTGGGCTAATGTAAAGCGGAAGGCCTGCAGGCAATGGTGGCAGGCCATGCCTGTGGATCTCTGTTACATACCACCTGCCTGACCACTGTGTGTGGGGAAGTAACAGCCCCCATGTCCAGACCCCCTGGCAGCTCTCTTCTGCTCTGGTGAGTACGGAAGGCCAGGGCTGCAGCGTCCTGGGCTGCACTGTGGGAAGTGGGTCTTGGCAGCAAGCTGGACTGGGGATTCTGCTTTGTGTCTGGCTGCTCCACAGAGATGTCTGCACCATGAATTTGATACAAAGTCCACAAACATTTCACTGCAAAAGGTACCTTTTATCTCCCTTTGCAGAACCTCTGAGAGAGCCAAACTTGGTGGCTTGCCAAACAGGCTGTACTCCTTATGTCTGATCTAGGGTACATGCTGTTGGTTGCCATCTTCCTATTGAACCCAAAGCCAGAGCTCTGGAAGTGAGATGAAGGGGATGGTAGCTGGGGAGGCTAGAGGAGAAAGACAATGCAAACAATACCTCAGGCAATGGGCTAAGCACACAAACAGATTTAGGTGGACCAGAGGAGAAAAGAAAAAAGCCCCAAGCAAACCAAAAACAAAGCAACACTTCTTTCCTACTTCCTTCCTTCCCATGCGTCTCATTCATGTTGGTGGAAGCTACAGATTGATTACTGTTTTGGGGCCTCTGATTAAAAACTCACATGTGTAGAGACTCTGCCCCGAGATTAGGAGCTTCTTTGTTGAACCGAGGCAATCTCATGTTATTAAACCTTCCCTCTCAACTTGCCACCTGCTCCTCCTTCCCTAGCCCTAAGACGCCGAACCCATCTCCCCTTTTATCTTTGTTGCCTGTTAATTCCTGTTTCATCAGGTGGAGGGCTTGTTCTGGAAATTAAGGTTTTGGGAACAGGGTTCCTCAGCTTCCTCTATCTTTGGGTATAGGAGGGCAGTCCTAAGATTTCCATAATCACAGCTTTTCCAGTGCCTCCTGCACTTACGATCACTACCGTACATCTGACTTCTTAAATTCATGGCCTTGAACTGCAAGGATATTTGCTAGTGTGTATGTTTTGTCTGCAACTACATTGTTTGATTGGGTGAAATGGGCTCTTTATTAGTCTGTTCTTGCACTGCTATGAAGAAATACCTGAAACTGGGTAATTTATAAAGAAAAGAGGTTTAATTGGCTCATGGTTCCATAGGTTGTACAGGGAGCATGACTGGGGAGGCCTCAGGAAACTTGCAATCATGGCAGAAGGGGAAGGGGAAGCAGGCATGTCTTCTACGGCCAGAGCAGGAGGAAGAGAGAGAAGGAGAGATGCTACATACTTAAACAACCAGACCTCGTGAGAACTAATTCACCATCACAAGAACAGCAAAGGGGAAATCCACCCCCATGATCCAGTCACCTCCCACCAGGCCCCTCCTCCAACACTGGGTATTATAGTTCGACGTGAGATTTGGGTGGAGACACAGAGCCAAACCATATCAGGCTCCAAGGCCACTTTTAAGTAGCTCCAGGATTCTCAAATTCCAAGTGTTTTAAGTGCACAGACAGAAGGCACAGCAAGCCTTCAATACATGTTCACGATTATCACTTTCTAGAAGCCTTCAGAGTGATCATCTAAGGAGTTTTCTGGTCAAGCACTGGGGTAGGCATTGGCATTCTTCTCCAAATGAAAGTCAAGAAGCAGACACTGCAGTGACCAATGCCTCCTCCAAACTCTTGAGGAAGAGGAGAGTCCAACTGCCACTTCCTAACAATGTGAAGCCATGATACGAGGCCTAATAAAATTTCCCCACAGTTTCAAGAGGATGTGGTATCTTTCACTTCCTGTCCCAAACTGTCCTGCACTGTTGCGCCATGCAACAGCTGCTTCAGATCAAGCCATGGCCAAATTCTTGCTGGGGAAGAGCAGTGACATTTCGGGAGCCACAGGGACACAGGGAGCCACTTCTGTAGGTGCTGGAGACTCCACTCATAGGATGTCTGGACACTGACGTCTAAAGTCTAGAGGAGGATATTAAAATGTTAGATCGGGAAGGGGACAGATCCACCATTGTAATTTCCAAGGTGAAACTCGGATGTCCTGGAAGGAAGGCAGACAGGCCTGCTTGTGACCTGCTAATCCACTATCACAAAGTGTGCATGCTTTCTTATCATTTTACTTCTTTCATAAATAGAGGACAGGAACAAAAAGCCAAAAGGTTACATGAAGGAACAGGTAAGAAATCTCCAGCTAATTCCCATGGTATTGTGAAACTAGTATCTCATCATACTGTTCATCATACTTTGCTTGTGTTGTGGGGAAGACTTAAGCATAGACAAGGTGTCACTGGCCTTGCTGTAAAATAACGGGCTGTTAATGAAGCAGCCGAGGGATGTGGAGACAGCGTTTTCATCCCTGTGCTCACCTTTTCCTGAATGTACCTTTTTCCCTTTAATTTCCCTAAATTAGCTGTGCCATAGAATGTACCTAATTTGTATCAGGTCTATACAAGGATAAAATCATAATACATACATGAATCAGGTTCAGTTAATTTATTTCCTAAATATCTATATTTTGAACTAATTTCAGATTTATAGAACAGTTGTAGGAACAGTAGAAAGAATTTCTATCTACCCTCTATTCAGATTGCCTAATATTAAAATTTACCACATGTGCTCCATCATCATTCTTTTTTATTTTTCTGAGATGATGTCTCACTCTGTTACCTAGGCTGGAGTGTAGCCGCGTAATCTCCGTTCACTGCAGCTTCTGCCTCCCAGGTTCGGGTGATTCTCCTGTCTCAGCCCCCTGAGTAGCTGGGATTACAGACACCTGCTGCCACACCCGGCTAATTTTTGTATTTTTATTAGAGCCAGGGTTTCACTGTGTTGGCCAGGCTGGTTTTGAACTCCTGACCTCAGGTGATCCGTCCCCCTCAGCCTTCCAGAGTGCTGGGATTACAGGCATGAGCCACTATGCCCAGCCAGGGTCATGTTTTATATCAAAGATTTAAAGCACTTCTCAGTGTTTTATACAGAAGACTTATGATGTCCGTTTGTCTCGTTATAGAGGATAGATTTTGATCACTTTGTTAAGTATTCGTCTACCAGATTTCTCTATTGTAAAATTATTTTTCCCTTCGCAGTTAATAAGTACCATGTGGGGAGATCATTTGAGACTATGCAAGTATTCTGTTTCTCAACAAACTATTATCCATTATTTTTAGCATCCATTTATATTTTGTTGTTGTTGTTACTGTCACCCAGCAGAATTCAGTGGCGTGAACGTGGCTCACTGTAGCTCACTGCAGCCTTGAACTCAAGCTACAAGACGATCCTCTCACCTTGGCCTCTTGAGTAGCTGAGACTACAGGTGTGCACGACCATGCCTGACTAATTTTTAAACATATTTTTTGTAGAGATGGTGTCTCACTTTGTTATCCAGGCTGGTCTCAAGTTCCTGGGATCAAGCGATCCTCCTACCTTGGCCTCCCAAAGCTTTGGGAGCCACCATGCTGGGCCCTGGCTTGATGATTCTTGAATGAGTTAATCATTATTACAGTAATAACCAAATGCTTGTTTTTCTAATTTTATTATTCACATTTATCAGCTGGCATTTCCTGTTAACGTGAACTTTCTCCTCTCCTTTCTTTCTGTATTTATATCAGCATGGACTCAGAGAATCTTTTTTCACTCAGTGGCTTATTATTCATTACTGTTGTTATTTATTTTGATGTTTAAATTGTTCTAGATTTGGCTGATGGGAGTCCTTTCCAACCGGCTTTTGTGTGCTTTTATAAATCAGGTATATTTTGGTATAATTTACATACAGAAAAATCCATCCCTTTCAAGAGAAGAGTTGGATAAATTTTGACAAACATACAGCTGTGTAAGCACCACCACTGTTAAGGTATAGAACATTTTTGTCACTCCAGAAAGTTCTTTTTTTTGAGACAGTCTCACTCTGTTGCCCAGGCTGGAGTGCAGTGGTGTGATTTCGGCTCACTGCAACCTCTACCTCCTAGGTTCAAGCAGCTTTCCTGCCCCAGCCTCCCAAGTACCTGGGATTACAGGCATGTGCCACCACACCTGGCTAATTTTTGTATTTTTAGTAGAGGTGAGATTTCACCATGTTGGTCAGGCTGGTCTCGAACTCCTGACCTCAAGTGTTTCACCCACCTCAGCCTCCCAAAGTGCTGGGATTACAGGCGTGAGCCACCACACATGGCCCCAGAAAGTTATTTGATACTGAACTGTCAGTCTCCTACTCCCAGTTTCTGGCTATCGCTGCTTTGATTCTTATCTCCATAGTTTTGCCTTTTTAGAATGTACTTTGTATTTGCTTGTTCTGCTTAGCATAATCATTTTGAGATTCACCCATGTTGTTGCATGTATCAATAGTTCATTCATTTTTATTACACATAGTATGCCATGGTGTGGATATTCCACAGTTAGTTTATCCATTGTTCTATTGATGAACATTGGGGTTGTTCTCAGTTTTTATTAAAAATAAAGCTGTGGATGGGCATGGTGGCTCATGCCTATAATCCTAGTACTTTGGGAAGCTGAGGTGGGAGGATCACTTGAGCCCAGGAGTATGGAGACCAGCCTGGGCAACATAGTGAGATCCCATCTCTATAGGAAAAAAAAAAAAAACAAAACAAAACAAAACCCACAAAACAAAACAACAAAAAACTGCTATGAATGTTTGTGTACAAGCAATTGTATAGACATACACTTTCATTTCTTACAGGTAAATATTTCATAGTGGGTGGCAGGGTTGTATAGTAGATTTATGTTTAACTTTTTAAGAAATAACCTGTTTTCCAAAGTGGTTGTACTGACTGGGCATGGTGGCTCACGCTGGGAGTCCCAGAACTCTGGGAGGCTGAGGTGGGCAGATCATTTGAGTTCAGGAGTATGGGACCAGCCTGGCCAACATGGTTTCAACCTCTTCTCTACTAAAAATACAAAAATTAGCCAGGCATGGTGGCACATACCTGTAATCCCAGCTACTCGAGGCTGAGGCAGGAGAATCTCTTGAACCCTGGAGGCAGAGGTTGCAGTGAGCGGAGATCATACCATTGCACTCCGGCCTGGGCGACAGAGTGAGACTCTGTCTCAAAAACCAAAAAAAACAAAAAAGTGGTTGTACCGTTGTGTGTTCCCGTCACCAATATATGGGAGTCCTAGTTGCCCTGCATCCTTCTCAGTGTCTGGCATGATCAGTCTTTTTACTTTTGGCCATTCTAGTAAGCATGTAGTTTTAATGCACATTTTCTTCCTTTTTTTTGAGACAGAGTCTCACTCTGTTGCCCAGACTGGAGTGGAATGGCATGATCTTGGCTCATTGCAACCTCCGCCTCCTGGGTTCAAGCAATTCTCCTGCCTCAGCCTCCTAAGTAGCTGGGATTATAGGTACATGCCCCCACGTCCAGTGAATTTTTATTTTTTGTTTTGTATTTTTAGTAGAGATGGGGTTTTGCCATGTTGGCCAGCCTGGTCTCGAACTCCTGATCTCAGGTGATCTACCTGCCTTGGCTTCCCAAAGTGCTGGGATTACAGGCATGAGCCACTGCGCCCAGTCTTAATGCATGTTTTCTTGATAACTCATGATGTTGAGCTTCTTTTCATGTCCTTATTTGCCATTCATATATCTTCTCTGATGAAGCTTGGCTTCAAATTTTTTGCTCACTTGAAAAATTGCACTGTCTTCTTTTTATTGAACTGTAAGAGTTGCGTTTTGGATTGAAGTTCTTTATATTTAATTGTAAAGAAAAATAATGTATTCATTCATTTAAGTGAAGATTTAAGCCACGGCCAGATAATATTTTAGGCTCTGTGGGCCATATTGTCTCTCTTCGAACTACTCAACTTTGCCCTTGTAGTGTATAAGCAGTCATAGATAATCTCAAAATGAATAAGCATGTCTGTGTTCCAATAAAACTTTATTTACAAGAACAGGCAGAAGGATAGATTTGACCTGTTGTCCAAGGCTTGCCAACCCTTAGCTTTGGCTTCAGTTTCTAGCACTGGACAGGGTTGACTGAACCTGGGTTCCTGCTGTGAATTGCAAGGTTAAAATACATTGTTCATTAGTTAGAACGATCTGGGGGCTAAATCCAGTCCACTTTACTTAAAAGTCAGAATTGTAGGACATATAGAACTTCTATATCAAGCTACATGTTTGCGAAGTTATTTTTCAGACCTGGGAGCCAGTGATCCTGAGGATGCACTGTCATATGAGATAGTCCAGCAGAAGAAAGTGTCCCTCCTGGTTAGGGGTCCTCATATCTGGCATGCATCATAGTCATTGGCAGCTTTTCAGTAGATGTTCCTGGGCTCTCTCTGCTGCATCAGAATCTCAGGGGTGGGCTGAGTTATCCCAATCTATTTTTAAAGCATCTTCCAGGTGTTTCAGATGAAGTCAGATGAGGGACTTGCACTAAGTGATGAATAGAGATTCTCAGGAGACTTATCTTAATGAAGAGATAAGAATAATCTCTAATTACTGCATTGATTTTATGTAAATAGATGCTTCTAAAGTGTTCACAATATTTTAAAAGTTAATAAGTAGTTAAAATACTCTTTCCTAAGCCTGCTCTCCAAACTTGATTGCCACTACTGAGATTCTTATCAAACTATTTTTTTTTCATGCACAGTGCAAAAACAAATTTCAGAACAGCCTCTGCAGGATCTTCAAAAAACCTCAATTATTGGACTCTAAATTAAAGAGTAAAAAGTATTGTGGAAATTCAAGCCCATTACCATTTATTCATAAAGACAAGTGACTCAATCAAAACAGTATCTTTGATGGATTAAGTGTGTTTAAACAAATAGTTAACCGTAATACCAGGGGATTAGTATTTTTGAAGAGCTCTATTTTTGGTAGAGCTTTAACTGATATTCTTTGATAATCCCTGTTTTTCCCTGGCAGTTGATGCCTCTATTTGCTTTGGAAATAGCCTTTTAGATATGTTGCATTTTAACAATATTCTTGTAGTACAGAATATGCAATTCTGTTTGTAATGCAAAAATCTATCAGGTAAGCTAGGGAAATGACAAAATAGTTGCTTGCAAATTGCTTTAGCCCTAAAGTGGACAATCTGAAGATATCAATTGAATTGTGACTTGTTGATGTAAGACTCTCAACTATTTTTACATTTAAAAAATCCTTTCTATTATTGTCTTAGTCTATTTGCTGCTATAACAAAATACCTGTATAACAAAATACCTGAGACTGGGCAATTTATAACAACAGCAATGTATGTCTCACAGTTTTGGAGGCTGGGAAGTCCAAGATCAAGGCCTGGACAGTTTCATTGTCCTGTGAGGACCCAATTTCTGCTTCTAAGATAGCACCTTGTTGCTGCAACCTCTGGAGGCGATGAATGCTGTGTCCTCACCTGGTGAAAGGAATGGAAGGACAAAAAGTGCCTAGCTAGTTCCCTCCAGCCGTTTTATAAGGTTGTTAATCTCACTCGTGAATGTTGTACTCTCATGGCTTAATCACCTCCTAAATCAGCCTACCTCTTAATACTATCACATTGGTGATTAGTTTGAACACACGAATTTTTGGGGACATTCAAACCATAACAATCATCAAGAAAAACTGTCTAAAACTTTTGATGTCACCCTGGGGTCTTGTCTAACAAACTCACCCACAGATTATTTGATTTTCAAGAGAAAGTACTTTTCATTGAATTCTGTTTACTGTTGAGTAGGGCTCAGATGCTGTGAAGTTAACATGTTAACTTACAGACTTTTGTTTATTAGAGACACAAATGGTTTTTTATTGGTAGAAAAGATAACCTCAATGCTTATAGTTTTATTGTCCTATAGGTCATTAACCAGCTTGATCTCTAACTTTAAACTTATTTTGGTATAACTTTTTTTTCCTTCTCTTTTCCTCCTTCCCTCCTTCCCTGCTTTACTTTCCCTCCCTCCCTTCCTCCCTCCCTCCCTCCCTCCCTCCCTTCCTTCCTTCCTTCCCTTCGCTGTCTCCCTCTCTCTTTCTTTCTGTTGTTTTTTGAGATGGAGTTTCACTCTTGTTGCCAGACTGGAGTACAATGGCATGATCTCTGCTCACTGCAACCTCCACCTCCCGGGCTCAAGCAATTCTCCTGCCTCAGCCTCCTGGGTAGCTGGGATTATAGGATTGTGCCACCACGCCCAACTAATTTTGTATTTTTAGTAGAGATGGGTTTTCACCATTTCACCATGTTGGCCAGGCTGGTCTCAAACTCCTGACCTCAGGTGATCCACCCACATCGGCCTTCCAAAGTGCTGGGATTACAGGTGTGAGCCACCACACCTGGCCTATACTTTTTGCCTTTGATGATTTAAATCTGCGTCCTTCCTCTGGCGTAAATGGTAACATTTACTACAGC
Source organism: Rhinopithecus bieti (assembly GCF_001698545.2). Classification (NCBI taxonomy): domain Eukaryota; kingdom Metazoa; phylum Chordata; class Mammalia; order Primates; family Cercopithecidae; genus Rhinopithecus; species Rhinopithecus bieti. The sequence goes on from NW_016806071.1 coordinate 1,419,545, forward strand.
TTTTTTGAGTTCTGTGAGTCCTTGCAGCAAATCATTGAATCTGAGGGTAGTTGTGGGGACTCCAACACAGACATGGATGTGTAAAGTGCTTTGCTCAGTGCCTGGCAGAGTCTATTTGGCTCTGCTTTTGCCTGACTTCTGATCCTTGGCTTGTCCATCCTTTCTAGCCCCGTAATCCCAATTGTGACCCTTTGGATCCATTGAAAAACTTTGCTCGTTCTGTTTCCTCTAAGAATTGTTCTCTGGAAACTTCATTTTAAAGAATAAAATATCTAACCTCAGTCGTTTGGTTGAAGGCAGCTCTCCTCAAAGCTTCGGCCTGTGTAGGCCTAAAAATGTGTGGCCGTGCCGATGTGTAACTCTTGATTTGTGTCTATGTCTTCCCTCCTGCGCTAGGTTACAATTTATGTAAAGTGAATAGTGCCTCTTCTTTCCTTGTCATCCACAGTGCCTGGTGCCTGAGAGGATGCTGTGGCCTAATGGGAAGGACCTGGGTTTTAGAGTCAGCAAAAGCTGACCTTGAATCCAGCTCAGCTATGTACCTGCCACATCAGTCTGGGCAAGTTGCTCCACCTCTCTGAGCTTCAGTTTCCACATTTGCAACATGGGCCTCACATTTCCTATTTCACGGGGCTTCCGGGGATTTGATGGTATCCTGGCCAGCTCAGACCTAAGACGTGGTTATGCCAGCATTTAGAGTTAGGTAGCCCACTTATGGGGGTTGCTTTGCATAGATAAAACCTGTCTAACAGGCATGGAATATTGGATGAGAACATGAACTCTGCCCTCAACCAGGGTTCAGGAATGAACAGGCATGACTAATGGGCTTCAGGGCAGGACAAGAGATAAAAGCAGGTTACAGGTAGGGACAAATAATCACTGTTTCTAAGATTGGTTGAAACCTTACCATATGCCAGACTCTGTTCTAAGCAATTAACATGTAATATACTCTCAATCTTTCCAATCCCTATAAAGAAGGCCTCCTTTTTTTTTTTTTTTTTGAATTAGGAAACTTAGACACAGAGAATTTAACGAACTCACCCACAGCCAGGAAGTGGCAGAGCAAGGACTGAGAGGCAGTGATCCAGAGCCATGCCCCTAACCATAATACCATATGGCCCTCATTGAACTAACTCCCTGCCAGAGTGCTAACACATCCCAGGCAGGAGAAGCCTGATGAAAACAGAGCTCTTTATTACTGGAAATATAATAAACTCTCCTGGGGAATATGTTCTCAGAGAGCTGGGCAGTAAAACTGAAGTTACAGTAGCATGAGTGGTGCCCCACCCTCACCCAACCCTTGTATCAAAAAAGCTGGGCCTCTGAGATAAAAAAGGGCTTCTCCTGCCGGGCGCGGTGGCTCATGCCTGTAATCCCAGCACTTTGGGAGGTCAAGTCAGGCAGATCACGAGGTCAGGAGATCGAGACCATCCTGGCTAACACGGTGAAATCCCGTCGCTACTAAAAATACAAAAAAAAAAAAAAAAAAAAAAAAAAAAAAAAAAAAAAAAAAAAAGATTAGCCGGACATGGTGGTGGGCGCCTATAGTTCCAGCTACTTGGGGAGGCTGAGGCAGGAGAACGGTGTGAACCCGGGAGGCAGAGCTTGCAGTGAGCCGAGATTGTGCCACCGTACTCCAGCCTGGGCGACAGAGCGAGACTCCGTCTCAAAAAAAAAAAAAGAAAAGAAAAAAGAAAAAAAGGCTTCTCCGTACTGGATGGAGAGAGATAAGTCCAGGAGATAAGCAGCAGGGAACATGAGGCTTCCAGAAAGTAGCAGCAGCAGAGACGGCACAGGATACCAGAACCCCTGTGGACATAGGTTAATAGGTCCCCCACGTGCAGTGTTGGCCCTGGAATGAAAGCTCTGTAGATTCTGACACTTGGGCCTGCAGAAGAACTCAGGATAGCAGCAGCCAAGCACTGCAGCCCAGACGTCAGGATGGCACATCTCCTTTACTCCTTTTAAGACTTCTGTATTGGAATATGAGAAAGAACAGGAAAACTCACAAGCCCTAAGTGTCCAGTTCAATAAACATTTATAAACTGAACCTAATCCCTGACCAGGGTTAAGTATCGAAATGTGACCAGCACCCCAGAAGTACTACTTTTGCCTCCTCCCTGTCATTCCTCCCCAAGGTCGCCCCTTTCTTGACATCTAAAAAGCCTTGGGTACATTTTACCAGATTTTGTTCTTTATACAAGTGGAATCATTCCTGTACTTTCTTTTGCATCTTACTTCTTTTGTAAATGTGGCTGTGGGTAGGTATCATTCATTCACTCTCATTGCAGCACAGGATTCCATTGAGTAAATATCCCACAATATTTTCATGTATTCTATTGCTGATGGGCATTGGGAGTAGTTTCCAGTTTGGGAGTTTTGAGGAATCACAGAAAGCCACAAGAGGAGAAGGATTGAGAACCTCACATTGGTGGAACTAGGAACAAATTCTTACCATAATGCCTTAGGAGGCACAACATGAGATTCTCAGAGATGTTTGGAGAGGAGGACTACTGGAAAACAGAGGCAAGGATCTGGAGGACTGAAAAGCGAGGGGGTGGCTCAAAATTTGCCTTTATTATTATTTAATTTAATTTAATTTAATTTAATTTAATTTTAAGTTCCAGGATATATGTGCAGGATATGCAGGTTTGCTATATAGGTAAACGTACGTCACGGTGGTTTACTGCACCTATCAACCCATCACTTAGGTATTAAGCCCAGCATGCACTAGCTATTTAACGTGAAGCTCTCACTCCCCCAGCTCCTCACCCACAGGCCCCGGTGTGTGTTGTTCCATCCCTGTGTCCATGTGCTCTCATTGTTCAGCTCCCACTTATAAGTGAGAACCCGTGGTGTTTGATTTTCTGTTCCTGTGTGAGTTTGCTGTGGATGATGGCTTCAGGCTTCATCCATGTCCCTGCAAAAGACATGATCTCATTCCTTTTCATGGCTGCGTAGTGTTCCATAGTGTATATGTACCACATTTTCTTTATCCAGTCTATCATTGATGAACATTTGGGTTGATTCCATGTGTTTGCTATTGTGAATAGTGCTGCAATGAACATACACATGCATATATCTTCATAATAGAATGATTTATATTCCTTTGGGTATATTATCCAATAATGGAAATACCAGTAATGGGAACCAAACACTGCCGGTTCTCACTTATAATAATTGCTGGATCAAATGGTATTTCCAGTTCTAGGTCTTTGAGGAATTGCCACACTGTCTTCCACAATTATTGAACTAATTTGCATTCCCACCAATAGTATAAAAGTGTTCCTATTTCTCCACAGCCTCACTAGCATCTGTTGTTTCTTGACTGTTTAATAATTGCCATTCTGACTGGCACGAGAGGGTCCTCATTGTGGTTTTGATTTGCATTTCTCTAATGACCAGTGATGTTAAGTTTTTTTCATGTTTTTTGGCCACAGACATGTCATCTTTTTTTTTTTTTTTTTTTTGAGGTGGAGTCTCGCTCTGTCGCCCGGACTGGAGTGCAGTGGCGCGATTCTCGGCTCATTGCAACCTCCGCCTCCCGGGTTCAAGCGATTCTCCTGCCTCAGCCTCCCAAGTGGCTGGGATTACAGGCACCTGCCACCACGCCCAGCTAATTTTTTGTATTTTTAGTAGAGATGGGGTTTCACCATGTTGGCCAGGCTGGTCGTGAACTCCTGACCTCAGGTGATCCGCCCACCTCAGCCTCTCAAAGTGCTGGGATTACAGGTGTGAACCATCACGCCAGGCCGACCAGCTCTTCTTGAGCCCTCGTCCCTGCCAAGCCTCATTCCCCACCGGCAGTTTTTTCTCTCTTCCATCCCCCAACCCTATATGACTTCATCCCCAGCAGAAAGTCCCGTTGGCTTCATCCTCAGCAGAAAGTCCCGTTGACTTCATCCCCAGCAGAAAGTCCCGTTAACTTTTTTTTTTTTTTTTTTTTTGAGACGGAGTTTTCACTCTTGTCCCCCAGGCTGGAGTGCAATGGTGCAATCTCAACTCACTGCAACCTTCGCCTCCCGGATCCAAGCGATTCTCCTGCCTCAGCACTGCAAGTAGCTGGGATCACAGGCATGTGCAACCATACGGCTAATTTTTTGTGGGTTTTTTTTTTCGTTTGTTTTGTTTTTGAAATGGAGTCTCACTCTGTCGCCAGGCTGGAGTACAGTGGAGCAATCTCAGCTCACTGCAACCTCCACCTCCTGGGTTCAAGCGATTCTCCTGCTTCAGCCTCTTGAGTAGCTGGGACAACAGGCGTGCTCCGCCATGCTCAGCTAATTTTTGTATTTTTAGTAGAGACGGGGTTTCACCATGTTGGCCAGGTTGGTCTTGATCTCTTGACCTCCTGATCTGCCCGTCTTGGCCTCCCAAAGTTCTGGGATTACAGGCATGAGCCACCATACCCAGTCCTTTTTTTCTTTTTTCTTTTCTTTTTTTTTTTTTTTGAGACAGACTCTCACTCTGTCACCCAAGCTAGAGTGCAGTGGCATGATATCGGCTCACTGCAACCTCCACCTCCTGGGTTCAAGCAATTCTCCCGCCTCAGCCTCCCAAGTAGCTGGGATTACAGGTGGGCACCACCACACCAGACTAATTTTTTTTTTTATTTTCACTAGAGACAGGGTTTCGCCATGTTGGCCAGGCTGCTCAAACTCCTGACCTCAGGTGATCCGCCTGCCTCAGCCTCCCAAAGTGCTGGGACTGTAGGCGTGAGCCACTGGGCTGGGCCAATTTTTTATTTTTGGTATTTTTAGTAGAAACAGGATTTCACCATGTTGGCCAGGTTGGTCTCAAACTCCTGACCTCAGGTGATCTGCCTTCTTGGCCTCCCAAAGTGCTGGGATTACAGGCATGAGCCACTGTGCCTGTCCCCCTTCAACTTTTTTTTCTTCAGTTGCCTGAAGACCATCAGATCTTGGCTTTCAGCCCAGACCTTCCTCCTGTGCCCTTCTTAGGAGTCACACAAGCAACTCAAACTCAGCAGACTGGGCTGAGCTCATCTCTAAGCCCCAACAGTTGCTCACCCCTGCAGCCTCTCAGTGAAGGGCTCCTCCGTTCACACAGGTACCTGGAGTAGCCACCATGCCCCCACCTCGTGCCTGTGCTCCTCAGTCCTGAGCCTCGAGGGCTCTGCCTTTCCACCCTCTGTCCTCCATCCCTCCAGCCCTGCCCTCTGAGAAGCTTCGAAGTCTCCTCCTGGACCCCTCTTACAAGGTCCCTCTGCCTGCTTTTGTCAGCTCATATTAGCTCTGCAGCCCAGATCTTTCCAAGCAACCCTTGCTCGGTGCCCTCAGCACACACCAACTCCTTTGCTAAAGTTCAAGGCCATTCACAACCTGATCCCAACCTTCTTCCAATCTTATAATTTTTTTTTTTTTTGAGACAGAGTCTTGCTCTGTCGCCCAGACTGGAGTGCAGTGGCATGATCTGGGCTCAATACACCCTCCGCCTCCCAGGTTCAAGCAATTCTTTTGCCTCAGCCTCCCCAGTAGCTGGGATTACAGGCATGGACCACCACGCCCAGCTAATTTTTGTATTTTTAGTAGAGATGGGGTTTCACCATGTTGGCCAGGCTGATCGTGAACTCCTGAACTCAGGTGATCTGCCTGCCTCCGTCTCCCAAAGTGCTGGGATTACAGGCCACAGCCACTGCGAAGAGTTTTTTGTTTGTTTGTTTTTGAGACAGTGCCTCACTCTGTCACCCAGGCTGGAATACAGTGGCATGATCTCTGGCTCACTGCAACCTCTGTCTCCTAGGTTCAAGTGATTCTCTGCCTCGGCCTCCCCAGTAGTTGGGATTACAGGCACATGCTACCAAGCCCATCTAATTTTTGTATTTTTAGTAGAGATGGGGTTTCACCATTTTGCCCAGGCTGGTCTTGAACTCGGCCTCCCAAAGTGCTAGGATTACAGGTGTGAGCCACCGAACCCAGCCTTTTTTTTTTTTTTTGACGGAGTCTCTCTGTCATCCAGGCTAGAGTACAGTGGTGCGATTTTGGCTCACTGCAACCTCCGCCTCCTGGGTTCAAGTGATTCTCCTGCCTCAGCCTCCTGAGGCAGGATGTGAGACCACATCCGTCCAGCTAATTTTTGTATGTGGTTATACCACATACAAAATGGTTTCACCGTGTTGGCCAGGCTGGTCTCCAACTCCTGACCTCAGGTGATCCACCCGCCTCGGCCTCCCAAAGTGCTGGGATTACAGGCGTGAGCCACCACCACGCCCGGCCCCCTCTTCCAATCTTTCCACATTCCACTTTTATGTTCCATCTCTACCAGGTCAATGGCTCTTCCTTCAGGCAACTGCACTCTCCTGAAGCCAAGCCTTTGCTTTCTCTCTGTCTGGAATAACCTATTCTCCCTTTTTTTCTGTGAAATTTACACCCATCCTTCAAGTCTTCCTTAAGTGTTTCCTTCTCTTTGAACCTACCCCCCTTTCCTGACTGCCAGGCTGGTACTGAGGCCTCCGTGGGCCCCAGGAGCCCATTCATTTCCCTCTATTGCAGCACCAGTGAGTCTGAGCCTCACCGTCCCTCTGCCAGATGGGGTATTGGACACAGTGGGAGCCCAGGGAGGGTCATGGGATGAACAACATAAGTCTTGGGCTGGTGTGAGGACAGACGCTAACAGCCCCTTGGGATTCCTTCCAGGCTTTGAGCTGGAGGCCTGCAGCCCCGATGCCGACATGCTGGACTACCTGCTGAGCCTGGGCCAGATCAGCCGCCGAGATGCCCTGGAGGTCACCTGGTACCACGCAGCCAACAGCAAGGAAGCCATGACAGCTGCCCTGAACAGTAAGTCCAGCTGCCAAGACTGAGGCAGGCCAGGGCAGGGGATGGAGAAGACAGAGGGAGAGAAGTAAGGATCACCCACTGGTAACTGTGGTGGCATGACGGCTGTTTACATGTCTCTCCACACGAGGAAGTAGGGGCTCAGAGGGGTTAAGTGGCCAGCTCAAGGTTGTGCAGCTGATGAACTCCGAGTTTAGATTTAAACCACATGTCTGACTCCAAAGTCATGACTATACTGCCTTCTCTCCCAGCTACCCTTTGCTCGACCTGTCAGGGACCGACCTGTAAGGAAGCCTTTGCCTTCAAAGCCTCAAGAAGCCAGAAATCTGCACTTCAAAAATGGTTATAGTAACCAGTTGGCCAAGGCTCACGGTATGCACATTTCATACAGGTTCTCCTGGGACTGCCATGCAACCTGTTTCATGGGTACCATTTCACAGGAGAAAAATAGAGGCTCAGAAAAGTTAGGTGACTTGGCCAAGGTTACACTCTCCGAAAGCAGTTGAGCGAACATTGGAGCCCAGAGTGGTCAGCCCCAGAGTGTGCACTCCAAGCCACTGACCCCCACCCCCTCCTTCAGGGCTGTTGGGAAGCTCAGTAGATAACGTTCATGAATGTGCTAGTGAACTTTAAAGCAGTAGCTATAAAAGATGAAGGGAACAGTCCTCAAACCCGGACACGTTTCAGAAGACACAGGCTGCTGGCCCCACCCCAAGTGATGCTGAGGCTGCTGGCCCCGAGATCACACTTTGAAAATCACTGCTCAAGCAAACTCCTTCCATTTCAGACAAGGAAATTGGGGTCTGAGGGCTGGTAGAATGACCAAATCAACCAAAGCAGGGATCTTTTGAGGTCATTATTAATAATTATGCTGAAGCAACAGAAATACACCAGATGGCCCCTTATACTAGTTAAGCAAGCAACTCCATATAAATAATTAACAGTTAGTGAATGCCTAACCAGGGATATTTTATTGTTTAATTCTTGTAGTTGAGGAAACAGGCACAAAAAGGTCAAACAACCTTCCCAAGATCACACAGTTGGAAAGTGTTAGGGTGGGGACTGGAAGCCAGCAGTGTCAATTCACAGTCCGCACACAGCCACCATGCTCTCCTGCAGATGGGTAAAGCTGGCATGAGGAGGGCTAGTGACTGCATGTCCCCTTCCCTCCTGACTATGTGGCTCCCTGAGGACCAGGGCTACTGCTGTGGCCATCGGAAACCAATCCTTTTATCTCATCTCTTGCTCCTTCTTCACTTCCCACCCTTAAGCAAGTCAGCCCCCAGGTTCAGCCTCTGGAAGGAAAGTCACACTTTTAAGGTGAAGAGAGTTGTTTGTTTGTTTGTTTGTTTGGAGACAGGATCTCTCTCTGTCATCCAGGCTGGAGTGCAGTGGCATGATCTTCGCTCACTGCAACCTCCGCCTCCCAGGTTCAGGTGATTCTTCCTGCCTCAGCCTCCCGAGTAGATGGGATTACAGGAGCCCACCACCACAACTGGCTAATTTTTGTATTTTTAGCAGAGACAGGGTTTCACCATGTTGACCAGGATAGTCTTGAACTCCTAACCTCAAGTGATCCCCCCACCTCAGACTCCCAAAGTGCTGGGATTACAGGCTTGAGCCATCACGCCCGGCTGAGGAAGTTATTTTTTTAAGCCAACACTAAAGGATGAGCAGGAGGTGCCGCAGTAAAGTTGAGAGAAGAGTGTTGCCAGGCAACAGCCCAGAGATGGGGAGGACAAAACAAAGTAAAGCCTTGCTACCCAACATGTGGTCCGTGGACCAGCAGCACACGCACCCCTGGGGAGTATGTTAAAAAGGCAGAATCTCGGGCTCATGCCTGTAATTCCAGCACTTTGGGAGGCTGAGGCGGGTGGATCACCTGAGGTCAGGAGTTCGAGAACAGCCTGACTGATATGGCAAAACTGCATCTCCGCTAAAAGTACAAAAATTAGCCGTGCATGGTGGTGGTGCATACCTGTAGTCCCAGCTACTCAGGAGGCTGAGATAGAAGAATCGCTTGAACCCAGCAGGCAGAGGTTGCAGTGAGCTGTGATCATGCCACTGCACTCTAGCCTGGGTGACAGAGTGAGACTTCATCTAAAAAAAAAACAAGGCCAGGCGTAGTGGCTTACACCTGTAATCCCAGCACTTTGGGAGGCCGAGGCCAGCAGATCACGAGGTCAGGAGATTGAAACCATCCTGGCCAACATGGTGAAACCCTGTCTCTACTAAAACACAAAAAATTAGCCAGGCGTGGTGGCGGGCGCCTGTAGTCCCGGCTACTTGGGAGGCTGAGGCAGGAGAACGGCATGAACCCGGAAGGCAGAGGTTGCAGTGAGCCCAGATCGTGCCACTGCACTCCAGCTTGGGCAACAGAGCGAGACTCCATCTCAAAAAAAAGAAAGCCAGGCACAGTGGCTCATGCCTATAATCCCAGCACTTTGGGAGGCAGAGGCCAGCGGATCACGAGGTCAGGAAATCAAGACTATCCTGGCTAACATGGTGAAATCTCATCTCTACTAAAAACACAAAAAAATTAGCTGGGCGTGGTGGCGGATGCCTGTAGTCCCAGCTACTCGGGAGGCTGAGGCAGGAGAATGGCGTGAACCCGGGAGGCAGAGCTTGCACTGCCTGAGATCGCGCCACTGCACTCCAGCCTGGGCGACAGAGCGACACTCCGTCTCAAAAAAAAAAAAAAAAAAAAAAAGCAAATCTCAGGCCCTGCCGCAGACCTAGTGATCAGAACATGCATTTTTACAGTCCCTGGGGGATCTATGTTCACATTAAAGTTGGAGAAGCTGGGTGCCTGAAACTCAGAGAATGAAGGAGAGTGGAACGTGAAATGAAATTGGAAAATCTGGCAGGCTCTGATTGTACAGACCTCAAAGACTATAATAAAGAGTTTGGGCTTCATGTTCAGAGCAATGGGGAGGTTTTCTGGCCTTTTGTAACAGGAAGTGACATGATCAGGTACATGTTTAGGACACTCTGGTGGCTCTATAGAGAATAGACTTGCAGGGAAGCAGTGCTAGAGGTGAAAAGAATGGTCAGGAGTCAGGGAAAAAGCAGGAGAAAAGGCCCCTTCTGGCATCAGTTGTCTGTGATGCCGCAAGGGCCAAAAGCGACCCCTCTCCCCTCCACTACACTCTTCAAGTGTGAGTGCCCCTTGCATGGTCTTCTAGAGACTGAATTCTCCAAGGCAGGAGTCAGATGTCTGCCCGATTGAGTTAACTGTGTGAAGCTAAAAGATAATTCTGTGTTGGTGATGATGCAGTGAGATGGGCAACCTTGTGTACTACAGGCGAGGACAGGAATCAGAACAACTTTTCTGGAAAGCAGTTTGATAACATGGGCTTTACAAATGACCCCATGGGCTGGGCATTGAGGCTCACACCTGTAATCTCAACACTTTGAGAGGCCAAAGTGGGAGGATTGCTTGAGCCCAGGAGTTCAAGACCAGACAGGGCAACATAGCAAGACTAATAGCAAAAATCAGAAACTACCAAAGCATCTCAGGAAAGGGGGATGATCAGCTACATGGTAGTGAACACCATCAACAAGGGCTTTTGAAGCTTTTTGTTTCTTTGCCTTGTTTGCTCTAATGAGATGTATAAAAAAAGATCTGGAAATGTGTGATAATGTTGAAAAAAAACATAAAACAGTATAAATGCAGTGGAGTCTCAACTGTGTAAAAACTAAGCATAGGGCCAGGTGCAGTGGCTCACACCTGTAATCCCAGCACTTTGGGAGGCTGAGGTGGGCGGATCATTTGAGGTCAGGAGTTCTGAGAGCGGCCTGGCCAATATGGTGAAACCCCGTCTCCACTAAAAATACAAAAATTAGCCAGGCGTGGTGGCACACGCCTGTAAATCCCAGCTACTTGGGAGGCTGAGGCAGAAGAATTTCAAGAACTATTTGAAACTGGGAGGTGGAGGTTGTAGTGAACCAAGATCGCACCACTGCACTCCAGCCTGGGCGACAGAGCAAGACTCTGTCTCCGAAAAAACCTATGCATAGAAAAAAATGGGAGGAAAATCCATCAGAATGTGAAACTATGATGGAAGTGTGGGTGAATATTTTTCTCTTCTTCTGCTTTTCTATATTTCTCAAATGTTCTGTAATTTGTAATGCTTTTATGATGAGAAAAAAGTTTTCTTTTTCTGAAAAAAGGAACTGAGTTTTTGCCTCTTCCACAGGCAACATCACAGTCCTGGAGGCTGACGTCAATGTAGAAGGGCTCGGCACAGCCAATGAGACAGGAGTTCCCATCATGGCACACCCCCCGGCTATCTACAGCGACAACACACTGGAGCAGTGGCTGGATGCTGTGCTGGGCTCTTCCCAAAAGGGTAAGGGCCTCTCTGGAAACCCTCCCCGGGCCCCAGCCCTCTGGTCCTGGGGCAGCATGTGCAGAGATCCCTCACTGGGAAGCAAGTCCAGCCCTGACACGAGGTGCTCATTGCCTTGGCTTTGTCATCACAATGTTACAGATGCCCAGGCTCAGTGAGGACTAGGCGAGATGGGGAGCGTGTCAGTGCAGGTCCTGGTGTTCTCTCCTGGACACACAGGGGAGACAGCAGGCAGTACAGTGTGAACTGCAAAGTGTCACGCGTGCTCAGAGTGCTTCCCCCTGTATCCACAGAACTGGACATAACATGTTCAAAGCCCAGCCCCACCCTTTCCCTCTGCACCCCTTCACCAGTCACAGTCAGAATCCAGGCGTCACCATAACGCCTCCCTCTCCCTCATCCTCACGGCCTCTCCGTTGCTGCATCCACCAATCCTAACCCCTAACCCTGCCCCCATCTAGTTGCAGCCACATTGTATCTCTCCAGGACCTCCCTCCCCACCGGCTTCCTGCCCCAAATTCAGCCCCTCCAGGCTTCCCTTGACTACCATGACTACACACACACACCTGAGGGGTCTTTTCAAAACACCAGTTTTGTCATGCCACACCTCTGTTTTAACCCTCCATGGCTCCCCAAAATCCTCAGGAAAAAGTATGATCTTGGCCTGGCTTTCAACATCCCTCTCTATCTTCCCAGCCTCATCTCACCACCCTGAAAAGTACCGGGTCTTTCCTCTGCAGAGATTTCCTCCTCTACTCAAATGCACCTTCCCGGACGCTGAGTGACCTCCCTACAGGCTCTGCTGGTTTAGGACCCTCTGAGTCTACCCTGCTCAGGAACCACAGCCCCTTTTCAGCAGAGACTTCATTCCCAGCTGCAGCAGCCACAAGCCCGAGTCCTTACCTGGCCTTTGTTTCCTCCCCGCAGAAGATGGAACTCCTCTAGAGGCAGGCCCTTCTTCTCTGAGTTAGCTCTGTCTCTTTGAAAGGCCTTCCCCACACCCTGCAGGGATGTGGTGCTTGTCCTTCCACCCTCCCCTGACTCCACAGCACACACACACACACACACACACACACACACACACACACACACACAAACAGGGAGTCACATCTTCCTGGTTCCTTCGCCAGTTCCCCAAGCCCTTGTCCCTTTCCCCACAGGCATCAAACTGGACTTCAAGAACATCAAGGCCGTGGGCCCTTCCCTGGACCTCCTGCGGCGGCTGACAGAGGAAGGCAAAGTCCGGCGGCCCGTGTGGATCAATGCTGACATCTTAAAGGGCCCCAACATGCTCATCTCAATTGAGGTCAATGCCACACAGTGAGTGTTTGCCTCTCTGTCCCAGCTGTGTCCAGCCCTCTTCTGTCAACACCTACCACGGATGGGGATCTTAGGGGACCTCTGAGTTTGTCTCCAGTCATACTATATATAGCTTGACTCCTTCCCCAGGCCTCATGCATTCCAGCACCGCTGCTCACAGCCCTCACGTACAGTAGTTGCACAGTGCTCTACAGCTTACAAAGAGACAACATAAAAGAAGAGAATGTCTTTGATCTGATCCTTACATAGCACTGCCAGGTTAAGGCTTTCTCCCCATTTTGCAGATAATAAAGCTAACAATAGTGGAAGCTCAATTCGTTCAATGTATATTATGTGTCCCAGAACCGTTTTAAGCACTTGACTTGCAGAACACCATTTAACTCTTACGAGAATGAGGTAGGTACTATTATTTCCATTTTATTAATGCAAGAGCTATATTATAGAAGTTAAAAGACCTGCCTAAGTCTAGTAAGTGGCAGAGCAAAGATTCAAACCCAGGCCTTTCTGATTCTAAGCTCCAGGCTCTTTCCCATCCATCTCTTCTTCCATCCATCCAACCAGCCAGCAATCCATCCATCTAGTATTTATTATTGTGCTTCTCAAGCTGAAGTGCCTTCCAAAAGTAGCAGTTTGGAAAATGTAATCAATGACCCAAGATAAATATGACCTGTCTTCTTGGAGTGCTAATTTTACTCAGTAGGTTTTTTTTGGTGGGCAGTGGGTGGCAACATAATTTGCCTATTAATATTTGCATCTTTTGAAGAAGAAAAGTACAAAGAAAAAATTAAAATATTTTCATCAAGGCAAAGTTCAAATACAATTTTAGGCTGGGCACAGTGGCTCATACCTATAAACCTAGTACTCTGGGAGGCCAAGGTGAGCAGATCCCTTGAGCTCAGGAGTTTGAGACCAGCCTGGGCAACACAGCGAGACCCCATATAGAAAGCAAAGAGAGAAATATATGAAGGGAAAAAAAAAAGGAAGGGAGGAAGGAAAGCAGGAAGGCAGGAACTTTTTTTTTTTTTTTTTTTGAGACAGAGTCTCACTCTGTTGCCCAGGTTGGAAGGCAATGGTGCGATCTCAGCTCACCACAACCTCTGCTTCCTGGGTTCAAGCGATTTTCCTGCCTCAGCCTCCCAAGTAGCTGGGATTATAGCCATGCACCACCACGTCCAGCGAATTTTGTACTTTTAGTAGAGATGGGATTTCTCCATGTTGGTCAGGCTGCTCTCAAACCCCCTACCTCAAATGATCCACCCGCCTCAGCCTCCCAAAGTGCTGGGATTACAGGCGTGAGCCACCGCACCCAGCAGGAGGGAAATTTTTAAAGAAAACCTGAGAAACTTCAGAGACTCCCAGCTGGCAGAGCTCAGATTCCCACAGGCTGGGGCTCTGATTCAGTTTCCTGTCTATAAGCGGATGTTTAAGAAGCCGGCCCTGCTAGAAGGGATGCTGTCTATGAGGTTGAGTTACCTGCCCAAGATCAGAATCAGGATCTGAACCCAGACTTCCCTGACTCCAAAGTTCATGCCCAATTTATGGAACCTGAAACAAGCCATTCTGTTCTTTGGGACTCTGCTTCTGACCTTATCGTAGATCCAATAGGCCCTGCCACTCCCTAGCACTGTGATGAGAACCCAGAGGAGAGGAACGGGCCGCCGCACCTCCGTGATACCAACATCTCTGATTTTTTTTGCAGGTTCCTGGCCCTGGTCCAGGAGAAGTATCCCAAGGCTACCCTGTCTCCAGGCTGGACCACCTTCTACATATCCACATCCCCAAACAGGACGTACACCCGAGCCATGGTGGAGAAGATGCACGAGCTGGTGGGAGTGGTACCCCAGAGGGTCACCTTCCCTGTGCGGTCTTCCATGGTGCGGGCCGCCTGGCCCCACTTCAGCTGGCTGCTGAGCCAATCTGAAAGGTGAAAACCACCAAACCCACCCCCACCCTCCTGGAGGCACTGATACCCCCAGCAAGATCCCAGAAGCTCATAGCTGGAAGGGTCTTAAAGGTCATTTCGTCCAACCCCTGCTGGTGCTCATGCCGTCTAGAGTCCCTGCCTTCTGCTTGCATACCTCTGGTGACGGGCTACTCACTACCTCCTGCAGGAGCCTTTTCATTGGTGGGTAATTCTCTGCCCTCTGGAAAATATTTATACCAAGACACAATTTGTCTCCCCACAGCTTCCTCCAATGGGAGCCAGCTGTACCCCTGGGGCTACACAGATTGTGCCTTCAACCCCTGCGCTAGGATAGCCCTACAGGAATTTAGAGACTTCTCTGCCCCCACTATCCCCCCTACCTGCCACAGTACTCCCAAAGCTGCCCCCTCCCCCTCTTGATGCCTGACCTACCCTTCCACACCCTGCCCCATCTGTCCTGCCCCTTTCCTAAGACAGGACTCAGAAATAGACACTGCAAATGAGGAGGCAGGACAGGCTCCCCCTCCCTCCTGGGCCTCTGCTTTCTGTCATCTTTCCTGAATTCCTTCTGGCTCCTGCCCTTGGGAAGGGGTAGGACTCAGGGAGAAGTGGCGGGTGGGCGACTGGAGGACAGATGCTCTACCCTGGGCCCAGCTGACATCCAGTTCTGAGCACAGGAGTGGGGCTGAGGGTCTTGCTGGGCTCAGACAGGCACTGAGTCAGCTCTCGTGGCCCCAGGTACAGCCTGACGCTGTGGCAGGCTGCCTTGGACCCCATGTCAGTGGAGGATCTGCTCTACGTCCGGGATAACACTGCTGTCCACCAAGTCTACTATGACATCTTTGAGCCTCTCCTGTCACAGTTCAAGCAGCTGGCCTGTAAGGAGAGAAACTGGGAAGGGCGGTGTGGGCTGGATTCTGCATGGGGCAGCACTTGGTGGGCACTGGAGCAGAGCTGGGCGGAAGGGATATCAGAAGGGGGAAGGCCAGGATGGGACAGGAGGCAGCTGCATTTTGTGTGCCAGGCCCTGGGATGGTATGCTAAGCTTCAAACATATATTTTATTTTTATTTATATATTTTTTCGAGACATAGTCTGGCTCTGTCACCCAGGCTGGAGTGCAGCGGCTCAATCTCAACTCTCTGCAACCTCCGCCTCCTGGGTTCAAGTGATTCTCCTGCACCACCACACCCAGCTAATTTTTGTATTTTTAATAGAGACAGGGTTTCACCATGTTGGGCCAGGATGGTCTTGAACTTCTGCCCTCAGGTGATCCGCCCGCCTTGGCCTCCCAAAGTGCTGGGATTACAGGCGTGAGCCACCTGCCTGACCCACACATTCATTTTATAGAGAAACCGAGGGATTCCATTTTATAGAGAAACAGCGGCTCAATACAGTCACTCAGCTTATATGTGGCCCAGCAGACAGGAAACCAGCAAATTCCAAACCCCCCATTATTTCCCTTGGTGCACAGCTCCACTGTGGGTTACTCTAATGCTTCAGAGGCCTCCACTGTATTTGCTAAGCAGTGATCAGATGTCACCATCCAAACCCCTCATTCCCTTGTCCCCGAACCCAGAAGAGCCGCAGTTAAGCCATCTCAAAAGGGCCCCATCAGACTCTGCATTCCTGCCATGGAAGCCACCTAAGCGAGGGCGAAGGATACCAGCTCTGGGGCCAGGCAGACCTGGTCCCATCAGTTTCTACTCCCAGCAACTTTGCTTACTGCTTATAAGACCTTGGGCAAGTCACTTCTTCTAGTCTACAAAACAAGGAAATGAGAGCTACTTGGCAGGGTGCCATGAGGTTTACAGAAGATGCCTGTAGAGCTGTGGCCTACAGAAGGTGTTCCATGAATGGCAGCCGCTTCACTTTGGCAATTTGGGGCCCCACAGTGAATGCCACACGGAAACCAATGTACTACACGGGAGGTAGCCTGATCCCTCTTCTCCAGCTGCCTGGAGATGATGGTTTGAATGTGGAGTGGCTGGTTCCTGACGTCCAGGGCAGTGGTAAAACAGCAACAATGATCCTCCCAGGTAAGGTCAACCCTTCAACCCCGGTGCTCCCAGCTCATCTGCAGGGATATCCTTTGCTTGGGGCAGGTAACACCGGTCTCTATTGCCATGACAACATGGGTTTATTTACACCACACTCTGGATGCAAGGTGGGGCAGGGTTGCGGGAGAGGGAGAGGGAGTACAGTGATGTCAAGAGCACAGGGCTCCTGGCCTTCAGACCAGCCCTCAGCCACAGTGCTACGGGCAAGGCCGGCACCAGCCCCCAGACTGAGTCATGGGTAAAGGCCAAGAGCTGAAGCAAGAGTTTCTCATGCACCAGGCACGTTTATAAAGCAACCTATCCACCTGGAGCCCAAAATTGGGTTGACAGATTCCAGAGAGGCAAGGTCCTTGATGACTCCATAACTCCCACTACCCCTTTAACAAGGGACTCTAACACCTATGATAACCCAAATCCTAAACCCTGTTGCCTCTGCTGCCTCTTCCAGACACAGAAGGCATGATCCTGCTGAACGCTGGCCTCGAGGGAACCGTGGCTGAAAACCCCGTGCCCATTGTTCATGCTCCAAGTGGCAGCATCCTGACGCTGGAGTCCTGCCTGCAACAGCTGGCCACACATCCCGGACACTGGGGCATCCATTTGCAAATAGCAGAGCCCGCAGCCCTCCGGCCGTCCCTGGCTTTGCTGGCACGCCTCTCCAGACTTGCCCTCTTGCATTGGCCTGTGTGGGTTGGGGCCAAAATCTCCCACGGGAGTTTTTCAGTCCCTGGCCATGTGGCTGGCAGAGAGCTGCTTACAGCTGTGGCTGAGGTCTTCCCCCACGTGACTGTGGCACCAGGCTGGCCTGAGGAGGTGCTGGGCAGTGGCTACAGAGAACATCTGCTCACAGATATGCTAGAGCTGTGCCAGGGGCTTTGGCAACCTGTGTCCTTCCAGATGCAGGCCATACTGCTGGGCCACAGCACAGCTGGAGCCATAGCCAGCCTGCTGGCATCCTCCCCCCGGGCCACCGTCACAGTGGAGCACAGCCCAGCTGGGGGAGACTATGCCTCTGTGAGGACAGCGCTGCTGGCAGCCAGGGCTGTGGATAGGACCCGAGTCTACTACAGGCTGCCCCAGGGGTACCGCAAGGACTTGCTGGCCGATGTTGGCAGAAACTGAGCACCCAGGGGTGGTGGGCCAGCGGACTCCAGGGCGGAGGCTTCCCACGGGGAGGCAGGAAGAAATAAAGGCCTTTGGCTTTCTCCAGGCACTGTATGTGAGTCCTCGGGGGCAGGATGGAGTGGGAGTGGGCATGATGTGGCCACTGAGGGCATCTAGAGGGTCTGGAGGCTGGGGGCCAGATCATTCCGGTTGTCCAAGAGAAACTGCTCGCAAGCCTTGAAGGTGGTGTAGAACTCAGAGGAGAGGCCGGCCACATTGGTAGTCACATAGTTGAGAACACCTGGGGTAGCCTGGTTGTAGTAGGACACCTGCAGGGTGGGAAGCCAGGCTCAGGGGGACCGAGCTAGGGGAGGGTACTGGGAAGGGGTGGGAGCCCAGTGGGCACAGGCTGGTGGTGAGTCAGCCTTGCTTGTCTTCTGGGAGGGCAGAAAATTCAACCCAACTCCCCAGGGTCTTAGATTACACAGTTGGCCAGCATGGCCTCCTCAAGCTGATCTCCCCCAACCCTTCCTGGGGCGCTGACAACCCTGGCTTCCCGCCACCACACACCACATTGTCATCATGCATCTTCCCTGCCAGCCAGAGGCCCTGCTCTGAATCTTGGCCATAGAGACACATGAGAAATTAGCCCAGGGATGGTTCTGAGGTGCTCATGGGTTCAAGCATATGAAATCAGCAAACACCGGCTAAGTCTCTGCTGAGTGAGTCTCAGGGCCCGGCTGCAGGGCCCTAACAGAAGCTGTGAGTGGGGAGGCTGCAGTACCCCACCCTCACTTTCCCTCAGCCTCCTGTCCATCAACACGGACTGCACTGCTGGGTTTTATGGGCCCTCAGAGCCCATATAAAGCCTTCCTAGATGAGAAGGGCTATCCAAGGAAATGACGAGTGAGATGGAATTTCAGTTCAGAAACCAGGCCTTCTGACTTCAGCACCCAGAGCTTTTTCCAAGACCATGCAGCAGCCTCTGACTTAACCTCTACACAGATGAGATCATTTTCAGTCCCTGACACTCCAGGCTCCCCCAGGCTGGAAGGGGGAGCCTGCTGGGGGGCCCAGCTTTGGGACTATCCTAGCCCAGCAGTGCTAAGCTCAATAGACGTGTGGTGTTGGGGTGGAGCCAGGCTGGGGGCGTGGTGAGGGGGACCGGCCTCACCTTGGTCAGCTGGTCCCCCTCGCGCCAGAAGCAGAAGCCTGAGCAGAGGGTCTCTCCGCGTCTGTACTCTGGTGTCTCTTGGTGTGTGGGCAGCGTGACCGACCTCAGCGCGATGACATAGGGGTCCCTGAGTGAAGGAAGGGTAGCAAGGGGTCAGGGGTCAGCCACAGAAGAAAGTGGGGGCCTGTTCTGCCCAACCAAAGCCCAGACCCTGCCCCCTCTGGCACGGATTCCTCACCAGGGGATACAAGGCACATCGATTCTTAAAGCCCCGATACGGGGCTCAGGGCCAGGCTGGAGGGAGGAGGCACCTGTGGGTTAGCACCAAATTCACCAGCAGCCAACCTGACTCCACAGTGGACTTTCTGGAAAAGCCACTCTACTTCAACACTCAGGGGAAGACTCGTGGGCTTTGGGATTTTTTTTCTGTCCCTGTCTCTCCAGCAAAAGAGATGTTTAGGCCCTCCAGCCCACACAGGGCTGTCAGAGGGAGGAGGCCAAGGAGGTGGCCACCCAAGAAATATCCTGTCCAAGGCCTGCATCAAGGCAGCCTAAGCCACCCTGGGCAAGGGCAGCCCTGCTGTAGGGAATGTGACAAGAAGGGAAGTGTGTGCCCCTGTCCCCCATTTTACCCATGGTAAAGCCACAGCAGCCCAGAAAAGTCTAGTGGTGCTTGGGGCCCCACAGCCAATGGGAAGCAGAGCTCTGGCCCCAGGCTGATGGCCTTCCCTGGGAAGGAGATGCGGCCACCCTACCACTCCATCCAGTTGTGTCTCCCACCCCACAGCAGATAGGCACACACCCATTGTCACAAGGCTTCCGCCTCGAGGCCAGGATCACGAAGTCCTGTGGCTTTGTGTGACCTCCAAGGGCAGGGCTGGTGACGTGGTAGATGGCATCGTCCTCGTCTACCTGCTGCACTAGCTCCACACTCCTGTGGGGAGGTCGGGATCTCAGGGCCCCAGGAAGCTTCCAGCTCCCATGCAGGCAGCCGGTGCCGTGGTGCAGCGCCTGAACAGCTTCTGTGGTGGGATGTCACCCCCCGTACTGCTCAGCAGGGACCAGTAGGAAGGCAGCAAGGCCCAGTCAAGATGGACACACATGTGCATGTGCACACACAGGCACACATAGACTTGCATGCAAGTAAATGAACACATACACACAGACACGGGAACAAAGATGTGCACACACATGAACACATGTGGTCAAATGTGCACAGGCACATGGACAGACACCAGTGTACAGAGAGACCCACGTGTGCCTGTACATGTCTGCGCAAGTGCAGACACCACAAGGATGTGCGATGATTTGGCAATTGTTCTTAATATTTACTGAGCACCCACTGAGTGCCAGGTGCTGTTCTAAGTGCTTTACATGTGTTGCTTAATCTCCATAACAGCCCCATGCTATAGACGCTTTTAGTGTTCCCATCTCATAGATGAGGAAGATAACCTGCCCACGGCCACAGAGCTAATAAGGAAGCAGGGCTGGGGTGTGTTCAGGCTATCAGGTGGCAGAGATGTATCCCCAGGCCCAGGCACCTGACACATACGTGCATGGGCATACACAGGTTCATATCAACACGTGCACCCACACAAGGACACCCACACAGAGGCAGACATGGCCATGTCCAGACCCACCTCCTCCTCCCCACTCCCCTGCCCGCACTCAGCAGTAGGCAGGGTATGGGGAAGAAACTAGGGGCTCTCTTTCCCCTCAGGCCACTCCCCCACAAATCCGATCAAGTATCAAGATTTGGTCTGGCCTTCAAGGCCCACCCCAGCCTCCCTCCAAGAAGCTCACCTACCACATGCACAACCGCCCTCCTCCTACACAACACCCACCACCAAATCACCTCTCTGCCTTCTGGAAGGGGACAACCAGCAGGCCCGAGTCAGCTGGGCCAGGGATTTTTAAGGCAACATGGCCCTTTTTGCAAAGAAACCTTCAGCAGGAAGCCCATGTATAAAGAGCTACAAGCCTGCTCGGGAGAAGACAGATGGGGTAGGAAGGAGAAGGCCAGTTTGTCAAAATACAATTCGCCAAACGACCGGCACACTGAATTTCCAAACACACAGAACCTCCTTATGGAAATCCTCCATAATGTAGGCTCCTCATAACAAGTGATTATCAAATAACCTCCCCAAGCCAGGGTGTTGGCAGAATAGAAAATGACTTTAAGGGGACTTGAAAAACACAAATTTTGCTATTTTCCTAAGAACATATTTATCTTCCTTGACTAAATTCGAGAAGAAGATAGTCAGCCGAACAATCAACAAATTTGGAGGAACAAATGTATGTAAAGGAATAATATATTTCTATTCATAATCATTCATTATATTCAAAAATAACATATTTGTGAGGAAAATCAGCAAACTTGTTAAGTTCAGCAAACTGGCCATGCTATATCCCACTCACCCTTCAGCCTTCTGACTCCACCCCAAGCAGTTCCGGAAGCCCCTTTGGGGACACAGAACTCCAGAGCACATGCTTTGAAAATCAGTATCTCTGAGTGTGAATCCATGACCCACGCTTCTTAAAAAGTATGCATTTTAAGAAGAGAGAAACTGAAGCCAGAAAGGAAGTGACTTTGACTTATCCAGCATCACACAGCTGATTGGGACAGAAGCAGGACTTCAACTCAAGCCTCCAGCTCCAATTCCATGCTCAGTCTCTTCCCTAAGGGCTCAAAATACCCACGACCCTGACCCCCCACCCAACATGGAACTCCAACCCACTCCCAGCCCCTGCTAATGGCCAGCAGGGCAGAGCATCATGGAGGATGACCTGCAGAAGGAGATACCTTCTCCCTCATCAGGCTGGAGAAGGGACACCGCCCTGCCCTCACCCTGGCCCCTCACCGGTAGTGCTTATCCCACTCTGGCCTCCGACGCAGGTCCGAGAGCAGCAGGAAGGCCTGGGCTGCATCCACATGCACGACCATCTCCATGTGGAAGGAGAGGAACTTGTCATCCTCCAGAGTGTACAGGCGGACCTGCATGGGACAGAGAGCAGCCTCATTTGCTGGGTGGTGGAGTGTACTGATGGGGATGCTGGAGGCTGAGGCTGGAAGCTCAGGGCTATGGCTGACTTGCTGTGTGACTATGAATACACAGCTCAGCCTCTCTGAGGCTCAGCTGCATCCCCATGAATTCAGCACATTTGTGCTGAGAATCCAAGCCCTAGCGTCACAGGCAGGAGGCGGCTTGTCCAAGGGCACAGGCAGCTGGCAGAGCTTAGGTCTCCTGTAAGCCCGTGCCTGTTGGCTGCCCCCATCCCTGCAGCGATCACTGCAGAAGAACAGAGAGGAAGTGCCTGGTGAGACAGCAGCAGACCCCAGTGGCTGAGAACAGGAAGTGGGGCAGGCGGGAGAGAAGGATCTAGGGGTTCTCAACTCCAGGCCCTGCAGAGGTGGGTACGTTTCCACAACAGGACTGGTTTCTTGATCTCACCCAATTATTTGAAGAGATCCTTTTTTGACATAAGTGGTATGGGAGAGTTCTTGTTGCTTGCCATCAGCCACCTCTGGCTCAGAGGTGAAAGAAAAATTGGGTGGGTGGGGTCAGCTACCTGATTGATCTCCGAGGATAGCACCCAGTTGTCCTTGGCCACGAGCATCCTCAGGGAGGAGACGTTATTGTAGCTCAGGTACACCTGGAAGAGCACACAGGTGCTACCACTACCATGCCCCCTTCCTCCAGGGCCCCTGAGCTGAGGCCAAGGGTGTGCCAGAGAGGAACCTGGACCATGAATGGGGGGCGTGGGGGGCAGTGCTGAGGAAAGAGTCCTGGACTTTGGGAAGGGAGGTCCAGTCTTGGGCTTGGCTAGACCCATTGTGTGACCCTGGACAAGCTGCTCTGCCTCTCAAGGTCTCCACTTGCACCTGCCAAATAAGGACACAGGCAAGCTCTTTGCTAATGGTAGCAACCATGAGGTGTGTCATTCATATTCTGTTCTCCCCAGCCTTCCCCCAAACCTGTTCTGACAGGCAGGGAAGGGTGGGGGCCCCAGTGGGTCTGAAGACTGTCCCCTTGGAGCAGAGGGCCTTACCTGGTTGCTAGGGTCCCAGGGGACGGAGAGGGGCACCTCTGTCTGCTTACAGGACACAATGTACTTCCTGGGAAGGAGGGAAGATGACAACCTGGGTCCCCTGGAAGTCCAGCACTTTCTACAGACTCTACTGCAGGCCTACTGTGTGCTAGGCCCTGTGCTGAGCTCGGCAGAGTGGGAGACTCCTGTCTGGCTAGGGAGGCTGGATGGTCACACAGGACACAGCAGCTGAGAGCACACCAGCTCGGCCCCTACACCAGGGAAAGCTCGGAGGCGGGAGCGAGCCAGCAAGGAAGGGTGTGGCGTCTAAGGCTCGGTCCCCAGACCCCACATCCTGGCTGACTGACATCACCCTGATGCTGCTGTGTCCTCATCTGTGAAATGGGATCAGCAGTCACCCCTGCCTCAGGGGTCATCACAAGGAGAACAGCGCCTGGCACACAGTAAATGCTCAGTAAATGCCATAGATGCACACTTTCTTATTAACAACAGCTTGTGATCCCTAGTGTGCTTATAGCCTCCAAAGTCTGTAAATGCTTTCACAGCAGAGTGAGACACACCTGGATTGATTGATTGATTGATTGATTGATTGATTGATTTTGAGACGGACTCTTTCTCTGTTGCCCATGCTGGAGTGCAATGGCACAATCTCCGCTCACTACAACCTCCACCTCCTGGTTCAAGCGATTATCTTGTCTCAGCCTCAGCCTCCTGACTATAGGTGCACTGGGACTATCTGCGCCCACCACCATGCCCAGCTAATTTTTGTATTTTTAGTAGAGACGGGGTTTTGCCATGTTAGCCAGGCTGGTCTCGAACTCCTGACCTCAGAGGATCTGCCTGCCTCAGCCACCCAAAGTGGCTGTACCTCTTGAACAACTGCATCTCCTCTCTGAGTGTTTCTTCATCTGCCAAGTGGGCATCAGAATCAATGGGAAGAACACAGGATTTAAAATCGGCTGGACTCAGCCAGGTTCAAATTCTGACTCTGCTGATGCTATTTGTGTGTCCCTGGGCAAGCCACCTAACCCCTCTGTCTCCAGCGTCCTTGCCTGTACAACAGGCCAGAAGACAGCTGTGTAATGAGACCTAAACGAGAGGATGAAGAGGGCCTGGCCCAGGGCCCAGCACACAGGCAGCTCTGAAGAAAAGCGAGTGCCCTGGGGTCAGTGGAGGGTGAACAGCCCCGAATCCGCATTCTGCCCACTACTCAGCCCCTGCTCACCTGTCTAGGCGGATCTTCCTTCTGGCACTGGCCTCTCGGTACCGCCGCTCGCCATCCTGGGGAAGAAGTCAGGATAGGCTGTGCTGTAGGAGGAGCAACCAGCTACCCCAACCCTCCGTCCTGCCCCCTCTCCATCCCCCAGGGCCCAAGGAGATCCTGCAGCCCTAACATGGAGTTCAGGTGTCACTGGGGCAGCTGGAATCAAAATCTCCTGGCCAGGAAAGTGGGAAACTAAGCTGTAGCCCCAGCTCCCCTCAAACTCTGAGTGACCTGGGAACACCATCTCCCCTGGCCAGACCTCAGTTTCCTCCTCTGTAAAATGGGGATCCTTACAGGTCTCTCACAATGGTAATGACAGTCCACATTTACTGAGCACTCACTACACACCAGCCACTCTTTTCAAGGCCTTTCCATGCGGAATTGCACCAAATCCCTAAAACAGCCCTCCGAGGCTGGGGCTAGTGCTGTGTCCATCCTACAGAGGAGGAGCCTGAGACAAGGAAGGGTGAGGGCTTGCCAAGGCCACAGGGGTAAGGGCCGAGGCCAGGATCAGCACCCCAGTGGCCTGCCTCAAGCCCACCCTCTTTACCACCACATCTAACGTCCCCCAGTCCCAAGCGCAACACGGAAAATGCCTGGGAAGCGGCTGTGGCTGTGATCCCCAGCTCCTGGTCCCGAGGCTCCACCCAACTCCACAGCTCACGCTAGGCTCTGGAAGGCCAGCAGGCAGGGCAGGGGACCTCCCCCGAGGGAGGTAGCGGCCTCTCCAAGGCCTGGCCCACAGGAGGCACAGGGAGCGTTTTGTTAGAGAGGACCTTTGCACCGGGCTCCTGACTGTCTTCCCGTGCCCCTTGTGTCGCTTTCACCATCCTCCTGACCGCTCCCAGGATGCAGCCAGGCATGGAGTCAGTACCGCATCTATCGCCCCACAGTCCTGTGAGGCAGGGACTGCAGATGCACCCATTTTACACATGGGGACTGAAAGCTCGAGGGGACATCACTTGAATGTGGTAGAGGCGAGGTTCCAACCCACATCTGACTCCAAAGCCAGTACTCTCCCAACCCTGTGGCTCATGACAGTCCGTTAATCCCCAACTCCAAGCCAGACCCACACATATTCCAAGTTCTGTCAGGCAGAACAAACCCGCCCTGCACAAGGGGCATCCCGGGGCTCACAGCCAGGACACTCAGAGCTAGCCGTGCCCCAGCACAGGGGTAGGGTGGGCCCCTCACGCCTCTAGGCTGTAGGGGGCTAGCAGGCAGAGAGGGAGGGGAGGGGAGCTGCTAGTGGGGCAGGGCGCTGGTCCCACTTACCCCAGGCTGGGGCCGAATCCAGGGCAGCAGCTGGGGCTGGTCATCTGCGTCCAGGACCACAAAGGTCATAAAGGCACTGTTGATGTGGCGCCGGTGGGTCTCAGCCTGCTGGCGATAGGCCTCCACACATACACCCACCTCCATGCTGCGGAGAAAGAGTGCAGCTTCCAACCTGGACAGACCTTCCCAAGGGCCATGCCTCCTCCCCAACACACACACTCACACACACACATGTACACACACATGCATGCACACACATACACACATGCATGCACACACACACGCATGCACACACACTCCTGCAGTTCTTCCAGCAACCTGGATCGGAGTCCCAGTGACAGGACACCTGGGACCACACCCTCCACTAATGTTTACAGAGCACCTCGTGTGTGTGTCCGGCCCTGTGAGGATGTGGGAGTGAATAAACCCATCCAGTCCATGCCTCGTGGGCTAACAGCCGGGGGAGGAGGCAACCAACAAGAAAGCAAAGGTATAAGTATGCCATCATGAACCGCAAACGGGCATGAGGACATAAACAAGGAGGTGGAGGTGCACGGCCTAATTAGAAAATGTTCATCATGTGCATATTTACAAGTGCTATGGCAGCCTGGCTTCCAACAGCCCAGTTGCTGCTATTCATGTGTATCTTACCATCTTTACTTCTTTATTCCTTTATTTATTTTTTGAGACAGTCTCATTCTGTCACCCAGGCTGGAGTGCAGTGGCACAATCTCGGCTCACTGCAACCTCCACCTCCTGGGTTCAAGGGATTCTTGTGCCTCAGCCTCCCAAGTAGCTGGGATTACAGGTGTGTGCCACCACACCTGGCTCATTTTTTGTTTATTTAATAGAGATGGGGTTTCGCCATGTTGGCCAGGCTAGTCTTGAACTCTGAGCCTCAAGCGATCTGCCTGCCTCGGCCTCCTAAAGTGCTGGGATTACAGGCATGAGTCACTGCACCCAGTCACTTACCATCTTTATTAATTATAATAAATAAATTCCCCCTCACTTGGGAAGTTCTGTAATTGCAGAATGTGGACATTATATAGATGGGGAAACCAAGGCCTAGAACTGGGCAATAATTTTTCCAAGGATTCCAGATTCCCAGAATCTGGACGAAAAACCGGGCTTCACAGCTCCTACGAAAGGCTTTTCCCCTGCACCGCGGCAAAATGGGTGCAAGTCAGACTGCAAATAACAACAGTAATAGTAAGAGCAGCCGTAATGGCTGACCTTTACCGGACATTTTCTCTGGCATTCTACTAGCAACGGCTCATTGAATCCTCATAACTCCGAGGTAGTTGTGATGAGCCCCATTTTATAGGTGGAAGAACCGAGACTCAGGGGGGTTAAGTTGCTTCCCAAGGTCACAGTCCAGTAAGAGGTGGAGCCAAACTCGAACCCAGCAGCCTGGCTCCTGACCCCTCACTTTTAATGATTAAATAATGATCTCTGAAATTCTCAAAAAATTTACTTATTTAAAGTCAGCTTTCACGGGAGTAGGTATCAGAATTCATTGCAAAGGCAATGACTCTGTAGACTAATTATTTTAGAAAATGTGTGGGAAAGGGTTTGATAAACAACCAAACACTGGCAAGAAGTGGCCCTGTGACCTGAGCATCTATAGCGGTCCAGGCCTGGAGCCAGGCGTCAAGGAGAGGGACAGAGACACTGATCTAAGACAGTGGAAGACAGGGGCTGGGGGATCCCACAGGAGGGGTCCTTGACCCAGCCAGGGATAGGCAGGACTGGGAGCCAGGGAAGCCTCCCAAGAAGGGAACATCAGAGCTGAATTTCAGAGACAGTGAAGGAACCCAGCAGCCGGGTGAGGATTTAGACCCTGTCTGCAGGCCAAAGGGCTCCTGGACGGTTTGCAGTAGGGCCCTTTCTAGGGTCAGGAAGAGCCCTCAGCCCTGAATGGCCCTGGCCGCGCCCATCCCAGACCCTCACCTATGTTTGAAGGCATTGTTCACGATGGCTTTGAACACCAGACGGTCGCCAACCTGGGACGGGCCTCGGAAGTGGAACATCTCAATGGCCTTCAGTGTAGGGTGGGCACAGCAGAGCCGCCTGAGGAGGTTTGGAGGGGGGAGACAGAAGGAATGCCCTCAGTGCTTCAGACACTAGTTTGGGCCAGGTTTTTTTTTTTTTTTTTTTTTTTGAGACGTTTTTTTTTTCTCACTTGAGACGGAGGTTTCACCTCTTATTGCCCAGGCTGAGAGTGCGCAATGGCATAATCTCGTCCCGTAACGTCTGCCCTCTTAAGGTTCAGCTCAAGCCAAATCTCGCCTGCTCAGCCCCTCCTGAGTAGCTGGGATTAGGCAGCGTGTCCGCCACCATGCCTGCGCTAATTTTTTGTAATTTTTAGCTAGAGATGCGGGTTTCCACCCATGTTGCGTCCAGGATGGTTGCAAACCTCCTGACCTCAGGTGAGTCTACCCACCCTTGCGGCCTCCCAAGCAGTCGCTGGGAATTACAGCATGGAGCACAATGTAACCGGCTTTTTTTTTTTTTTTTTTTGAGACAGGGTTTCATTCTGTTGCCCAGGCTGGAATGCACTGGTGCTATCTCGGCTCACTGTAACCTCCACCTTCCGGATTCAAGCGGCTCTCCTGTTTCAGCCTCCCAAGTAGCTGAGACTACAGGCACGCACCACCACACCTGGCTAATTTTTGTATTTTTAGTAGAGATGAGGTTTTACCTCGTTGCCAACCTGGTCTTGAACTCCTGACCTCAAGTGGCCTCGGCTTCCCAAAGTGCTGGGATTACAGGCATGAGCCACCACACTAGGCCAGCTTGGGCCGGCTTTCTACCCTAGTCCCATCCCCAGACCCAGCCTGGAACTACACATTCTGACCCATCTACTGCCACCCAAACCAGTGGCAGTTCTGCTCAGAGGCACAGAACTGAAGTCCCATTTCATAGCTTAGAATACTGAGGTCTATGCATGGTGGGAAAGGAGCCAAGTTTGAGGAGACAGAAGAAAGCAGGGTTTGGGGTAAATCCCTTTCCCATTTTCCTTCCAACATTTACACCTTGGTAGCTGCTGTTCCTACTATCTAGAAGCCCTCCCCTAACCCAAAGCTACTTGGCATTCAAGGCCCAGCTAAAGTGTTCTTCCTCCAGGCAGCCTTCCCTGACCATCAGGCTCTTACCCTCCTCTGGGATCTTACTGCACTTACAGCCAAGGCTGCCCAAAAGGGCATTGCTTATGCACTGTCTCCCACAGGTTAAACTGGAGGAGGGGCCATTGAAGCCAGGCTCTAAAGAATAAGGAGGAATCCGCCTGGCTGGGAAGGGCATGGGTTGGGAAGGGCATTCCTGGTAAAGGGAACAGCAAAAGCAAAGTCATGGAGGTGTGAGAGTGTCAATTAGTGAAGGTCAGTTACTGTAACTATAAAAAACACCCTGATATTTACGGTAGAACAAGCCCCAGACAGGCAGAGAGGTTATAGGAGAGAAAACAATTTTCACCCCTTGGAAGAAGGGAACAGTGAGAGATGGCTTTATGGAAGAAGTGGGCAGGATATTAGCAAACAAAGAAGAGTAGGGGAAACACAGCAGGAGCCTACACCAGGGGCAAAGGCAGGGGCTGGGAAAGCGGAGGATGGCAACACAGAGCAGCAAATGGCTTGATGTGAAGGGAACATAGATACTAGAAGGAGTACAGGTAGGGCCAGATCAAGGGGAGGATCTAGTGTCAGGCCAAGAGAGCTGCTGTTTCCCACGTAAAAGATGAGAGCTTTTTGAGTAGAACAAGAAATAGTCAGTTCACAAAAATTCTTTATCTGATTTGGAACAGCCAAGCTTCTGAAGCCTTGAATGCCAACCCCAAGCTGGGGTTTCCCCTCCAGAGGGAGGTGGCCAAGGGGAGGAGGAGGAGAAAGGAGGGGAGGCAGAGACAGTACACTCTGCCCTCACCTGGCTGCAATGGTGGCCACATTCTCCATCCAGGCCATGATCTGGCCCCCAAAGGTGTTGCCCTGGTGATTGGCATGGGGAGGCAGGACCAGCTCCACGCTCTCCACACGAGTCTTCTCGGCCGGCACCATGTGGCTGCAGTCTCTGCTCTCCAGATCTGACCAGGGATGGGGTAAGGGAGGGAAGCAGAGAAGTGAGCACATTCCCAAGGGCAGCCCCTCCCCACAGGCAGCCCGGGGACCCCCACCACTCCACCCCACTCAGGTTCTTTTATTTATTCGGCACCAAGTGCACATGAGGCAGAGGGTGGCCCTGGGTGAGAGAGATGAGCCAGTTCAGTGCAGTGGACCCATCACCAGCTCTGAGACAAGACAGCTGGTCTGAGTCTCAGCTCCACTCCAGACTGCCTGCATGGCCTTGGGCAAATCGAGTAATCCCTCTGAGCCTCGGTTGCCTCATTTGTAAAGGCAGATGTGAACTCCGACCCGACAGGACTGTGTGAAGATGAAATGTTATTATTGTCACAAAGTGCTTGACTCAAGGCCAGGCATAATAGCTCATGCCTGTAATCCCAGCACTTTGGTAGGCCAAGGTGGGTAGATCACTTGAGGCCAGGAGTTCGAGACCAGCCTGGCCAACATGGCGAAACTCTGTCTCTACTAAAACACAAAAAAATTAGCGGGGCATGGTGGCAGGCGCCTGTAATCCCAGCTACTCTGGAGGCTGGGCCATGAGAATCACTTCAACCTGGGAGGCAGAGGTTTCAGGGAGCCAAGATCACACCACTACACTCCAGCCTGGGTGACAGAGTGAGATTCCGTCTCAAAAAATAATAATAATCACAAAGAGCTTGGCTCCAGTAAATATGCTCTCAAAAAGGATGGTTTTTCCCCGCCCTCTGCCCTGGTATCCTTGGCAGCCATGGAATTAGGATATCCTTAATAGGAGAGGCC
Organism: Rhinopithecus bieti; assembly: GCF_001698545.2. Lineage (NCBI taxonomy): Eukaryota > Metazoa > Chordata > Mammalia > Primates > Cercopithecidae > Rhinopithecus > Rhinopithecus bieti. Next base: position 1,449,735 of record NW_016806071.1, read on the forward strand.
AGGCAGTGAATGGGGCCTCGGGCTTCAGGGCAGCAGACGTTGGCATGCCCCACCAAATCCAAGGTGGTGTCATTTGTCTCCCATCTTCCATGGAGAGACTTCTTCAGGGAGCGTCCATCAAAGAGCTGGCATTGCCCTTGGCTTGGCTTACAGCCTCTCAGAGATGCCACAGACAGGGTCAGGGCAGACAGGAGGGGAAGTTGAGGGTGGCCTGAGCCAAGGTCTGGAGACAGGACGGGGAGGGTATTCACAGGGCAATGGGGCCTGTGGCTTAGCAGGAGCTGCAGTGGGTCAAGAGACAGTACCCAGTGAAGCTGAGTGGCCAGCCAGAAGGCCCAGTGCCAGGCAAAGGCACTTAAGCTGATTCTTAGGTGGGAGGGCTGTTAGGACAGAAGATATTTAGGAGGGCTGCAAGGGGATGGATGGATCAAGGGGGCCTTGATGACTGTAGGAAGAGCTGGGCCTCCCCAGCTCCAGCCTCCAAGCCCAGCATAACCAGGGTACGTGGAACTCAGGGCACAGCTTGCTGCTTCCACTGGGCTTTGCAAGTTCTGCCTGCTCTCTCCCCACTCCGAGGAGATTTTCTCCTAAAATCACCTGCTTTTGGTTTCAAGGAAGACCCAAATTTAAACATTCTGGAGATGAGTAAACAAGTCCAAGGTCTCCCCTCTGGGCCTTTGCCCAGGCTGTGCCCTCTGTCAGGAACCTTTCCTTATATCCCACCTGTCAAAATCCCACCCAATCCAAAGTAGATCTTTCTGTACTGGTATAGAACAACCCCCAGGATACATTTCTAAGGGGAAACTACAAGATACAGAACAGTATGTACTGAATGCCCCTTTTCAGGGGCTAAATAATACATCCTATGCTTAGATACGCAGGAAATACTTCTGGAAAGATACCCTAAAACAGGTAATAGTAGTTGCTTCTGAGGAGAGGACCTGGATTCTGGGATAGAAAGGAGTCTTGCTTTTTATTTTATATCTTTATATATACACACCTTATGTATGTATGCATATACACACACACACATATACATAAGCATATATATATGCTTTTTACATATATTTTATATATGCTTTTTATATTTTATTTTATTTTATTTTTTGAGACAGAGTTTTGCTCTTTTTGCCCAGGCTGGAGTGCAATGGCATAATCTCGGCTCATTGCAACCTCCGCCTCCCAGGTTCAAGCGATTCTCCTGCCTCAGTCTCCTGAGTAGCTGGGATTACAGGTGCCTGCCACCACACCCAGCTAATTTTGTATTTTTAGTAGAGACGGGGTTTCACCATGTTGGCCAGGCTGGTCTTGAACTCCTGACCTCAGGCAATCCACCCACCTCAGCCTCCCAAAGTGCTGGGATTACAGGCATGAGCCACTGCACCTGGCCTATATATGCTTTTTTTATAGATGCATATACATAAGCATATATATATATATATGCTTTTAAAAAAATTCTACAGCGTCTTCAAGGTGTAGCTCAATACTATCTTCCCAAACACCTTGGCTTCTGGAGACCCAAATGTGTTTTGTGGACTAAAAAGGGATTTCCACATGACCTAACCGCAGTTTCATGGTTGCTGGGAGCTGGTAGAGAGGCCCAAACACTCCCTTTCCCTGGAGGAGACCTCGGGGCCAAGAGGGCTAGAGAGGCCCAGGGCCACCAGTGGGTGGAAGTCCCTGGAGCCTCCCTTCTTGCCTCTGCCCAGTGGGGGCCTGGGGCAAAGAGGCCATGTGGGACTCCAGCTACCCTCCCCATGCACGGCTGGCAGCTGCTCACCGTCCTGAATGGCGCAGTTAGCCAGGAGGTCCTTGATGGTGTCCGCATAGACAAGGCGCATGCGCCGGCGCTCGGCCGCCACACTGTGCTCCATCTTCTCCTCCTCTGTCCGTGGCGTGATCTGCTTCAGCTTCACCTGTCAGCCAGGGGACAGGGTGGGGGACTCTCAGGGCAAGTCTCCTGAAATAGCACAAGGGCCTGTCCCCAGCACCATCCCATGCCCGAGGCTAGCACACGGCAGGCCTGGGCTGCTGCTTAGTTCCAAGGCTTCCTCCCCCTTTGCCCCATTTTCCTGCCTCCATGATGACCTGACACATATCCATCCTCCAGCTCCCACCCAGGTCCCTTCCTTGGGCAAAGGCTCAGAGGATGGGAGGTGTCACTGTAGGACATGCACAATGGCGAGATCAGAAGAATCTTCGCTGGAGAAGCACAGGGAGAGGTGGGGGAAAGGAGTGGGGAGGTGGCTAGGGGGTCCAAATGCAGTGGGGGGTGGGCCTTCCTCTGGGAGCTGTGGATTCCTGCTGTGTCCCTCCCCATCCCCTCTGCCAACCCCCAACCTCACCACCCTGATCCAGACTTGCCATGGCAGGTGCCCAGGTCGCTGAGCAGCGTCCAGCAGCCAGGTGCACCCAGTTACCTTGGTGATCTCTCGGTGGGCCACGAAGGTGGCCAAGGCCTTGCACACATTCCACTGCTTCTCAGAGCACAGGTCCTCCGAGGCCACCTGGATGCCCACCTGGAGAGGAACAGTAAGGGCAAAGGAATGAGGGACAACATTGCACTCACCAGCGAGAAGGCCCGCAGCTCCGCCAGATAGCAAGTTCCAGCCCAAGCCAGGCCTCTGGAGTTTCTGCACCATCTACCAGGTCTGGGAGGCCAGAGATCTGAGGTGGGTTTTGACTCTGCCCTTGGGTCCCCGGGAAACCTTGGGCAAGACACTTCCCTTCTCTGGGTCTCAGTTTCCTCATCTACGAAGTGGGAGTGATCAGACCTACCCTTGCGGGATTGCTGAGAGAATTAAAATGAGACTACGTCTACAACAGGGCTTACTATAGGTAGAATGTTGGCTAAATTTAAAGGATAGGCCAGGCTCAATGGCCCGTCATCCTAGAATTTTGGGAGGTTGCAGCGGGAGGATCACTTGAGGCCAGGAGTTCAAAACAAGCCAGGGCAACACAGTGAGACCCCTGTCTCTGCAAAAAAAATACACACAAAAATTAGCTGGATGTGGTGGCGCATGTCTGTAGTCCCAGCTACTCAGGAGGCTGAGGCAGGAATATTGCTGAAGCCCAGGAGTTCAAGGTTACAGCAAGCTATGATTGCACCACTGCACTCCAGCTTGGGTGACAGAGTAAGACCTCATCTCAAAATAATAATACAAATAAAAATAAAAGATCAAGAACAGGCACCTGGGAGTACCTGAGCATTTATGGGGTGCCCAGAGGCATACTCAGGACTATGTCACCCAGCCTCAGTGTTCCCTCAGGAACCATGGACCCAGCTGGTGAAGTTGTCTGGGCCTGAAGTCCATAGGCGGGAAATAGAGCCCTCCCCCACAGCTCACAGAGCCCTGGGCATCACCAGCAGTCCTCCATTAACTCGACAACCCTGCCACATGGGAATCACGTTTCCTTTTGCAGATGCGGAGATGGGCTGTGGGAGGCAAGCTCATGGGCCAACCCAGCACTCTCCCTGCCCCCAGCTCCTCCTCCAAGATCAGGTGCTCCTGCTGCCTTCCCTCCACTCTCCCAAACACCCGGCTGCTGAGGCTGGATCTGAAGACTCAGGGGCCTGGAAGTCAAGTCCCACGCTGGAATCTGTGTAGCTCAGTGACCTGGGACAAGTCCCTTCCCCTCCCAGGCCTCGATTTTCCTGTCTGTGTTACGGGATTTGGGACAGGAAGATCTTTGGGGTTCCCCCTGCTCTGCCAATAATTACAGAACTCTGCTGTTCTAATCAGGGCCCTGCGAGGGTGAGTGGCCCTGGGCTGCAGGGAGATGAATGGATAGAGGAGGTAGAGGACCCACCCACGCACCCACTCCCAAGCAGTGCCCACCCCACACACCTCCATGCTGGAGTTGAAGGCCCGGTTCACCTTGGCCTTGATATTCACCACTTGTCCAACACTGGGGAGAGGAAAGCAGGAGGTGAGCCTTCCAGAGGGGCCAAAGGGAGGAACAGGGGCCTCAGATACTTGCAGCGCCTCTCTTGTGGGGAGCTGGCAGGAGAACTCCATGGTTTGCAGGGCATATTCACATCTGCGATGTCACCAAGTCCTCAAAGCCAGCCAGCAAGATACTGTCAGCACCCCATTTCACAGATGGGGAAGCTGAGGCAGAGAGAAGTAGCATGATTGCACTCATCTGCTCCCCCGTTCCCTACTCCCTGTTGTCCAATTAATGCCTGTGCTTCTTTCTGTGCTTGGCTCAGTGGTCCCCTCCTCAGGGGAGCCCTCCCTGCCCTGCAGTGGCCCACCCACCAACAGAGACCCTGTAGAGGCTCACCCTGCAGCACTCTCCTGGCAGACTGACCTCTGTCCCCCACAATTCTTAAGCTCTACTAGGGTAAGGGCCATGTGTTTTGCTCCCCATTGACTCTCCAAGGCCTAGCACATGGCACAGGGTGGGTCTCCCATAAAGGGTAGCTGACTGAATTAATGCATTCTACATGTACTGAATGCCTAGTAAGGGCAAGATGCTATAAACAAAGGGCGGGGAGAGAAATGGAAACATTTAAAGAATGCCTGCGAGGTGCCAGGCACTGTGCACTGCCCCATTGGAGCCTCAGAATAAGCTTGGCAGGTAGGTTTAGGAGAAACTGAGCATTAGAGAGGTTAAGTCATTTGCCCAAGGTCACCAAGCTAAAAACTGGCAGCGCCAGGCTTCTAGACTGACTCTGTTGACTGCACCAGCCCCACTCTTTCCAGTTGCAACCTGTCCTTCTGGAATGATTCCCACATCCAAATGAATCCCCAGGGGAGCCTCCTAGCCTAGGCCATACCTAATGGAGGGGGCAGAGGGTGCCCAGCTGATGGACTGTGGGGAGGAGGGACAGGAGGCTAAAGGCTGGCCCCATTCAATGGCTGTGTGATCTCCAGCAGGTCCTTTCACTTTCAAGGTTCGTCAGCCTTGGCTCATGAACATGGAGAGTGCCATGCCGACTTCTTTCTCAAATGACAGTCTCCTGGCCAAGTCTAGGAAGGTCCATTCCAAGGGGCCTGCTGGTCAAGGGGCCACCATGAATGCAGTGGGAATAGCCACACAGGCCTGGGTTCCAGTCAAGCTCCACCTTGACCATCACACTACAGAGCTGTGTGACCTTGGGTGAGTCACTTTGCCTCTCGGAGTCCCTTTCCTCCTGTGTAAAGTACTGCCTGTGGTTCTGAGGGTCAAGTGAGAGACAGTGGGACTCAGCCAAGCACCAGGCCTGGCCCACAGCAGGAGCTCAATAAATACCACAAGCTCACATTTGCCAGACATTTGTTGATATGATTCCTGTTCATTTTTTTAGTAATACTAATGATCACGGAGGGGAGGGTCATTTTTAGGAGATCTATGCTGACATAGTGACAGATGAAGCATCATGATGTCTTGCATCGCACTTTCTTTTTTTTTTTTTTTTTTTTTTTTTTGAGACGGAGTCTCGCTCTGTCGCACAGGCTGGATTGCGTGGCCGGATTCAGCTCACTGCAAGTCCTCCTTTCGGTCACACCATTTTCCTGCTCAGCCTCCCAAGTAGCTGGGATACAGGCGTTTTTGTTTCACCTCGCCCGGCTAGTTTTTTTGTATTTTTTTTTTTTTTTTTGAGACGAGTCTCGCTTGTCGCCGGCTGGAGTGCAGCAGATCTCAGCTCACTGCAAGCTCCGCCTCCCGGGTTTACGCCATTCTCCTGCCTCAGCCTCCTGAGTAGCTGGGACTACAGGCGCCCGCCACCTCGCCCGGCTAGTTTTTTGTATTTTTTTAGTAGAGACGGGATTTCACCGTGTTAGCCAGGATGGTCTCGATCTCCTGACCTCGTGATCCGCCTGTCTCGGCCTCCCAAAGTGCTGGGATTACAGGCTTGAGCCACCACGCCCGGGCAATGCATCTCACTTTCAAATCATTTAGCAGAGAGAGAGACAGAAAGTATATATATTACATCTGTAATCCCAGCACTTAGGGAGGCCAAGGCAGGCAGATCACCTGAGTTCAGATGTTCGAGACCAGCCTAGCCAACATGATGAAACTCTACTAAAACTACAAAAATAAATGAATAAATAAATAAGCCGAGCATGGTAGGGCACACCTATAATTCCAGCTACTCGGGAGGCTGAGTCACAAGAATCGCTTGAACCCAGGAGGCGGAGGTTGCCGTGAGCCAAGATTGCACCATTGCATTCCAGCCTGGATGATGGAGTGAGACTTTGTCTTTTAACAAGAAAAAAAGTATATGTATTTATTTATTTGTCCATACATAGATAAAGCAAATTTAGAAAAATGTTAATTATTGGGTCTCAGTGGTGGTGATCATTGTACTATTCAACTTTTCTATATGTTTGAAAGCTTTCATGATCAAACATTAGGGCAAAAAATTTCTGTGGTCCCCCAAATAAAAATAAAAGTCTATTTTCTCTGGTGCTGAGAGGAATTTGTGATTTTTCCTCCTCTCTCTCCTTCTCTCTCTACCTTCCCCCAAAGTCAACCAGACACCTATCTAGGTTGCTAAGCTCCTCCTCCTTCCTGACTGCCCTCTGTCCCCACAGCTCAGGCCCAAACCGTATCCCTCCCCAGGGCCACTGCCCAGCCTCCTCAGGGGCCCCGGAGTTCCCGGACACCCCTCCAGGTGTTCTTCACAATGCAGACAAGCAACCCCCCATAAATAAATCTGACCCCCATCAAGACCTTCCCTAGACCAATTTACTCTCAGGAGACAGAAGAGCATGTTAATTGCACCACAGAAATTCAAACAGAAAACCCAGATGATGAAGGACTCTAGAGGTCAAATGGCCAGCTTTCCTCAACAAATACATTTTGAGAGAGAGACAGAGTGTGCCAGAGAACTGGTGGAGGATTGGTGGGTATCTATAGAGTTTTTTGGTTTTTGGGGGGTTTTTTTGAGACAGAGTCTCACTCTGTCACCCAGGCTGGAGTGCAGTGGCACTATCTCGGCTCACTGCAAGCTCTGCCTCCCAGGTTCATGCCATTCTCCTGTCTTAGCCTCCCGAGTAGCTGGGACTACAGGCGCCCGCTACCATGCCTGGTTAATTTTTTGTATTTTTAGTAGAGATGGAGTTTCACCGCGTTAGCCAGGATGGTCTCGATCTCCTGATCTCATGATCCACCGACCTCAGCCTCCCTATAGAGTTTTTTTAAGAAACAACCAATTACAATTATTTGCATCCTGACTTGAATAACAAAATAACTGCAGGCTGGGTGTGGTGGCTCATGCCTGTTACCTTAATACTTTAGAAGGCAGAGGTGGGAGGATCACTTGAAGCTAGGAATTTGAGACCAGCCTGATCAACATAGCGAGACTGACACCACGTCACAACAACAACAACAAAATAATAATAACAAAATAAAATTTAATTAGCCAGGTATGGCACGACATGCCTGTAGTCCTGGCTACTAGGGAGGCTAAGGTGGAAGGACCGCTTGAGCCCAGAAGTTCAGGGCCGCAGTGAGCTATGATGGTGCCACTGCATCCCAGCCTGGGCAACAGAGCAATACTCCATCTTGAAAAAATAAATAACTGCAAAGCAAACAAAATAATAACAAATTCATGAGACAGTTTGGGCATTTGAACACTGACTAGTGATGTTAGTGAAAATTATTGTTAATTTTTTAGATGTGGTAATGATGTTAATGTTAAGGTTTTGTTTAAAAAGAATCCTTCTCTCAAAAAAAACAGAGGGCCAGCTGTGGTGGCTCACACCTGTAATCCCATCACTTTGGGAGGCCAAGGTAAGCAGATCACCTGAGGTCAGGAATTCAAGGCCAGCCTGACCAATATGGTGAAACCACATCTCTAACAAAAATACAAAAATTAGCCCAGCTTGGTGGCGGGCACCAGTAATCCCACCTACTCAGTACACTCAGACAGGAGAATTGCTTGAACCTGGGAGGCAGAGGTTGCAGTGAGCCAAAATTGCACCACTGCACTCCAGCCTGGGTGACAGAGCAAGACTCCATCTCAAAAAATAAATAAATAAATATAAAAAGAGTTCTTAGCCCTTAGAGATACATTTGGAAATATTTTTAAGTGGCAAAAGCAGAAACAAACAAATAAAAAAACTTCTTAATCTTTCCTCAGGTGTGTCCAGGCCTTCCCTGGCCACCAACCATGCTCCAGGCCCCTCCCCAGCTTGTCCTTCTTCCCGGCATCCTCTCTGGCTTTCCCTTCCACCCACAGCCTCCTCTGCCCAGATTCACCTTCACTCTGCTGTGCCCTGCAGCAGGTCCAGCCATCGTGCATGTACCCCAGCCCTCTCTATTCCTTGCTCCCGTAAGTAAAAGAACTTGTGCTGGCTACGGGAACCTGGAGCTGGCCCAGACACAGCTCCACTGGCTTCAAAGTATCACTATGTACAGAGCTGACAGTACTGAAGTCAGCTCAAAGACTTCCTCCAGGAAGCCCCTCCTTGACTACCCTCAGTGCCACAACACCTACCCCCAGACATATAGGAAATACAGCCCACTGGTTAAGAGCAAGGGCTCTGGGGCCGTACTGCCTGCCTGGTAGTATATCCTGGGTCCTCCATTAGAGGTACCACCTTCAACAAGGTACTTCGTTTCTCTGTGCCTCAGTTTCCTCATCTGTAAAATGAGGATACTAATAGCTTTGACCACATAGTACTGTTTTGAGGATCAAATAAGTTAATGTATTTTAAAAGGCATCAAAATAATGTATCAGTATTGGTGCACTAATTGTGACAAAGGTACCCTACAAATGTAAGATGTTAATCATGGGGCACCTGGGTGTGGGGTATATGGGAACTCTCTGTACTATCTTTATTTTTATTTTTTTATTCATCCTGAGACGGGGTCTCACTGTGTCACCCAAGTTGGAGTGCAGTGGTGTGATCTTGGCTCATTGCAACCTCTACCTCCCAGGCTCAAGTGATCCTCCCACCTCAGCCTCCCAAGTAGCTGGGACCACAGGCGTATATCACGATGCCCAGCTAATTTTTGGTAGAGACAGGGTTTTGCCATGTTGCCCAGCTGGTCTCAAAATCCTGAGTTCAAGTAATCTGCCTGCCTCAGCCTCCCAAAGTTCTGGGATTACGGGCACAAGCCACTGCGCCCGGCCTTGTACTATCTTTAGAGATACAATGTTATTATGAATTTGGAACTACTCTAAAATAAAAGGTATTACAAAGGAGGCCAGGCAGGGTGGCTCACGCCTGTAATCCCAGCACTTTGGGAGGCCAAGGAAAGCAGATCACTTGAGGTCAGGACTTCGAGACCAGCTTGGCCAACATGGTGAAACTATGTCTCTACTAAAAATACAAAACTTAGCTGGGTGTGGTGTCACACACCTGTAATCCCAGCTACTCAAGAGGCTGAGGCAGGAGAATCACTTGAACCTGGGAGATGGAGGTTGCAGTGAGCCAAGATCACATCATTGCACTCCAGCTTGGGCAACAGAGCAAGACTCTGTCTCAACAACAACGAAAAAAAATTACAAAGCAGAGCCCCCCCCCTTTTTTTTTTTGAGACGGAGGCTCGCTCGCTCGCCCTCTCGCCCAAGCTGGCAGGCTGGAGTGCAGTGGTGTGACCTCAGCTCACTGCAACCTCCGCCTCCCAGGTTCAAGCAATTCTCTCCCTCAGCCTCCCGAGTAGCTGAGATTACAGGTGCCCACCACCACACCCGGCTAGCTTTTTGTATTTTCAGTAAAGATGGGGTTTCACCATGTTGGCCAGGCTGGTCTTGAACTCCTGACCTCGTGATCCACCCGCCTAGGCTTCCCAAAGTGCTGAGATTACAGGCATCAGCCACCCCACCTGGCCCAGAGCCCATTATTGCACAGAACTTCTCACTGCGAATTGAATAACGTTCCTACATCTGCCTCCCTGAAGATTGGGAGTTCCAGGGAAGAGGCTGTGCTCCAGTGGACTTTGCATGCCCAGTCTCAGCAAGGCCCCTGGTCTGGAAAAGGTGCTCATCTAATGTTAAGTGTGTGGTGAGGGAATGACTGATGACTGAATGAGTGAGCACATGGACTGGCCAGTCTTCTTCCTTAATGGTGACACACTGAGCACCCAGTGAGTCCCAAATAAGCCCTTGGCACTTGATGTCCTAGTAGTGCTAGTGAGTTTAGGATCAGGCCCAGAGACAATAGCTCTGTGTGTGGCCCTGCAGCCTGTCCTGAGCCAAGGGCTCAGCCTGCTCCTTGGATCCCAGAAGCAGGATCTATGGGCAAAGCTATGGGGAGGCAAAGCCCAGTGTGTGTGATGAATGTTCTTCTATTCTGTACAGCCATAAAAAAAAAAGAAAAGAAAAGGCCAGGTACGGTGGCTCATGCCTGTAATCCCAGCGCTTTGGGAGGCCAGGGCGGGTGGATCACCTAAGGTCAGGAGATCGAGACCAGCTTGGCCAACATGGTGAAACCCCGTCTCTACTAAAAATACAAAAAAATTAGCCGGGCCTTGTGGCAGGCGCCTGTAATCCCAGCTACTCATGAGGCTGAGGCACAAGAATTGCTTAAACCTGGGAGGCAGAGATTGCAGTGAACCAAGATCATGTCATTGCACTCCAGCCTGGGTGACAGAGGGAGACTCCTTCTCCAAAAAAAAGAAAGAAAAAAGGCTACTTTGGTAATGAGGTGATGAGCTCCTCATCCCTGGAAGTATGTGAGCAGAGGTTGAATGGCCCAAGCTTCTGGCTCAGACTTTGCCAACGCACCTTGTCTAGGGGCCTCCCTATAGCCCAGTGACCAAGGACCCAAAGAGAATGTCCAAGCTCAAAGAGGCATTTGCTGATTAAGTCTAACCCCTTCCATTTTGCAGATGAGAAAACTGAGGACCAGAGAGAGAGACTGACTTCCCCAAAGTCACGCAGCACCCCACAATGCTATCTCGGCCACACCCTGGCTGAGGGAACACCCAGCCACCCACCGCACTGAACAGCCGGTCAACTCCTAGCCCCCAGAAACATTGCAGAGGGGTTCATGCTTCCCCAGAGGCTGCCCCCATCTCATTTTCAGTCAGTTGAGTCAGGCTCTAGGCAGCACACAGGCTGACCAGGCAGGGAGTCAGGAGCACGGGCCCCAGGCTGATGGGAGAGAGACCAGAGGACCCTAAGGCAGAGGGGCTACTTACCTAATGGTATGCTCAAAATAGATGTCATCCATGGAAGCTGTGACACAGGGGCAGCCAGCGTGCCTCTCCGCTGGTGTCAGGAGAAGAAAGCCAGACATTAGTAGCCTCCCCCCATGACAGGCCTCTGCTCAGATGGTACCTCCTCAAGAGGCTTCTCCAGCCGCCCAAGTCAAGGCCACAACTCCCACCACATCCTGCCACCACCCTTCCTTACGCTCCCTCACCACGGACACCACCCTTGACCCTTTTCTGTATATCTGCTTTTCATGTCTATTGTCTCTCCCTCCCACTAGAGTGTAAATTACTTAAGGACGAGGATTTTTGCCTGTCTTGTTCATTGCAGTACCCCAGTCCTGGAACAGTGTCTGGCACATAGTATACACTCAGTAAGTAGCTGTTGAATGAGTGATCATGCCACACTGGCCTGCTTCTCAGCCTTCTGGAGCCCCCATCCCTTCAACCACCTGTTCCCTGCCTGAGTCATTCTCACCCTCAGGACTCCACTCAGGTGCCTTAGTCCCTCAGGAATCCCTTCCCTGCCCCCTCTGAAACAGTGCTGGGGGGACAGTCAGGTCACCTGTCTGTCCCCCACCCCCACCCCACCAGGCTGTGAGCTCTGTGGGTTGGAGAACACCGGTGCAACAAAAGGAATGAAATGGGCTCGATCCGGTGCACCTCAACTCAAGGGAAGGAGTGCTGCAAGGCAGGCAGTCATGGGCTTTGCTCAACAGCATCTCCGAGCCAATCTGAAGCAGCCATGTGAAAGGCTGCACTGTGTTAAGGCAGGGACTTAGGGCCTGGGACCAACACTCAGGGCTGAGGGGGTCTGAGTAAGAGAGAGGTGGGCTGTGCTGAGCATCGAGATGTCAGAAAGGGCATTTCAGACAGATGGACCAGCATGAGCAAAGGCCAAGATGAGAAACAAGTGTGGCACTTAGGTGGACAGTGACCATCTCTGAAAGCACAGCCCCTGCTATGGGCCTGAGGGGCAGGTGGGGAGCCATGGGGAGCGCAGCCTCACCGGACAGGCAGGCCGTGGTGTCAATCCACTTGAGCAGCTGCCCAACGCTAAGCTCACCGCGTTGGTTGGTGTGGCAGGGCAGTACCAGCTGGCTCATCTGCACCTCCGTGGGGTTCCGGTATCCCTCGCCGTCTGCCATGGCACTGTCGTTCCCTGCACGTGAGGCTGACTTCCGGGATGTGCGGCTGGAGAACACAGAGGCCAACCCCTGGGGGACAGATGGGGACAGAGAGGTCTGCTTGCTGCAGGGTCTCCCAGGGCTGTCCAGCCCTGGGAACTTAGGGTCTGGGGGAAAGAGAGTACCTAGAGCCACCTCCCACCAGACCCCAACGAGAGAGTGGTCACCACCCTCCAGCCCATGGTCTTGGATCCCAGGGAATCTGTAGATGCTGCTTCTGCCAGGTTTCCTTTTGGCCAAGAACTGCACGTGAACACGGCCTTGCACCCGAGTGGGGCAGTGGAGACAAAACCATGCGGAGAAGTCAGTCCTCGTTTCAGCTCCTGGGCCTACTTTTTAAAGTGTTGCCTTAGATTTACCTTCATTCTGGAAAGAGTCCCCTCTCTGTGCAGGGAGGCCTAGAGAGCTCCTTAGTGGCCAAGCCCAGGGAACTGTTCCTAATACAGTGTTTCAAGAAGCTGCTCTGATTTCATCCCCAAAGGGCTCCTTTCTCGGGCTCCCTCCATCTTCAGAGGCCATCAGGACAGCTTCTGTGGCCTGCTAATGTCTAGCACTTGGATCTATTGACTGGGAGGGCCGTGGGCAGTCACTGACCAGCTGTCTGATCCAGGGCTGGGTACAGCAGCTGCCAGCTGGAAAACTGGCTGAGAAAATTCTCCAACTCATGAATTAGAGCTGGGGTTTCTGCTTGGAGCCAGCATGTCTTACTCTGCAGGCAGAAGAGGTGGGGTGTGCCCATCAGTCCTTTGGAAGGGAGGAAGAGGAAAGGGGCTAGCAGCCTGCCATCCCTAAGCAGACCATGAACTCAAGAGCTGGGCACACCCGCATGTGTGAGAAAAATGAGGAGGGACAGGCATATGGGTTCCGATTCTCATGGCCAATGCCAATTGTGTGGTGGTGATGACAGTCACCACTAATGTTTATATAGCACTTAGGTGTCACATATTTTATTTTGTTTCTTTTTTTTTTTTTAAGACGGAGTCTCGCTCTGTAGCTGAGGCTGGAGTGCAGTGGCCAGATCTCAGCTCACTGCAAGCTCCGCCTCCCGAGTTCACGCCATTCTCCTGCCTCAGCCTCCCGAGTAGCTGGGACTACAGGTGTCCGCCACCATGCCCGGCTAATTTTTTGTATTTTTAGTAGAGACAGGGTTTCACCATGTTAGCCAGGATGGTCTCGATCTCCTGACCTCCTGATCCACCCACCTCGGCCTCCCAAAGTGCTGGGATTACAAGCGTGAGCCACCGCGCCTGGCCGGTGTCACATATTTTTACAAGCACTATATATGTACTAATCCAATTTTATCCTACAACAAACCTATGAGACAGATGCATTATTATCCTCATCCTACAGATGAGGAGCCCAAGTAAGTGACAAAGCTCAGCTGTGACCCCAGAGGTCTGCTGCAGTCTGAACTCCTACCCCCAACACTACACTGCTTGTAGGGCTTCCTGGGGCTGAGATGAGGAGTCCAGAGCCTGGGCTTGACTGTACTGGCAAAGAGCACCATGGCCCAGTGGCGAGCCTGCCATGGCTGCAGGATGATGGTCGTGGCAGCTCTTGCACCTGGTCTATACTCCTTAGACAATTCCCACCGATGAGCCTCCCATAGCTAATTCAATCAATTCCAAACGCACCGAGGTAGCTTGTTCAAGGTCACTGACCCCTACGTGGTAGAACCAGGATTTGAACCAGGCCTGTCTGACCCAGAACGGCTTATGGGTTCCCAGAAACACTGCTTATTCCCAAGAGCCCCTGGGCAGGAGGCTGGGCACCAAGGGGAGACAGGAGGGCAGCCATCCCAGGAGCTCTCAGCCTGGGTGGAGGCCTACAGGGTGCCAGGCTGCCTGGCTTGCAGGCTCTCACAGGTAACTGGAAGGCTGATGTGGTCCAAGCAGCAGGACCCGTCGCCATGGTAACCACTGCCAAGGCACTTCCTGCTTGGTGGTGCACTGGGGGCCTGCATGGATACGGGTGGCTGGCTTTCTGGGTGTGGGAACGGGTATAGGGAGGAGGTAGGCAGGACACCATTTGCCCACACTCTTCCCAAATCCCTCCCACAGCCAGGGGTACTGGGAAGAAATTCCAGAAAGAAGCCCTAGAGAGAGCTGAGGAAATGGGGAGACAATGCCCACTTGCAGAGGACACCTGGGCAGACCAAAAGGGGCAGACCACCTGGGGAAGACGGCCTGGGGCAGACCGCCTGGGGTTTCTGGGCAGTCTGGACACACACACAGGGACGCCCACATACAATGTCCCCACTTTACCAGCCTGGGCACATCCGCCACCTTTCTGAGTCCTCATGAGGATAAGGATGAGAACTACTAACCCATTTCACCAACAAGGGAACATGGACACAGCCCTGGACCAGCAGTCATGATGCCTGAGCTCTGGTCCTGTCTCTGCTTCTCACTTGGTCGACCCCTCCTCCCATGCGCTCCTGTTTCCTGTTCTGTGAATCAGGAGTCTCTACCTTTCTGTTGGACCCTATGCCACAGGAGCCAGTATCTGTGCCCTGCTCACTGGTTCATTCATTCACTTATTCATTCACCAAACACTTCCTCCGTACGGGGCCCTGGGCCAAACATGGAGAATACAAAGACAAATTGGGCGCAGAGGGGCGTGGCACACAGGAGGACATCGTCAAAGGTTTGTGGAGGGACAACCAGAGACGGACTTGAGTTCAAATTCTAGCTGTGTCCCTCAGGTGCTGTGTGATCCTGAGCAGGGTCTCCCCCTTCCCAAGCTACATCTGTCACTCACCAGGTAGGACAGAGAATTGCCAGTCCCTAAGGTACCCCTGGTTCCAGGAGTCCGGGGCCTAACTCAGCCTGGAATTTGCACACCCAGCTGAGATTCCCAGTGAGGAAGCTCTAGAACCCTGTCAGAATGGAAATATTGTGTGCTCCCCTGAGCAGGGCCCCTGAAGCACACTGAGAGACAAGCCTTGCAGTTGTTGTCCCCACAACTCCCCTCAAAGAGAGGGGTGCAGAAGCCCTGGGCTGAAGCACAGGCGGCAGAGACAGAGCAGCAGGTGGCCCCAGGCAGAGCCTTTCAGACTCCACTCCTTCCTTGGGCTCCAAGGCAGTCTGCCCACATTAGGGCAGGCCAGGCCAGGCCTCTTAGTCCTAAGGTGGGCAGGTAGCCAGCCTGGGAGGCAGGGATGTGTGCAGCCCAGGCAAGGTTTGGCCAATGGGGCTCCAGAGCTGGGCCACTCCTCCCAGGGCCAGTCACAGGGAGAGCAGAGGCCCTGGATGGAGTCAGGGCCTGGGCGGACAGGCAGGCTGAGCCAAGAGAGCTGCCAGGGTGGCGGGGGCTGAACTACTGCAAGGGTAGGAGGGCACCCAGAGGTCAGAGACATGCCCTCTCAGACAGCAGCTGTGCCAAGTGCTGGCCCCAGGCCCTGGCAGACCTGGCCAGAGTTGATCATGCTAGACTAGGCCCCAGCTAGCCACACCATGGGCTCTGTGTCCCTCCTCCTGAGCCAGAGTCATGTCACAGACCTGCTGGGTCAGGGCAGGAGAGACCCCCTCACCCAATCCCTTCACAGCCTGGGGGACTAAGGCCCAGAGGGAAAAGCTGGCCCAGGGCCACCCAGCTGTGTGGGGGCCAAGATAAGCACCCCTGGGTCATGGCTCCCTCTAGGCAAGTTGACAACAGGCCCGCAGGCTACTGGGGCTGGAAACAGGCCCAAGGCTTCACCTTGGTATCCTCCCTCTGCCCAGTATCCAAGTCCCAATGATTCGACCTTAAAGAGGCCTCTGGCCTAACTCCTTCCAGCCTCCACACAGCACCAGAGGGATCTTTCCAAAAAGCAAATCCAACTCAACAACTACTGCTTACTACGTCCTGCCTTTCAGGGAGACCTGGTCCTCATAACTCCACCCCATGGGACTTTGCTCCGCCCCTTAGGAGCACACAGACCTTTCTAAAGAGCAAGCCTCACCAGGTACTTCCCCTGCGCAAGACTTTGCTGGCTCCCCACTGCTCTCAGGATCAAGAACCAGCCACTGTAGCTCCGGCCACTCACCCTAGCAGCCACTCTCTCAGCTCCAGACCATATGCATTTCCTTAGAGCACCACTCTCACTCCCGCTGTCTTCCCCCACCATGAAGGTGCCGCTTCCACCTAGAATCCCTTTATCTGCCCCCGTCTGCTAAGTGAGCCCTTCCTTATCCTGCGTCTCTCTTCCCCAGGGAGAGTTACAATGCCCCTGCAGCCTCACCATCTCCATCACGGCACTGACCAAGCTGGGTAGTCCCTGTCCTCATAGTTGCCACCCCCATCAGACAGATGTTTCCACAGGACAGGGACACATGCTTGGCACAGAGTCAGAGCTAAATAAATGCCCATGGAAGAGAGAAAGGAAAAGACTAATGGCCTGAGAGCTGAGACTCACAGTGGGAGGAAAGTCTGAGGTGCCGAGAGGCCATAAGGAACAGCAAAAAGGAGAAACAGAACGTCTGTGGTTCAGGTGATGGGAATGTCAGGGCAAAGGGTGCAGGTGATGTGAACACTGGGGCAAATGAGAGCAGGTGGGAAAATGCTCCACATACCCAGATGGGCAGAGACAGAAGGAGAGGGACTTGGGGGCCAGGCCAAGAGGTCCCCAGAAACCATGGAAGACTCCTGGAGAAGGCATGGACTACAGTGATAAGCCGGCTGAGATCACAGTGCCTACAGTCCCCATCTGGAGCAACAGGCCTGGTGCAAAGGAGACCTACCTGCCCTGAAGGGGAGGAGCAGGCCTGGGTGACCTCTGGAGTAACCCACCATGACACAGGCTAGGCATAGGCCTTGGGCATCAGCCTAGCTTGGGTTCAAGTCCAGTTCCACAACTAACTTGGATAACCTTGAGCAAGCTGCTCCACCTCTATGGGCCTCGGTTTCCTGTCTATAAAAATTGGATTATTATCCTCACTTTCAAGAATCATCGTAGAGAGGAAATTAAACAACACCAAGTATATGAAGCTCCTAGCACACATATACCCTGTGGCTAACATGTATTGAACGCTTACAATTAGCATTACAAAGCTGAGTCTGTGCTTCCTACAGACACACAGCTGGGAGGGACCCAAACATAGTTCAAAGTAGACTGTTGCCACAGTGCTTTCTACCCATGAGCTCACTAGAGCCTCACAGCAACCCTATGCAGGGCAAAATTACGAGCTTGTTTGAGAGGTTCTGTGAGAATTCAAAAAGCCAGTGATTATGGAGCAGGGCTTCAAACCCAGGGTGCAAAACTGCAAAGCCCCTGTTCCTCCCACTCTCCCGCCCTTGCCTCTCACAAGGTACTAGAAGGCGGGCCCCAGGGGCGGGCAGGGAGAAGGGGCCTTGCACCCACCCCGGAGCTGTGGGCCAGGCCCCATGAAAGGCCCCATTGTCTGAACCAGGTCACTCTGAGCAGTGTGAGGGAGCTGACTAAATTCCATGCTCTGTCCCCACAAAGGTGGCCCCAGCCCCTCCGCCTCCCCAGAGTCTCAGAGAAACCGAAGGGCAGACTCCTGGCGCTTTCCCCACCAGCAAGGCAGGAGTATGTGTCAACATTCCAAATCTCCTCTTTCGGCCTATTCTCTACCTTCTTCCCAAAAAAGGCTCTGAGGCAGCCTACACACACACCCGGGACACACACAGGATGCACGTGCACTAGGAACCAAAACGCAAACAAATAAAGTTAAGGAACCAAATAAGAGAGGAGAGGATTGTTATGAATCCAGATGCTGCCAAAGAGAGCTACATTGGCCTTGAGGTTCCCAGCAGACAAGGCAAAAAAGGGTAGTAGTGGTGGGCAGCAAACTTATGGGTAAAAGAGGGAGCATACGTCCTCAAAGCTAGCCCCAGGGGTAGGAGGAAGGATATCAGGCGCTGTTTCACAGGCTTCTGATTGTCATGTAATATCAGATCATATCTTCATTTTATTTTCAAACAAAATAGATTTTCAAAAAAATAATGGGAAAATCTTAATTTTCCTTCAGCTACTGAGTGTGTTCACACTTGACATTCTTCAAGATTTGGGAGTTGGAAAGGTAGAGAATTGAACCAGCATTTTTATGAAGCCCCTCCTATATGTATGCACTTGGTGAACAGTTACTGAACACCTACTAAGTCTCGGGTCCTATGCTAGCAGTTCTCATATGTATTACCCCAGCAATTCTTGTTGTTTTTTTTTTTTTCAAGATCATAAATTAAATATTTTATTTTTACAAGTGAAAATAAAAATTAAAAAAATAAACACTCCCCTTTGGGCTTCCTTCTTTCACTAGTACCACAATATGCTTGTTGTTCATTCTCCTTTCTACCACACTGATTTTGCATCCAAGGAAAGGAGGCCTGGATAGAGGTCATAATAAAAAA